>NC_064643.1:434306519-434627908 GCF_023864345.2 Schistocerca serialis cubense
GGCTGCTAATGAGCAGTCGTGCTCTTTGCAGAACAGTGGTCGTTAGCGGTCGAGGCCCGACCGCGGCCAGCGGCCGGCTGTGAGGGAGGTCGCCAGCACTGGACACTCGCCAAGCCACGCCTCCATCTGCAGGGTCACTCATTACAGGTGGCCACTGCAGCCGGCAACGGACTCACTCACAAGTGCGAAACAGTGAATTGCACGTGCAGTTAATAGTGTCAATTTGTTCTATTTTTGAAAAAAAAACGTATTTTTATCTCATGTTT
Organism: Schistocerca serialis cubense; assembly: GCF_023864345.2. Taxonomy (NCBI): domain Eukaryota; kingdom Metazoa; phylum Arthropoda; class Insecta; order Orthoptera; family Acrididae; genus Schistocerca; species Schistocerca serialis. The sequence goes on from NC_064643.1 coordinate 434,306,786, forward strand.
GCAGTCTCTATTGGATATACGAGGATGTAATTACAGAAATATCGGCCTTACGTATCTATTGCTTTGATTTGAACGCATGAATTACGGAAAGTCTGTAAAGGAAATTTATATTGTGTTGCACTCGCCAATGTAGTCCGTGATTAGTGACGATGGAAAACGTAAGTGCACTGGACAAAAGATTCGTCATCCCCAGGAACAATCACGCTAATAGAGCGTGTAACACCGCCTCTAGATTAGATATGGACTCAATTCAGCGAGGAACAGACCCCTGACGTTGCTTCACGTGCGAGGGACGTTCGATAAGTAATACAATGCATTTTTTCCTCGGCCCATTTCAGTTGAAAAAAAAAAAAAAGTAAATTGTGGAATATTGCAGCTGCAGCTCCTATAGTCTCATGAAGTTTCCTTGGGTGGCGGCGCTTTACCTAGTCTGGAAGGCTTCTGTAACTGAGATGCGTTCCGATCAGAGAGCTGTTATTGAGCCTCTTTTGGTGGAAAAGCAAAGCATCGCAGACATTCGTAGGCGCTTACAGAATGTCTACGGACACCTGACGGTGAAAAAAAAGCACGGTGGGTCGTTGGACGAGGCGTCTGTTATCATCACAACGAAGTCGCCCCAACCTGTCCGATCTCCCACGTGCCGGCCGGCCGCACACAGCTGTGACTCCTCCAGTGTTGGACTGAAGCATCTTCGTCATCACAAAAATGGAAACAAATTCCTCCTTCTCCAAGACAACGCAAGGCCACATGCAAGTCGCTCATCTGAGAGGAGCTCACAGAACATTATTGGACTGTTCTTCCTCATCCACCCTATACTTTCAGACTCCCATCTGTTTGGCCCAATGAAGAATGCACTCCGCGGGGAGCAGTACATGGGTCATGGTGAAGTTACTAATGGAGCAAGATGTTGAGTCCCACGGTGACTATTAGAGTGGTACCACGCGGCCATGTAGACCCTTCCAGTAAGGTGGCGCATAGCCGTCGCATTGAAAGGAAAGTATGTTAATAATAGGGTTTTGTAGCCCAAAGGGTGTGAATAATGTGGGGTATAGAAATCCTGAATAAAAGCCACCTACTTTCATAAAGAAAATGTGTTGCATTACGTACTAAACGCCCCTCGCATACAATATTCAGCTCAATACGCCCATTGACTGTAAGATCTCGTAGAATTACCAAATTGCGGGGATGTCGATTGACGCGCTTCACTCGCTGTTTCAAATAATCCTAGACATTTTCGATTGGATTAAGAGCGGGTAATTTGGCGAGCCAGTCCAGGTGCAGTAAGGTACCTGAGTTTTCGTCGAGACTGGAAGGTATGCTTTGAATCTTGTGAACACTCATGCTGACATCTCTGAAGACGGGACTGTGTACATCATAGTAAGCATGAAGATATAGAAGAAAGGGCAACGCCTTGTCACCGACAGTGTTAAAGTAAACATCCTGATTCATATTCAGGGTAACACGTGAATGAGTGTGTCAAAGTCAGGGTACAGCCCACAGCCCCCCCTGCCCTCCCCCTCCCCCCCCCCCCCCCTCCAAAATATCAAAGAACAACATCTGGCCTGAATTGCCACCTCACTGAGGTAAACGCCTTATGAAGCCGTTGGTGCACTCGACATTATGCATAATTAAAATCAGCAAATTACGACTCGTCACCTGCTGTACATTTTGTGCGTTGTTAGAACCATTGAAAACTAGCAGCTTTATGTGTCAGTTTTAGCAGTGGCCTTCTGCAAGGTATCGCATTCCAAATATCTGTTTCATGCACTTCCATCCGCGTTGATACTGACTGAGATTGACTAAACACTGACAGTCACAATATCTGTTGGGTTTGAACTCAAATGCCATTGACAAGGCGTGACACTCGAGTCTGATACCTGTTGGTTAAGCTCTTTTTACGACATTTTACAGAACTGCAAGTATTAATCTATTTCTCGTAGACACATTGACAGTTCACGTTGATACACCAACAAATCTGGTAAATTCATTCGCCCTGTGATCATGGGCATATCCAAACACCATAGCCCTTTACGATTAAAATTATAATGGGAGTTGTATCCTATCATAGTATAAAACACTTTAATGACTAGCCTATTATATTCTGCGGCCAATCAAGTTTCAAAAATGCGACGTATTGACCCCGATTATCTGCAATAAATAGAGTCACCTTGTCTCCACCAAAACCAGTCGTACCCTCAGCTAGGCCGTTGTAACACGGTCGAAACGTTGGATTTATGTTTAAAATTAAAGTATTTTATACGAAGACGCTTTCTAACACCCAGAAGAATCTTAGTAATCATGACACCGGCCGTGGAAGTCAACATAGTTACGTGTTACCATGGCTCCTGTCTTCCATTGTGCCACGTCTTCAAGTCGATCCATCGTACTGCTCTGACCCCATACAGCTGTCAGGCACATACAAACGACTTCACTGCCATGACTTGCGTCGTGTGGGAGAGAGGCGCATGACCCTGTGGCACCAGTTACACATAGTGTACAACGCTCCAAAGCGACTGAAGTGCTCTTCTAAAGAGCTTAACTAAAATTTTCGCTGGTGAGCCCATCTACGCTAAAAGCAACATTTTTCAGAATTCTTCATTATCTTTTGTCATAGCCGACAGTGCGTAGTAAGATACCATCGCTTTTCAGTTAGACTGTATCAACAGTGGTAGAAGTGTTCGTGTTGCAATGATTTAGTTTGGTACACGACCGTTCACAGCAAAAGACTTCATTTAGTTCTCACGACACATTTTCGTCATATACGTCTGAAAGTTGATGCAGCTGATTGATTCTTCATTTAAACACCCACTTTTGAGCCTCAGTTAGTACCCAACTTCCTCTTGCTCTTAAAGAAAATTCAGAATTTTGAAGAGTAGGGAAACAAAAGTAACGATGTCCTTGGAACGTATGGAAGTTTTACCGGCGTCACTTTTACTTGAACGTGAATTGATTATTGAAATTTATACTAATGCTTTAAGTAAATGTCAATTATAATTTTCATAGGTAACTTTCGTACCATAGTCGTCATAACTAAAAAATGGGAAAACATTTTAACAAATAGAAGTGTAAGGTCAATAATACCTATGTAGTTCAGTATACTTATTTTGCAGTTTCAGATTTAAGCCGCCAAATTGACTAAATGCCCTTTATTTGACCTATGAAAGATTTCATCAGGTTGCTCATACATATGTAATGGCATTAAAGCAGTCGATAAGATTCGAGATAGCGGAATCACTTCGATCGACTGATGCTTGCAACCTTTTATAATTTATTTGACAGATTGTTCTTCATATATTATGTATTCAAAAGTTGTACACCACCAGCAGGAAGGCCTTCAGCTACCTAGCTCAGAAATAATCAAGAAGTAGTCATTATATTTTGATAAACTGCTGGGGACTTGACGCAAGTGTGAACTTATAAATATGTAGCTAGGCCATTTACTTTGCATTGAACTAATTTGGAATAGTGGTAAGATAGATTAGTGTGCATAAGAAGCAAACTACTTTTATTCATTTTCTTAAATAAATCTTTATGATTTGACTTCTTCAGATGCAGTTTATAACGAATATCGAAAGATTACATCACGGAATGATACATTTTCAGACAGACATCGGTTGTTAGAAATGCCTTTGTGGTTATATATGAAATGATCATCTCACCTCGCCCGAATGGACAGTACCTTCACGGCTATACTATGTGCTGCTATGTCTATCACTTAGCAATAGACGAAGGGGTAACCTGTCTGATATGGGAATGATTTATTAAGGACCTCAGTTGAGCTATTGTATGACTTCATGCCTTCACAGAAGGAAGTTACAGTTGATGCAGTCTAGCGATGTCGTAAATATTCTTAAAATCAAAATAGTTCCTCAGTGAGTTTAGATTACAGTATTTCATTCACTTGACCACCCATGATCAGCTTGCACGTTTGCGATATCGTTTTAAAAAGGATGCTGATTTGAAGCATCAATTACAAGATGTGCACCTTCTCAAATTTGTTGCGTATTCGCTTTAAATTCCACATAAAGCTAGTTTTTCGTATCATATTCATTCATTAATGTCTAATAATATTGTTTTCGTTGACTGCTTGTGCAATAACCATTGTAAGAACTGCAAATATACCATTAAAATACACTGGCCAATTATGTCACGGTCGAATATGTTTCTTTGGTCTCATCATCAGAATCTGGGAGAAGCTAGTGTCACTTGAAATTTACTCTGAAGTGATTTCAAAATGAAGTGTCTAAACTCGATGCGAACACAAAACTCTATAGCAGACGACGAATGAAGAACTTTGGAGATGCCATATTGGGTTTCGTCGTGTTTCATTGTTTTCGTGTTTATAACTTGCTTGTTATGACAGTATGCCGTTTCAAGGGAATGGCGCATTGGATATTTATCACAAACACATCACTCTTGGAACCATTTACTGTAGTATAAAATGAATGACACGTTTGTTGAATGTTGTATGAGTCTGCTGTAATGTTGTGGTTAAAGCCGTTGAGTTGGAAAGTCGACATAAGTACGTTCGTATTCTACTATATTCGAATATTGTTTATAAATAATCGCATTTGTAAAAGAGTGTGGGACTTTCTCACTTAGTTAACAGAAATATATTCTTTATTCAATGTCATTTACATATAAGAGAGCCCTCTGTCACGGGTTGGTTTGTTTGATTTTGTGACTTCAATCTGCTTAGAAAACGAAGATCAAGTTGCTGCAAGTCAAACGAGCAGCATGACGTTTATAATCTTACTTGTCACAAATATTTGGCTGTTTATTTATGAATATATCGAGATTTCTGAGCATGTGGTTAGGCAGGAACATAGGAGCACAGTTGAACTGTTGCGAGTGAAATGAGCAACAATGCCGTTTATATCCCTGCTTATCACAAATATTTAATTGTTTGTACATCGATAAGTCACGTCTCAAAGGGTCCACTCATACACCTTACTTCCGCAAAACTCGATTCGGCCACGAAAGTCGAAAGCAGTCTCAAAATCTGCTGGACTTTATTGCGACGTCACTTTCCAGTAGGCTTCGAGCGAATTTACCTTTTGCCACAAAATTCATTTGAGAACGCCATAACAGTCGTGTAAGTTTTAGTGATTATAACACTTCAGGAGTTTAAGCTTACAGTTTGTAATTAAATATTTAACATAAGGTTATACTCGTATTTGTTCATGTTGATAAGCTTTCTTCTTATTGGTGCATTACCAGATGACAACTGGTAATAAGACCTCTAAGAAAACAGCGTGCAGGCAGTCAAATATAAAAATTGAAATACTACAATCAGAAGTTCATATAAATGTTCCATATTAATGTTCGACTACGGACACATAACTTAAGCTACATCTAAAATATCATCCCCAAGCATTACTTCTCCAATACACATTGATCACATAAACTGGTAAGAACTCCCAAGTAACATGGAGATGAGTATACGAAACGGTGCAAAAATTATACATGTGCTACGGATAAAAAGCTATCGTTCGACTGATTTCGAGAAATGACGAAGTGAGATGATATAGAAAAGGCTATAAGGGAGATTGGGGTTTAAGATCACCTCAACGACTAGGTTATTAGAGATGAAACACAAACTCGGATTAGTGAAGGATGTGGAAGAAAATCGGTCGTGTAATTTTAGACAGGAACCATCGCGGCATTCACCTCATGCAATTTAGGGGTATCACGGGACACCTTACACTGGATGGTGTGTTTGAACAGCCGTCGCCGCGTGACTTACTACTGCTTCAACTAACTCGGTTCAAGCAAAGTTTTTGGTACCCCAGCGCCTGAGAGCTATGATTATGAGGGACAATTGAGCCTCGTCGGTTGTACAAGTGCTCTCGTCTTTGATAACCATGTGGATATAGGAGGGCTATTCGGAAAGTTAGGTCCGATCGGTCGCTAAATGGAAACCACAGTGAAAATAAAAAAAAAATGTCTTATTTCCAACTTCCAGCTACTTTTCTACACAGTCACCCCTTCGACTTAGACATTGGCGTAGCGTTGTAACAACGTCCAATCCCTTCGTCATAGAAGGCAGCTGCCTGTAGTTTGCACCAATTCTCTAAGCTGGTCAATAATTCGTTGTGCCAAAATGTTGTCTTCACAGCCAGCGACTCATGTGAGCAAAGATGAAACTCAGGCGGAGCCAACTACGGGCTGTATACACTTCCTCATCAGCCCTTATTCTCGGAAAAGCCCACGAATAACGTTAAATATACGAATATTATTACTCTGTAAGGTATAGTAAATTGCGCGATGCGAACAATGAAGGATGTCTCGACTGTCTCACACTGACGAAATAACCTGCCACGATTCGTGCAGCTCTTTCATTAATCTTTTGTTAATTCAGTACTGATTGACAACACTCAAGAATCTCAGCCTCTTCCAATGAGTCTCAATCTGGCATGTGCTCTCCTCATGTGTAGATTTACGCTAATGAGCCAAAACATTATTAGCATTAAAAAAATGGCTCTGAGCACTATGGGACTTAACATCTGGGGTCATCAGTCCCCTAGAACTTAGAACTACTTAAACCTAACTAACCTACGGACATCACACACATCCATGCCCGAGGCAGGATTCGAACCTACGACCGTAGCGGTCTCGCGGTTCCAGACTGAGCGCCTAGAACCGCTAGACCACCGCGGCAGGCTCATTATTAGCATAGTCCGCCGCGAAATTCAATACCTTCTGGTGGCGCTGCGGGAATATGACGTAATAAGTGGATTATACAGGGTGAGTCAGGAGGGGAGGTACATGCTCTGTGGGGTGACAGTGTTAGTGTTTCTGAGCAAAAAAACCTCCTATGAACATATCTCGTGTTCTTAACAGTTTCCGAGGTAACTAATGAAAACCGTGTGGAACAGAACAAATGCACGTGATAGTAAATCAAACATTGCGATCTAATGTTTTGTTTAATTGTGTACATTTCCTCACAAAAGATGTCCAGAAATCCACCGTCAACTGAATGCATTTTGCACCTTTTGCAGATAGCTGTTGTGTTGTTGGTCTGAACTCATTTGTATGGTACTTTACTTGAGTACACGCACGTAAAATAAGAGCGAGAAGTTCCATGTAGTAAGGAATACCTTGCCTGTTCTCTCCGTCAAAATGTCCGTAAACTGGAGTATCATCAGCCCAAGTGATGTATAAGTCGATTTCCGTGAAGACATATCGGAATACTAATGCTGGAAACAGCGGGCCCCTAGGTCAATGTGTACGTGTGAAAAAAACTTGTGGTTATATAAAAGTGACCTATTGTCAATAACGGCAACACTACATAACCTAATGTCGCTTTGGTTGTATTCTCATGTGAGTGGTGGTGAAGGAGGATATGGGACTATCGCCAGCGATTTTCAGGAAGCTGTGTGTCAGATACGATTAAGAAAAAGGGGATATGTTCATTAGACATTTTTTGTTCGAAATTACCAGTACTACACCCCTCAAAGCATGTACCTTTCCTTCTGAATCACCCTGTAGAAGCGGGGCAGAAACGAATGGAAAATCGTTCTAGTGAAGTCGTGAAATGCAATGACATAAGCGACTTTGGAAAAGGGCAGACTGTTATGGCACGGCGCCAGGTAAAGAATATGTAGGAAATGGGAAGCCGCTCGGCTGTTCACGTGCTATTCAATCACCTTTTGAAGGTGATTGAATGACAGTGAATCTATTGGTGTTGGACGTTCACGGGTCATGGGCAGGTCGGAGGACAGAGTAGTGTGCAATACTGGTGCAGGCATAAGTGCTTCGTGCAGCTCACTACACATTGTTGAACACGGGGCTCCACAGCAGACGGTAATAACAGTACATTCCAGGCATTGGAACACAGATAATTTTACTTTCTTTTAATTTATTATATAATTTGCTTTGACTTATCGCAATATATGCGCCAGTCTGTTGTAAATGGTTCAAATGGCTCTGAGCACTATGGGACTTAACTTCTGAGGTCATCAGTCCCCTAGAACTTAGAACTACTTAATCCTAACGAACCAAATGACATCACACACATCCATGCCCGAGGCAGGATTCGAACCTGCGACCGTAGCGGTCTCGCGGTTCCAGACTGTAGCGCCTAGAACCGCACGGCCACTCCGGCCGGCCATATTGTAAATCACTGCCGCCCTCTAGTGGTGTGTGAAATTATTTCATTTTTGTACTGTCAGCGCAAAATTGTATTTTTACCTATTTATTATTATTTTTAGATGATACTTTTAAACACAATACCACAGTATCTGGATTTTACAGAGTTTGTGAAGGGCGTCGTAATGATCCTTCCGGCATGCATACCTGCGGACATGCAAGCATCTCCGAAGAAACATACCACTGCTGATGATCGAAGTGCGTGTTCGAAGGAACATTTCATCGAACTATGCAGAAACTGTAAAATACAGACGCTTCCGTACTGTATTTCAAGCCACACCAAGACGTCCAACGAGCAAAACAGCGCCTCTCCCTTCGAGGGTATGATAAGATTTGTATACGAGTAGTAGGATACGTAGACGCTAGGGCATTTGGAAGTTTGGTTCGATCCTGGAGGCATACTCGGGTGGCGATCTCTCGCGTAAAGCGAGAAATCGGGTTCGAGTCCCTGTCCGGCACAAATTTTCGTATGTTTCTAGTAAATCGTATAGCGGTTGTACAATTTTATTCGCAGTTTTCGAATTCATTTCACATTGATATATTTAAAATTATTGTGTTCAACATTTAAACGATTGATGATGAGGTCCCATACTCCAGGGAGTGTAGGAGAGGATGCAGGAAACACGCACCGCCGTATTAGGCAAGGTCCTAGCGGAGGTGGTTTGCCATTGCCTTCCTCCGACTGTAAGGGGTGAATAATGATGAAGACGACACAACAACACCCAGTCATCTTGAGGCAGGGAAAATCCATGACCCCGCCGGGAATCGGACCCGGGACCCCGTCGCGGGAAGCGAGAACGCTACCGCAAGATCACGAGCTGCGCACTTCAAACGATTAGGCAGTAGCAGAATGTGTTGTATCAAAATTATAAGCATTTGAGAAAGAACTGCACTACACATATCACAAACATTATTTTTCATGAGTGATGCAGTCAGTGACGAGTAGTGCCTCTGACGGCGTTGTGTGTGACCTTGGTGCCCGTCAGAAGAAATGTGGCTCGGCGTTATCAAAAGAGCCATTTTATTGAGAGGATGGAGGGATCCGTTAAATGCCATGTAGTATTAACCACAAAATTACACTGCAGGCACAGCGCGAGAGAGGAAAGATACAGTCCGCCATTAAATGTACGACACCTATTTCGGCAATGTATATACCAAGCACCACAGATAAGCGATACAAACTTTACAAAGTGCACCACTCGACATTTCCTGAAGGTTCAGAAAAAGACAATGCTGAGTTATTTCAAAGTTTTGGCGATTATTTAACTCACCTTGATTAAATTATATTTGTTGTGAAATACTGAAAGTCATTGAAAGAACTGACTATTGTACTGATGTGAGCTTAATACAGTGAATACCGCCATTTACATTCATTGATACTACTTGGTCCCAAAATTCATTTTTAAAGACTATTTTTGCTTCACGTAGTAGAGTGCATTATGTACTGAAAGCTCATCATAGTCATTTCCTAGTATCGTACCAGTTGCTCCGTAGTTTCACTACTAGTAATGTTGTTTTCTGCATTTTCAATATTATTTTCGTGCATATATTAAGCATGCACAATGGAGCATGGGCCATTAAAGTGGGCTTCCATGATACCCGTGGCAATAATCGAAGGGTTCTTTGACAGCTGTGAATTGCTAGAGCCGGAGGGTCCCTTCTGGCCAAAATTGCGCTGGCGAGTAGTGTTGGAAAAGGCACAAGTGTTTCGGAGCACACTATTTAGCGGACTTTACTGCTACAATGTCGCTCCGAAGCACTATGCATGTGTTCCGCCAGTACCAACCACAGTATGCACGGATACAACGAGGTCGTTTTAAAGAGCAATGAGGATGAGAAACTTAATCAGACGATGTACACTACCTGTTTGTCATGTCGAGGGTAGCTAACGATTCACCACCTGTAAAGAAGGTCCTATATGACAAATGCGTAGCTGGTTGGACACAATATTATGCTATAGGGACATCACCTATTGCTTCTTGGGTGCAACAATGCAAGGTGTATATGACTTTAATATTGTTGCTGGCTACTCGCAACTTCGTGCTTTCCATTGTCTGACCAGATGATCCAGTCGTAAATCGTGTTCCTAAAACTGAGAAATCGCAGGGTCGAATCCCAGTCGGACCCGTGAAAGTTTCAGTCCACCTGTAATGTATCCTTCACCTTCTCGAGGGCGTCACGAGTTGCCAGGAGTCGTGGTTCAGATGCTACATTAAACTGTAGGTCTGCTTACTCCACTTGGATAACTGGGGAAGTTTAGGGACACGCAAGTCGCCGAAGTGGAGTGCAATTCACAGACATGCACTCGGCCATTGAGCAACTCGAAATTAATTATTATTATTATTAACTGGCGTTGCAACTTTCAGCAGGACAATTGTTAGCAGCAAAGTGTGTATCATTTTCCCTGAGACAGCAATAAACAAAAGTACTATCTTTTGTTTGATATGTAACGTTTTAGTTCCTTAAAAAATTGACTCTCGGAAAGACCTCACCACAACTGTGTCCAATTCTAGGTTTTATTTTGTTATGTTTATTTTACTTTTCCGTATTATTCTCTACATGTATTCCTATCGTGGTATTTATGAGATGATGCGGTATGTAATTACATCGCAATATTATCTGTTGTGAAGCCATCGTACAACTGTTTCATGAATCCCTCACGAATCCGTACTGAAAATGTTACGCATCAATTGCCAAATGTGGGATGTATTTACCAAAAAATGTTTCAGGACGACGCTCATGTGCCATCCTTCTCATCTCAGAGTAGCACTTGTAACCTACGTCCTGAATTATTTTCTGGATGGATTCCAGTCTCTGTATTCCTCTCCAGCTCCCTCTAGTACCACGGAAGTTATTTCCTGATGTCTTGCCTCGGGCTTGGATGTGTGTGATGTCCTTAGGTTAGTTAGGTTTAATTAGTTCTGAGTTCTAGGCGACTGATGACTCAGAAGCTAAGTCGCATAGTGCTCAGAACCATTTTTTGAACCTGATGTCTTACCAGATGTACTACCATCCTATACCTTCCTCTTGTCAGTGTTTTCCATATATTTCTTTCCGGCCGCAGTGGCCGAGCGGTTCAAGGCGCTTGAGTCCGGAACCACGCTGCTGCTACGGTCGCAGGTTCGAATCCTGCCTAGGGCATGGATGTGTGTGATGTCCTTAAGTTGGTTAGGTTTAAGTAGTTCTAAATTCTAGAGGACTGATGACCTCAGATGTAAAGTCTCATAGTGCCCAGAGCCATTTGAACCACATATTCCTTACCTCCCGACTTTTCGGAGAACTTCCTCATTGCATACCTTAACAGCTCACCTAATTATCAACATTCTTCTCGTAGCACCACATCTCAGATTCTTTGACTCTCTTCTATTCCGGTTTCCACAAAGTCCATGTATCACTACGTTATCGCACTATAAGACAAGGAAATGTAAGCACACATTGCAGTGTAGTTTTTAGGATTTACTAGGTCTTCACATATTGTTCAAAGATTTTACGGTAGACAGCAGCATAGTTGGAAGCTGTGATGTATACGTTACAGAACAGTACTGTGTTTGGCAGATTTTAGTTTTCAGCTCAGTACTGTGAGAGCATGACGCTGCGACATGAGATTTTCATGGAAGAGTTTTATGGTTGACGATGCGTCTTTGCTGCCGGCTTTTGTACTTTCGACGGTGCTTACGGTATACAGACTTTCAGGTATTTGATGTTGCAGAACAATACAGATATTTACATGGTTGGCGGTGTGTAGTATTGTAATGTGTTTATTTGTTACTTTTCCAAATGGTTCAAATGGCTCTGAGCACTATGGGACTTAACATCTAAGATCATCAGTTCCGTACACTTTGAACTACATAAACCTAACTAACCTAAGGACATCACACACATCCATGCCCGAGGCAGGATGCGAACCTGCTACCGCAGCAGCAGCAGCGCGGTTCCGGATTGAAGCGCCTAGAACCGCTCGGCCACAGAGGCCGGCTTGACATTTCCATTATGAGTGTTGTTACCACCTCCTAAGTACCTCTGATTAGTAATACATCACAGAAAATATCGGAAAATTAAACCAAATTTTAATATCTCAGTTTTGTGAGTCCCAGTATGCTGTTTTCCTTAGTTAGTAGCGTAGCTACTTACTTCCCAAGTAAAAACATTTTAATGACGAGAAGAAACAGCAAGCACACCAAGCGCAATTGCATTTAGAATACATGCTGCTAAACGTCGTGACCGGTAACAGCTATTACATTTGCTTCTTCTCGAACTACCAATTATCTTTGTGAACGCGCAGTTATAACAGACGGAATGACATGACACTTAGTGCACTTGCAAACTGAAGGAATGCTTTCCTCTATGTAATAAGAGCTCATTTCATTTCTGTAACTGCAGTTGAAACAAATAATACATCTAGCAGTCGTCGTCTACTCGCAGGTTATTATGTTTTTAATGATAGTACTACTTCCATCTCGGAGCACTATATGATGTGGAAGCTACTGGCTTGTAAAAAATAAGAAAGGTAAAACTAGTACTTTCTATTTTAAAGACTTAACGGCTTAAGGACTTCGCAAATGTAATGAAAGGGTTGCTTAAATTAAGAAAGAAGCACTTTTCCCAAGGACTACGTGCATGTGTTTTGTCGCAAATGTAAATTCCAGGCCGGCCGGAGTGGCCGAGCGGTTCTAGGCTCTCCAGTCTGGAACCGCGTGACCGCTACAGTCGCAGGTTCGAATCCTGCCTTGGGCATGGATGTGTGTGGTGTCCTTAGGTTAGTTAGGTTTAAGTATTTCTAAGTTCTAGGGGACTGATGACCTCAGAAGTTAAGTCCCATAGTGCCCACGTTCCACGGTATTTAGGCCGCTCTTCGACGTCCGACTCATCAGTCGGCAAGACTTAGCGCAAACAGGAGACTTCCGAAGATGTTGAACGTAGCCTTGGACGAAACGTCAGGAATAGAAGAGTTCCATGGATATAACCCGGAAGAATTCTCAGCAGCTGAAACATCCGGTGGTGAAAGCCTTAATTGTATGAAAATTTACACTATTTACAGACAAATGGCGCACGTAACTTCTCTCCCTCAAGTCAAATGACGACTGTAGCAACCTGTCTCAAATTCTGAGCAAAACAGATTTCACAAATCATGAAAAACAGCGGATCCATTATGTCGAGTTGAAAGCAAGGAAAGAGAGAGAGCACAAAGAAATGTCACTGGAAGAGCCACATATCTCAGTTCTGCCTGAAATCTGTGTAAATGCAAATAGAGTCGAGCTTGAATATTATAAATTCTGCCGCCGCATGTTAAACCATACTTGTTTATGATGTGTGCAACGGCTTGAAATACACACAAGTAGACTGAAACTACTGTGCTTCTTCAGGAAGACTATGATCAGCTAGAGAATAGTCTGAAGACCAATAATAACCGTATTCTGATTTTCCGAAATTCTAGCAAAGTGGAAAAAATTGGATTCAAGAACTACTTGCGTATGTTAGCTGCTAAAAGAGTTTTAAGAATCTTGTACCTCGTAGCAGTATCGTAGAAAAGTGGTAGACAAAGAAACTCCGAGGGAATTAAAGATAGTATTACTTAAGTACAATATACTTTTTTTTTCGATTTAATCCCGTCTTAAGTCAAATGCTTGTGTAAACGTTTGTTACATTCCGTCCCGGAAACGCAATTATGGAAGGTCTGGAAATACACATCTGTGTCTGCCGTAACATCTTTTTGGGACTCTAGCGTTTTCCAGCCACAAATGAATCGAGACGTGGAAGCAGATGGAATTCAGAGACTATCAGTACTGGTACATTAAGCAGGTATTCCAAAAATACATATTTCAGACTTCGCAGCTTTTCCACCGTCATAGCACTTTAGTGTGCTTTCAGGTCCGTACAATTAGGCAGTTTCGCGAGCTGCTGTTTCACATTTTGCGAAATGAGAAAAATACAGCACAAAAGCAATAAAGGTAAATGTTATTCCGATTCTCACGCTACTAGCTTCATGCTGTTACTGTCTTAATGTTTGCATTCCCGCTACCATTTTGAAAATAACATAGATAAATCATTACTATTTGCACTGTTCCATCTGCTTTTTACTCTTTTGATATGACGCTTCTAATACCTACGAAGTCTAACTTTGAGATACACAACTAGCAGCTCGTCTTTAATTTTCCTTTCCATTTCCTTCTTTACATGACTGCTCAAATTATTACAGTGTTGAAAAAAATTCATTTACTTTCGACCGTCCATAAATTGGGTACCAACATGTTTCCCATTTTTGCGCTACTATCTTTGTTCGTACCTCGAATTCGAAACGCCTACACAGATCCTGTTTGTTTTATTTTATTAAATCCATCTGTAGCCGATCGTTTGAGAATTTAATTTGTTTTTGGAATATGTAGTAATTTTTGTTCTTGGACCAGCTAAAGTAAAATGGTTTGCCAAACAACTTATATCACATCTATTTCTACACTGAGGTGACAAAAGTGACGGAACAGCGATATGTACATTTACAATCGTGCACACGAGGTATAAAAGGGCAGTGCATTGGCGGAGCTTCCATTTATACTCGGGTGATTCATGTGAAAAGGTTTCCGACGTGATTATGTCCACACGACGGGAACGCAGAATGGTAGTTGGAGCTAGACGCATGGGACATTCCATTTCGGAAATCGTTAGGGAATTCAATATTCCGAGACCACAGTGTCAAGAGTGTGCCGAGGATACCACATTTCAAGCATTATCTCTCAACACGGACAACGCAGTGGCCGACGGCCTTCACTTAACGATCAAGAGTAGCGGCGCTTGCGTAAAGTTGTACTTCTAACAGACAAGCAACACTGTGTGAAATAACAGCAGAAATCAATGTGGGACTCACGAAGCACGATATCGTTAGGACACTGCGGCGAAATATGACGTCAGCGGGCTACGGTAGCAGATAACCGACGCGAGTGCCTTTGTTAACAGCTCTACATCGCCTGCAGCACCTCTCCTGGACTTGTGACCATACCGGTTGGATCCTAAACGGTTGGAAAACCGTGTCATGGTTATATGAGTCAATTTCACTTGGAAAGAGCTGGTGGTAAGATTCAAATGTGGCGCAGAAGCCATTGATCCAAGTTGTCAACAAGGAGCTGTCCAGATTGATGGTGGCTCCATAATGGTGTGGGCTGCGTTTACATAAAATGGACTGGAACCTCTGGCCCAACTCAACCGATCATTGACTGGAACTGGTTATGTTAGGCTACTTGGAGACTATTTGTATTCTTGGGCTTCATATTCCGAAACAACGATGCCACTGGACCACAATTGTTCGCGATTGGTTTCAAGAACATTCGAACGAATGATCTGGCCACCCAGATTGCCCGACATGAAACCCATCCAACATTTATGGTACACGATCGAGAGGTCACTTTGTACACAAAATCCTATTAGGGACGGCTGTAGAGGCAGCATGGTACAACATTTCTGCAGGGAACTTCCAGTGACTTGTGGAGTCTACGCCACGCCGTGTTGCTGCGTTACGCCGGGTGACACGATATTAGGAGGTAACCCATGACTTTTGCCACCTGATATTAGTGTACAGTTCGTGTGATGGGATCTAACTCGGCTTTGTCTTGCTGAAGATTGTACGCATATACGCAAGTATAGGTCACTACGTAAGACCAAATAGTTAGTCTGCGATCGGAGACTGAGCATGTATGACAGGAAGCCCATCATTGGAGCATAAAACGTTTTGACAATATTCACAGAAATATTAACGAGACTTAGTCGAAGGATTCATATTATGATGCCAAACCAAGACATCTGAACCTTCACAATTTCCACCGGCTTGATGCTCTTCTCTTTCCCTTCGATATTCTCAATGTAAGTAATGTTCTTTTCGACGCCCTTGCCCTAGCTTTGACGTTGGTGCCACGGAATTATTTGGGGCCAATGAAGATCGTCATCATATCCAATATGAGACCAATCGATATGAGACTTTTATTTTTGAGGACGGCAGCTGAAATTCCCGAGCGACCATAAAGATTTAGGTTTTCCGTTAATTCTCTAAATAGCTTGTGGCAAAAACGCAATGGCCAGTTTCCTTTCACACCCTGCGCCAGTCATAACTTTTACTCCAGCTCTGTTCGCCTTGTCTTCGATGGAACGTTAAAGCCTAATCTTCCTTACTTTTTTCAATAGATCTATTTCTTGTACTCATTCAAAATGTCATTCCGAAGATAAAAATCACGTGGGAGGATTTGGAATCCGGTGCATCCTCACATTCGAAAGAGTGAATTTCAATTATTCACATCGTTGACTAATGGTTATTTGTCATAGCTTGATTAAAGTATGAGTATATAATCTCTTTGTTCGTATTTTTTTTCCAACCAATGTAACGGTCTAGCGAGACTTAAACGACGGTGAATATGGAGGCTCACGCACACTAGATTGTTATTGTCTGGTAAAACGTAACAGTAGAGTCTTTATTAGTAACTGTAGTCCCAATCCATCCCGTCACTAGCGAGGAGGATCATAATTTTTCTATGTATAAGAGTCCACCCGAGGGTTAGATTTCTAGAGCGAAGGATAAAGTGCTGAGCAGTGCATGATAAATATTGTGCGTTGAAATATGCTATCATACGCATGCCAATTAATTAATTAATTTCAATTAATGCGTTCATATCTACTGTAGAAATTTTCTTTAATATATGAGATTTATTCAAGCAATATTTCGTGCTTTTATTAGTTCAGAAGTAGCTTCTAGAGAGTACTTTTTAAACAACGTAGCTAGTCTAGTCACATTGCTGGAATATTGTTTCCGTTCTGTTCAACTCACTGAAGTTGATCAGTGGTAACCAATAATACGTAATTATGCTTAAAAACTGAATTTATCGCAAATTTATTCGATTAATCTTCCTCGGTATCAATTTCGTTACTGTGTTTTATTTATTCGGTTTTTCGAACTGAAGTACTTGGCGTCATGTATTGCATTCAACTAAGAAAATTATTTACGTAATGTAATCGAAGAAACACTTGTAAATTGTCGCATGGAGTTCCAGTATAGCGTATTACATCGAATTAAAATCAATTTGCGTCATAAATAGGATTCATTTCTGCAAAAACAGAGGATTTACAAATTGGTGAAGACTCTCGAACGAACATAATCAATAAGGAATTGCATAACCGTAAAAGGTTGCAGCGGCGATTCATTACGAAACGTATGCATGTAATACAGCCTATACATTGTTCCAGGTAATTTCTGAGGCCTTCGTCGTGCAGTAAAGCAGTTATATTTATCAATGACTAGAAACAGTGCGAGCTACACTCTAAAAACCACGCAAAATATTCAGTAATGATCAAATCGGATACACATTCCTGGCGATATACTGCAAAGATGTTTGGAGTAATCTAGGACATTAGCGTGTAGTTAGAACTTAGCTGCCCTATAAATCTATACTTGGATACCAGTGACGAACTATTCTTTTACCACTGGCATTTGAATTGTCTACCTCCGTGACAAGCGAGCGTGCGCTAGTGAGCTTCGCTGTGCAGTTGGTGAGGATGCAGTTGGTTACCTAATACGTTCGGATAAAACCTCTTTGACTTCGCAGTTCGTGTGTAGTAGTTAGTGGTTACTGCATCTAGATCGTGAGGTCCCAGGTTCGATTCTTGGGTGGGTCAGAGAATTTCTTCATTCAGGGCGTGGATGTTGGTGTTGTACCACTCATTTCATCTCATGTTCATGGATGCACAAGTCGCCGAATTGGCGTCAGATAGTAAGACTTGCACCAGGCGGTCGACCAACCCCAGACGGGCTCTTCCTGCCAATAAAGCCATCTGTTCTCCTCAGTTTAGCAGTGTGGCTGTCAGAATATCACTAACTGGAACCGTGGTCCACATAATCATGGGCCTACGTTGATGGATGAGAGTAACGTAAACGCATGAGCAACTTTATGCGTGCTCCGTGAATTAAACCGGGCATGCCCCAGCAATCATGACAAGCGTGTCGTATTGGGCACATCACATCATTCCCTTGAATCGTGAGGCCCTATAGATCTAATGTTCTTTGGCAGAATCGTTTTTAGTGATCGACAGTGCTACTGATTCCCTCCCGTTGTTGCTCTCCGCTGAGGCTGTTTTGCCACGACTCATTTATATCACCGTTATCTTCCTTATGTTACCGTCATCGAACGTATCGCAGAAAAGTATCATAAATAATCTGTTCTTCTTGTAAGTCAGATAGTTCTCGCGTATTGCGTGGTACGTGTCTTATCAGCTGCACGGATAAGTCACGTATGATAATAAATTATAAGTTCTTTCTACACCTACATCTACATATGCACACCGCAAACCATCGTGCTGTGCATGGCAGAGGGTATGTTGTACCTTTGCGAGACTTTCTCTTAACTTCGCGATTGCGAATTCTTGTCACCTCACAAAAATTTTGTGATCTGAAACAGGGATAGTGAATTTTTCATGATACATCTACAAGTGTTTCGTAAACGCCTCAAAGTTCAATTTGAAGTTATTTAGAGCTTGCATAACCGGATATGGTATATTATGTAAGGTGATAGTTTTCGAAAGCACATTGTTTTCAATAGTATTACTGTAATTTCTTTCTCACTTCCTAGACGCTTTTGATCTTCCACAAATATTCATACTCAACTTCAACATCACATCCATATGTGACACCATTTGTAACTGCTTCAATTTTACGAACAAACACCGCCGCTTCATCAGACACCGCCGCTTCGTCAGACAAGATCTAACTGGAATAACTGTGGGCCGATACCGCGGAATTAACATTAACAGGCATAGTACAAAATGAATATGGAACAGAGCCGTGTGTGATTTAAGACGGATAAGAATAATTAGTCTCCGTATTCGGCTACTAGATAGTAGATAACGGGCGCCCCACGAATTATCTGAACCCGATCAGCTCCCGTAACCCCCTTGCCTCAAAAGGCGCAGCCTACTTTACAATAGGAGACAGTACGAGCCGCGGGCCTTTATCTGCGCGTATGTAATGTGCCATTAGCAACCTCCTTCGTGGAATACGGACACACACACACACACACAGACACGCACACACACACACACGGGCGTGATTCTAAGAGGGGCAGACGGACATAGAGTGGCAGGCCCTTTCACTCGCAACTTGCAGGATCAGAGGCGTTTCCAAACCAGCGTTCACCTCGACCCCTTTCCCCCACCAGCTAGTGTGGCTCGCGGCACGAGTGCCGAATAAATCTGCCGCGACCGAGGAGTTTTGGGAGACACGCCGGCTGGACCTTGCCACCGTGACTAACTGAACGCGCGCACTCGATCTTGATCAATTAGAAGTGAATTATGCGCCGTTTCTGTGCCTCCCTGTCCGCTGCCCGCCACCCGCCAGCTATCGACAATGAGGTACTAATTTAAGTGGTGGACGCCCCCAGCGTCCTTGCCCCAGTTGGAGCGACGGCAGCGGAGCGGTCAGCTCTTCTGCGGGCCGGCCTTCGCCGCTAAGGAACGCCCACCACCCGCTGGACAGCAGGTATGCTCCCGGCCGGAGCTGGTTTCGCCAGACTGATGCGTGCCGCTGCTACGACTAATTCCAACTCACCTTGCTCCACTATCGAAATTCGGGACGCAGCGGATTGGCGGTTTCCACGCATTGTCCGTGCCTGTCTGCGGAGCCAGTGTGATCGGGTGTTTTGTGGGGGGAGAAAATATCAAGAGTCACCGACACTGAGCACGAAGGAAATGAAATGGATCAGCCGGAGCGATACAAGGTGCAATTCACGATCCGGACAGCAGTCTCCCAAGTAATCGCGACTACATTACGTGCTGCCTCTTTTCGGAGACTCCAAGGACCAATAGAAAGGCAGCCGTCAGCATCGAGCAGATCATATCAATAAGACCGCTGCAGATGGTAGGAAACATTTTTCAGGAAAACAATACTGTGTGTGTGTGTGTGTGTGTGTGTGTGTGTGTGTGTGTGTGTGTGTGTGTGTGAATGATTATCCAGGGTTGTCACATGTGCCTCTGAATAAAGGGTTACCATTTTGGCAGCACATCCATGACGATGAGGTCATCACTATCCCAATAGATTGTCCTCACGACTTTCCCACCATTGAATTTCTTCTTTTTTGATGGTGCTACTCCAGTGACCGCCTTTTTGCTTCCAGTTCAGAGTGATGCATTCAGGTTTTATCACTCGTAACGATTCGTGCCAGAAAGTACTCTCTGTTGTCCTCAACCAACCCCATTAATTTGGATGAACTAGCTTTTCGTTGAAGCATTCGTGGAACCCATCTTGAGCGCACCTTTAAAATCCAAGAGCCTTAATCGTTACCCATGCACTTCGGTTGCTCATCGGTAGAAGTAGAGTGATTTATCGAGTTGAATTGCGCCGGTGTCCACGGGTATGCCATTCACACGATTCACCATGTCAGGAGCAGTGGCTGTGACAGGACCTCTCGAACACGGCCGGAGCGACCTGAAGTGTAACGACCACATATATTAGGGAAAGTGGACGCCAAGTTGAGGTTCATTCTCAAAATCGTAAGTAAATGTAATTCATCCACGAAAGCAGTGATTTACTGGACACTTGTTCAGCAGATCCTTGAGTACTGTTCGTCACTCTGCGACCCTTCTAACTAGGAATAATAAAAGACATAGAGAAGATCCCAAGAAGAGCGACACGTTTCTTCACGGGATCGTTTACTCGGCATTATGGAGATGCTCAACATATCCAGCGGCACACACTACAGAAAGACGTTGTGTAGCACGGAGAAACGGTGAAATCCAGAAAGCGTACGTTTCAGATAGTGTCGGACAATAAATTACTTGCTTCCACGGATGTCTCGCGAAATGATACCGGCGAGAACTCAGAGAAATCAGAGCTCATACGGAAGTTTACCGATGACCATTCATCCCATGCGCTATTTGTGAATGGAATATGAAAAGGGGGAGTGACAGTAGCACCAGCACATACCGTAAGGTGGCCTGCGGAGTATAGACATGGATGTGGATGTGGAAACAATGCGTAACATTTTCACAGCAACATAGAACTATGGCTAAGTAAGTGCAATTATCGACATGCACAGACAAGATAGATGCCCATATTGTTCGATGTGCCAACAAAGTTTTGCGACAGTTCGAAGGGTGATCGAAGAACTTTAATTATCTTGTCGAAAAAATAAAGTTACGTAATTAATTTGATTTGTTTGTATGCTAATGTCTACACTCCTGGTTTTCACAAAACTCCACAAGTCACAGTTTCGTAGTGCGCCGCAAGCTGCATGAAAATGCACAAACGATTAATGAACTGGATTATCATGCAGTAACTTAATTTCTTCATTTGAAGGGGAACTACGTTGCAACAGTCCGCGCAAAGTTGGTTAAAGCGTACGGCGACAACGCACCAGTGTTACATTACTCTTGCACAATCATGATTTCGGTTTCAAAGTGCCATTATCAAGTGTTTTAAGTGTTATAAATTGCCATCTTATTGTTATAAATTGCCTAAGCTGGCAATTTATAGCACTTAAAACACTTGATAATAGCACTTTAAAGCCGAAATCATGATTGTGCAAGAGTAATGTAACACTGTAAATAAACAACAGTCTAATGACGGTACTGACTTTAAAGAAGTAGTTATCCCTTGTTTGAAGAAATATGTCGCATTGAAGTTTCATGATCGAAGCTTGACATTTTCGAACACATAATGAAAACTATACGACTAATCCTCCTAAGTGACTCTGGCTGTGACTAAAATGCTCACTTATTCATCCAAGGCCTTCACCTAGTTATCAGTTGTTGGGGAAAATGTCCCACATTGAAGTTTCATGATCGCAGGTTGACTTTTTCGAACTGATAACACTATATGACTAGTCCTCGTACGTGTCTCTAGCTGTGAGCAGCCGAGGTATTAAGTGAGGCAGGCGTCTATCTGTTAAAGATGCTTAGCGCTGAGGGCAGCGGTAGCTGCCGCAGACGGTCAATTTTTCTTCGTGGCCAACCCGCGGGCGGTGGCCCATCAGCGCCGCGCCTCGACTCGCTGTGATGGACCAGGCAGGTACGTAGCACCCTCCATCGCCGTCTCCCAGTCAGCATCTGTAATTGCTTTGGTAACGAGCTCGGCGGTGAAGCATCACAGAAGGCACTTCCGCGGCGCTCCGGCGTGCTATGTCGGACAGCAGGGAAACTACAGCATCAGTACCTGCTCTTCCTTTTAGGAACTTGAGTCTGCAGTTTGCTACCACCTGCGGTGCTGTTAGTTAGAACGACGCTTCCAGAAAAGCTGCTCCTTCACGGAGATGGACCTCGTGCTCGTTTGTCTCAATCGTAAACCAAGTTAACATTGCTGGTTCACGTTTAATAGTTGACTCCTTATGTAATACGCCGTGTGAGCGGCCGTAATTAATCCTCTAAAACCTGAATCTGGTTGCGTGACTAACGTAAGGGGCCACGCGCAGCATGGATTATGTCGGGAAGCTCGTATTCTTTTTCTTTATATACCTGGCTCACTGGACCCTTCCTCTTGTAACTGACGGCTGTTTTGTGAAACACACGCAAGTTAACGTTGTATTATGTATTTGTCGTGCACTAACTTGAAACCAATAGTGAGGGCAAGTTTTAAACGGAGATATTTTTAAGTTATGTTAGGCACTGAGGTATAATGAGTCTGATGCATATAAGCTGTCTTTCGTTCTCAATCGATAGGGGAATGAAATAGGATAGAACCAATAATGTTGGAATGAACTGTCTTCCACCATACACTGTTCAGTAGCTTTATATGTGTAGATCACAAGTTTGTTGGAATGGCTACTTTCCACAGCAGCTACATATTTTGTAAGACGCAAATGATTGTATTCTGTCGTCTAGACAAGTTCGCCTTTATTAACAACACGTATACATTTCAACGAAAGATGCAGAGGTAATTGCATTTAAATGGTACTTGCAGATTTGGACGAGTGTGACTATGTTAACTGTCATTTATGAAAAACTGCTGCTGATTCAATTTCAGGGGAAGATAATTTCGTAGTCGAGAACATATTTTAATTATCTTCGACGTTGACCCTAGAAAACCTGCTTTATTCTCAATATAAAAACCCTGTATTGGTAAACTTCTATAATGAAATGGTGTCTTTCACGGCCGGTACTTACAATATTGCTGATATTTGTATTAATTTTCAAATGTCTTGATCTCTGCACGTTTTCGCTAAAAGGATGGCGCTGGTGGGATACTTCAGCTCCTCGTAGTATCGACTCACCGCTGATCCTGAATATACGAATAAATTACAACCTTCCGGGAACTATCCTAACATGACGACATAATCACTTCAGTTATGGCTGGCACAGTCCGTTGTTTTATATGACTTGTTACATCTAAAATCTGAACCCATCGAATGCATTTACCCTGTAGGCAACTTAGCGTTTAATTGAAATGACACAAAAAGAATAAGAAATGATTCTTGCGTGTGAGAAAACGGCTGAACCCTGTAGTATTTTTAGATCGACATGTTAACCTATTCAGAAATGTAAAAGCTTGAAACAGATAACAGTGTTAACAAGTGCTGTTGTGTCACTTACGTTGTACTCGAGCTTCATACTATTAACGAAACTATACTAAAGATGTTCGTGAAGTACCAGAAAATGTACAAAAAAGCTTTGTATAATTGCCGAGTATTAGTGCAGTCGCGTATTGTGCATTCCTCGTCTAGTCCAAAAAGTTAGCATTTCGTATGAAACCCATTAAATGGTCGGCAGACGTGTTAGAAGCGAAAGGAGCGTGAAGCTGCCGGAGAGTGGTGATTACGGTGGCGGCCTCTTACACACACCGCTAATCTTGTTTCGCCTATTATCGCGCCGTAGCGCGGCAGCCTTGGCTCACTCCGGCTGAACTGGGATGACGGGGTGGAATTTCACAGAACCTTGTAGTTTTCCTCCGGCGACGAACAGAGACCCTGTCAGTGCCTCGCACCTACATTCTACTGTAAATACGTTAAACGTAGTTTAATTTAGTAAATCAATCCTCCGATTAATTACAATACTAGCACTTTGTCATTGTTTCTGTAAATTTATATAGGGACGTACAGCGTAAATTACCTAAAAGTGGTGTAAAGGTTACCGTGGCTTCCAAAACGAAATAGTACAACGTCGGTTTCTTTAAAAATGGACGTCCAATAGTTACGCCACATTTCCACCGATTGTCGGATGCAAATCTACACTACGAGGTGCGGCTAGAAAAAAACCGGACTGATGCTGGAAAAAACATTTATTTACAATTATTTACAATTTCATGTTATCTCCTTCAATGTACTCTACTCCTCGGTCTCTACACCGCTCCATACGAATTTTCCACTGTTCATAGCAATGCTGCAGATCATTTTCGGTAAGTCCATACATTACTTCCGTCGCTTTTTCTTTTACTGCTTCAACAGTCTCAAATCTAGTTCCTTTCAAAGCTGACTTGACTTTAGGGAAAAGAGAAAAGTCACAGGGGGCCAAATCAGGTGAGTAGGGTGGATGATCTAAGATGGGAATGTTGTGTTTTGCCAAAAACGTCTTCACTGACAACGCACTGTGAGCTGGGGCATTGTCTTGGTGAAGGATCCATGACTTTTTTCTCCACAAATCGTTCCGTTTTCTCCGTACTCGCTCACGTAGGGTAGTCAGGCCGCTAATGTAGTAATGCTGATTCACTGTTTGTCCCTCTGGTACCCAATCAATGTGCACAATCCTTTTGATGTCAAAAAAAAACAATCATCATTGCCTTGAATTTCGATTTTGACATTCGTGATTTTTTTTGTCGTGGAGAACCAGGAGTTTTCCAATGCATCGATTGGCGTTTAGTTTCGGGATCGTAAGTAAAAAACCACGATTCATCGCAAGTAATAACATTTTGTAAGAAGGTGGGATCACTTTCAATGTTTTCCAGGATGTCAGAACAAATCATTCTTCGGCGTTCCTTCTGTTCAATTGTGAGACACTTTGGAACCATTTTTGAACACACTTTGTTCATGTTGAAACTTTCATGAAGAATCTGCCTAACACTTTCCTTGTCAATTCCTGTTAACTCAGACACTGCTCTGATTGTTAAACGGCGATCTTGTCGAACAAGTTTACCGATTTTTTCAATGTTTGCATCAGTTTTTGCTGACAATGGTCTGTCAGTGCGAGTGTCATCACTGGTGTCTTCGCGGCCATCTTTAAATCGTCTAAACCACTCAAACACTTGTGTTCGCGATAAACAATCATCGCCGTACACTTGTTGTAACATTACAAGAGTTTCACTTGCAGATTTTCCTAGTTTGAAACAAAATTTCATGTTAACACGCTGTTCTTTCTGTACACTCAACATTTTCCGACGCACAGACAAAACGTCAACTACTTAAAACAGACGCCACGGGCAGACTGAGTGCAGGAGGCAGATGAAACTCGAGCAGTAGGCGGAGCGAGAGTCACGTGACAGGCCACGCGACTTTCAGCCTTATTGCATTCGTTTTATTGTTTCACCAGTACTAGTCCGATTTTTTTCTAGCCACACCTCGTATTTTAATAGAACAGACTTTACTGTGAATGAATTGCAGAATGAATCTTCAGTGACTTGGCTGCTATAGTATTTGCCCAAGAATCAGAAAGGTACTCTTTATGAATTCAATGTACGGTAGTTGTTCAACAAGCTCTGAGAAGATCCTGTTAATGGATATCGAATATTATGCGTTGTCTCGTATGAAGTACTATTGGAAATGGATTGATACCTGCAAGAATGTCAATGGGACATCATATATCTGGCTACGTTTTATTTGTCCATAAAGGTCTACATAACATGCTCGAATCTTTCCTCCTCCTATTTACTCTCTTAAGATATTTGCATGTAAACTCCAGCATCAATGCCTTGGATACGTGAAGTAAAAGTTTGCACAAGTCAAAGAATGGTTTGATCATAGTGTTGCGTTATTAGGCATAGTCATGTAGGATGTTGTTTTTGCCTTGCTCTAGCGGACCTACAGTGTAACGTGGATTTCGAAGCATCGGGGAAACTGACTTTTTCACATCAACAAATGACTTTCAGACGTAAAATAAATGACTAATGCCGCCCGAAGATTTAACACCAGAACTTCGTGTTTGCAGCATTAACTACTGTAATATAAGAGATCGAGACCCACATACTGTCGAACACCGTACTTCAGTTTACTAAACAACACAATACCCTTCAAATTCCATTACTCACGTAAATGTATTTGAAAACAGATTATTTTTTACTTACACTAATTGTTGTTCAACTTATAATTTAGAAGTTTAACACCCATCTTTTTTCAATTTTTGTAAAATCAAATATATATGAGTAATTGCTTGTCGCACATACACATGTAATAATTTTAATATTTTATGCAAATTGAAGTAAATAATGAAGGAAATGGCGCAAGTTAAGGCAAGTGTAAGACCAATATAATTATATATAAAATTACAGCTTGTAATATCGCTGTTAAAAGCGCTCGCGATGAGAGTTTTGGTTTGCAGAATACGCGAATCCATTAAATCTTACAACGAGGAATGCCACTGTATTTCGTAATGTCACGTCTTGGTGGACTTATATAATTTTGTAAATACTGTTTGTAATTGAAAGTAAGTAAAAATGTTATCTTAGATAATTCTTATAGCTGATGACATTCTTAAAACAATAAATATATTTCAGCGGCTAAATACGCACAGGAGTTGTTGATTAACTCAGTTCAGGCTGAGATCTGTTAGAGAGTGTGGAAGTAAATTTTGTGAACGTACAGTTAAGGGTGCAAGGTAACTTACACTTCTTCGAGTGTTATTTAAAGGTTTTACATTCATATATTGCAAATCGAATGCCGTTATACACCAACAGGAAGGACTTAGCACTTTTTGTAGCAAGCAGGTGTGAACGAAAGATGTGAACATACAAATACGGAACGAATGAACTTTTTTTATAATTCACTGTCGCGAAAATACTTTGAGCAGGGATGTTAAGCCATCTAGATAATCGAAGTAAAATTGTTCACTGTTTCAGAAAACGGCTCACTCAACTATTCCTAAGGAGCCACCTGCTCCAAAATGTCCCAACAGGATTCTGCAAGGCTGCTCTTATACGAAACCTATCTTAGTAGTCCTATTCTGAAAATGTCTGAGTATTGTGGATGTTTTCCCGAGAAACAGTTTGAGTGTGTCAGCTCAGTTGCCTAAAACTCGTGCACGGACGTTATAGAGCGCCAGTTCGCTTCGATCGACTGACATTAACAAATTCGACTTCAGCCCGCCCGGCTAGCCGCGCGGTCTAGCGCGCTTCTTTTATAGTGGGAAGGCGTGCAGGTCCCCGGCACGAATCCGACCAGCGGATTAGAATCGAGGGCCGGTGTGCCGGTCAGCCTGTAGATGGTTTTTAGGCCTTTTTCATCTGCTTTGGTGAATGCGGGCTGGTTCCCCTTACACCGCCCAAGTTACACTATATCGGCGATTGCTGCGCAGTCTCCACGTACGCGTACACCATAATTACTCTACCACGCAAACGTTTGGGGTACACTCGTATGAGACGTTCCCAGGGCCGAACCGCACAGTAACCCTGGGTTTGGTGTGGGGTGGGTGGAGTGCTGTGGCCTGTTGTGAGGTTGTGAACCACTGAGGGCTACGGCGGGACGAAGCCTCTCCGTCGTTTCTAGGTCCCCGGTTCAATACACAATACACACACAAACTGGACTTCTACCATTATGTGCATTTCACAAGTGCAGTTCATGAAATACCACAGCAGTTAGGAAACAACGTAGCTGGCTGGGTACACCAAATGCATGCATCTTCGAATAAGTCAGTCATTGGTAGACAGGTGTAGGGCATATTACTACACGATGGGATTTCGGAAACTTTCTATAATTCGGTTTATTACTTTTTGAGTAGCTACTACTATTTGTTCAAATACACTGTCCAGTCGCGTTAATGTGACCACCTGTCAAAAGCCTGAATAAGCACCTTTTGCAGCGCGGACCACTGCGAGACGTGCAGGAAGAGAGTCAGCGATGTTCTGAAACGTACCCAAAGGAAAGTGAAGTCTTGCCGGCTGCAATGCCGTTGCCACTGCGCTCTCTCTCTCGCTTGACCATCCGTGGCACGAACAGTCCGATTAAGGTGGTACCATAGACTCACGGTTGGGTTTAAATCCGGGGCGTCTAGTGGCCAGGAGAGTACGGTAAACTCATCCTGGTGCTGTTCGAACCAAGCATGTATACTGCGAGCTGTGTGAAATCTTGCATTGCCCTGCTGGTAGATGCCATCGTCCTGAGGAAAAACAAACTGCATACAGGGGTGGACATGGTCCCCAAGTATAGATGCATACTTCTGATGAACCATTGTGCCTTCCCAAATGACGAGATCACCGAGGGAATGCCGCGGAAACATTCCCCGTACCGTAACGCTCCTTCCTCCAGCCTGGACCCTTCCGGCAGCCTGTCGCCACTTAGGGGACGTCCAGTTGCCTTCGTCGTCGATGAACGGGAGTCAGCATTGGTGCGTGAACCAGGCGCCTGCTGCAGAGGCTCATATGCAGTAACGTTCGCTGAAAGATCGTTGAGGAGACAGAGTTCGTAACACCTTGGTTCATCTGTGTGGTCAGTTGTACGTCTTTTCAGCCGTAAAGATCTGGGCAGCCGTGGTTCAGCACTATTATCTACAGCTCTTCGTGCAACACTGTTGTCTCAACGCCATTTCAAATGGTTCAGATGGCTCTAAGCCTATGGGACTTAACATCTTAGGTCATCAGCCCCTTAGAACTTAGAACTACGTAAACCTAATTAACCTAAGGACATCATACACATCCATGCCTGAGGCAGGATTGGAACCTGCGACAGTAGAAGCAGCGCGGTTTCGGACTGAAGAGCCTAGAATCGCTCGGCCACATCGGCCGGCGGCGCCATTTCAGATAGCGCCATTTTGCCATGCACGGTTTACTTTAACCACAGTGGCACGCGAAGAGTAGACGAACTTTCGGGACATGTTTCCAGCCTTGGCCCGAAAGCCAGTGATCTTGCTCTTTTGGACGTCATAAGAATCGCTCTGTTTCAGCGTTAAAATCACTGCAATGTTTCTAGTGTCCCCTCCGTACGCTTTATATACCCTCCACTGTGCTGCCACCTGCTATTGTGAATGGTTATTGCACGTGACGCCGAACACAGCGATAGTCACACTAATGTTACTGGAACGTGTATATTGTGTGAATTTTTCGACTCAAGCTTTTTATTTGTGTCGTGGAGAATCTCCTGGTTACATCCAAGGTATAGTTTTCCTTTTCTTTTGTGGGGTGAAGTGAGTGGGTCGGGACTCTTCCACAGTAACAAGTCAACGTACGCTATCAGAGCAAAAGTGTCCGGACACCACTATGTAATGCGAAAATCACTAGATGTCACGAGAGGCGGACTGGAAAGTGTCCGGACACCACTATGTAATGCGAAAATCGCTAGATGTCACGAGAGGCGGACTGGACATTATCAAAGAGGCGAGGGACCCTGCGTTGTCAATAGAAGAACAGTAACGCCAGAATGGATCTGTCAGGAGAGCTCAGTGACGTCGGACATGGAATAGTCACTGGACGTTACCAGAGAAACAAATCTATCAGGACTATTTAAAGCCTTCTAAAGCCACCTAGTCGACTGTTGAACCAGTGATTGTGGAATGGGAGCGCGAAGGAACAGCCGCCTCATGTACTAACGGACAGGGTGTTGTAAAAAATCGGATGCAATCTGCGGAAGGTGTCACTCGCGAGTTGCAAAGTGCTTCCAGTCGTCCAGTCAGCACAATAAAGAGCTAATAGTGGAAGAATATGAACACATTTTGCAGTATTGTGTACTTCTACAGTACAGGAACACTTACGAAACGGTGAACTCCTTTGGGATCACTTACAACATCGACATCGTTTCAGCCCCAGCGTCGAACATCACTACCTTCTATGGTTTGAGGAAGGGTGGGCTGCCATTTCTACAGACATTCAGACACGGAATTAAAAGTATCCCTAGGAGAGTTCAAACTTTCTGGATACTTTTCATCAGATAGCTTTTAAATAAAGGGTTTCCTGCTTTTTTCCCCTGAAAACCGAAATATTACTGGAGCATTCGCTTCCTCATTTTCTTTTTGTTATCATGTAAGTATTGGTGCAACCATTTTGTACAAAGAATTATCGTAGCTCCGTATTCGTGTTAATTAAAAAAGATCTTCTGATACGGTAAAGGTGTCAAATATTTGACACTTCTCTAATTACTCGGCATGCAGTACCATTTTTTGGGATGCTTTTCACGTGAATAATCTTCGAGAACGGCACGCACGCCATTGAATTAAACCATCTACTTCTTTACTGACTTGCGCCATAGGGTGGTGGGGTTTCGGATTCCGCTGGATAGGTCAGGAGTCCACTACACGCAACAAGCGGCTACACGGGTAGCAGGGGTTGTGAGGCGTGGGCTGGGCGGTTTTTTAGGTTAGATGGCCTTGGGCAAGTACAGAAAGGGCAGCAGCCTCAACGGGTGCGGTGCAAAGTCAGGACATGCGGGGACCAAGCAGCAATCGGTATTGTAATTGTCAACTGTCGAAGCTGCGTTGGTAAAGTACCAGAACTTCAAGCGCTGATAGAAAGCACCGAAGCTGAAATCGTTATAGGTACAGAAAGCTGGCTTAAGCCAGAGATAAATTCTGCCGAAATTTTTACAAAGGTACAGACGGTGTTTAGAAAGGATAGATTGCATGCAACCGGTGGTGGAGTGTTCGTCGCTGTTAGTAGTAGTTTATCCTGTAGTGAAGTAGAAGTGGATAGTTCCTGTGAATTATTATGAGTGGAGGTTACACTCAACAACCGAGCTAGGTTAATAATTGGCTCCTTTTACCGACCTCCCGACTCAGCAGCATTAGTGGCAGAACAACTGAGAGAAAATTTGGAATACATTTCACATAAATTTTCTCAGCATGTTGTAGTCTTAGGTGGAGATTTCAATTTACCAGATATAGACTGGGACACTCAGATGTTTAGGACGGGTGGTAGGGACAGAGCATCGAGTAACATTATACTGAGTGCACTATCCGAAAATTACCTCGAGCAATTAAACAGAGAACCGACTCGTGGAGATAACATCTTGGACCTACTGATAACAAACAGACCCGAACTTTTCGACTCTTTAAGTGCAGAACAGGGAATCAGTGATCATAAGGCCGTTGCAGCATCCCTGAATATGGAAGTTAATAGGAATATAAGAAAAGGGAGGAAGGTTTATCTGTTTAGCAAGAGTAATAGAAGGCAGATTTCAGACTACCTAACAGATTAAAACGAAAATTTCTGTTCCGACACTGACAATGTTGAGTGTTTATGTAAAAAGTTCAAGGCAATCGTAAAATGCGTTTTAGACAGGTACGTGCCGAGTAAAACTGTGAGGGACGGGAAAAACCCACCGTGGTACAACAACAAAGTTAGGAAGCTACTGCGAAAGCAAAGAGAGCTTCACTCCAAGTTTAAACGCAGCCAAAACCTCTCAGACAAACAGAAGCTAAACGATGTCAAAGTTAGCGTAAGGAGGGCTATGCGTGAAGCGTTCAGTGAATTCGAAAGTAAAATTCTATGTACCGACTTGACAGAAAATCCTAGGAAGTTCTGGTCTAACGTTAAATCAGTAAGTGGCTCGAAACAGCATATCCAGACACTCCGGGATGATGATGGCATTGAAACAGAGGCTGACACGCGTAAAGCTGAAATACTAAACACCTTTTTCCAAAGCTGTTTCACAGAGGAAGACCGCACTGCAGTTCCTTCTCTAAATCCTCGCACAAACGAAAAAATGGCTGACATCGAAATAAGTGTCCAAGGAATAGAATAGCAACTGGAAGCACTCAATAGAGGAAAGTCCAATGGACCTGACGGGATACAAATTCTACACAGAGTACGCGAAAGAACTTGCCCTCCTTCTAACAGCCGTGTACCGCAAGTCTCTAGAGGAACGGAGGGTTCCAAATGATTGGAAAAGAGCACAGGTAGTTCCAGTCTTCAAGAAGGGTCGTCGAGCAGATGCGCAAAACTATAGACCTATATCTCTGACGTCGATCTGTTGTAGAATTTTAGAATATGTTTTTTGCTCGAGTGTCATGTCGTTTTTGGAAACCCAGAATCTACTATGTAGGAATCAACATGGATTCCGGAAACAGCGATCGTGTGAGACCCAACTCGCTGTATTTGTTCATGAGACCCAGAAAATATTAGATACAGGCTCCCAGGTAGATGCTATTTTTCTTGACTTCCGGAAGGCGTTCGATACAGGTCCGCACTGTCGCCTGATAAACAAAGTAAGAGCCTACGGAATATCAGACCAGCTGTGTGGCTGGATTGAAGAGTTTTTAGCAAACAGAACACAGCATGTTGTTCTCAATGGAGAGACGTCTACAGACGTTAAAGTAACCTCTGGCGTGCCACAGGGGAGTGTTATGGGACCATTGCTTTTCACAATATATATAAATGACCTAGTAGATAGTGTCGGAAGTTCCATGCGGCTTTCCGCGGATGATGCTGTAGTATACAGAGAAGTTGCAGCATTAGAAAATTGTAGCGAAATGCAGGAAGATCTGCAGCGGATAGGCACTTGGTGCAGGGAGTGGCAACTGTCCCTTAACATAGACAAATGTAATGTATTGCGAATACATAGAAAGAAGGATCATTTATTGTATGATTATATGATAGCGGAACAAACACTGGTAGCAGTTACTTCTGTAAAATATCTGGGAGTATGCGTGCGGAACGATTTGAAGTGGAATGATCATATAAAATTAATTGTTGGTAAGGCGGGTACCAGGTTGAGATTCATAGGGAGACTGCTTAGAAAATGTAGTCCATCAACAAAGGAGGTGGCTTACAAAACACTCGTCCGACCTATACTTGGGTATTGCTCATCAGTGTGGGATCCGTACCAGATCGGTTTGACGGAGGAGATAGAGAAGATCCAAAGAAGAGCGGCGCGTTTCGTCACAGGGTTATTTGGTAACCGTGATAGCGTTACGGAGATGTTTAATAAACTCAAGTGGCAGACTCTGCAAGAGAGGGGCTCTGCATCGCGGTGTAGCTTGTTCGCCAGGTTTCGAGAGGGTGCGTTTCTGGATGAGGTATCGAATATATTGCTTCCCCCTACTTATACCTCCCGAGGAGATCACGAATGTAAAATTAGAGAGATTAGAGCGCGCACGGAGGCTTTCAGACAGTCGTTCTCCCCGCGAACCATACGCGACTGGAACAGGAAAGGGAGGTAATGACAGTGGCACGTAAAGTGCCCTCCGCCACACACCGTTGGGTGGCTTGCGGAGTGTAAATGTAGATGTAGATAATATAAAGGAACTGACTCCTCAAACATCTTCACTATGTTTGGATAAATTTTCGTTAATGATAAGGTACGTAGTTCAGCGGAGACTTCTATTTTATACATTTGAACGAAAGCGTAAAACACGACTATTTTAAAAATCCTCGTAAGTAAAACATTCAGCAGGTCGAACACAAATTCGAGTCACATGTTTGTGCAGTGTGAAACAAATAAATGAAAAGGTCATTAATGTTAGTGCCATATCCTTACCAAGCTGCTTTCAGTATGTCCTCATACACCACTCATCTATAAAGTTCCGAGAGTGATTTTATTTCTGGTGTTAGGCGACATCATTGTAATAATTACAATGGGAGTTTGAACGAAGAACTGTAACAACAGATTTGCATTCGACCAGTCAGTGAGCAGATGATGTTAAGTAGTGGACGTGCGGCCGTGGTGTGTCAACGTTATTGTGACACAAATCGTAATGGAGCAACATGATTCAATCAAGTGCGGTTTAACGTGGTTGTACGAACTTTAGTGCGCTGTACTTGTCTAGGGGAAGACGATATAGAATACATGAAGCATTAAAACCACCATATCATCTTTTCTCTACCTTTTATTGGTGTTGTCTTGAAAATTTTTGGACTGACAGGATATATCCACAGCTCTCCCGTATGTGTGTCTTGGCATTCTTTCTGGAAGTTGATCTGTTAGTTATGTAATAGCTTTTAAGTATGTCGTGATATTATAGCTACCTGCCTCTTCAGTATAAGATAGGGACACTAAAGTGCGCGTCATTTATGACGGCAGCCGAGTTTAGGTTCGTTCTGCGCATCTGACGTCACAAAACACAGTCAGCCAATGAACAGAGAACGACTTTGCCAGAGCTCGACTGCAGTGCAGAGCACGGACGAGTGTCTTCAGTTTTAGAAATGTTCAGTCATAAATAAAGTAATTGAACAAAAGCAATGTCTTGATAGCAGACTTTCTTTTATAGAAAGTTTGAAAAAAACACTCTTTATACCAATTGCTTCATATTCTATTAATTAATTAAACCAAACAAGCAACAAGCCTCCTAATTCAGGCGATAGCAAGGAAAGGTGTTTGTATCATTCTAACTAACCGCTTTTTCGCAATAAAGAACAGCGGTAATTGTCTATTTCCTACTGTACTTCGACATAACGTGAGTAATTCATAATCATACCAACAGTGTTTGTCGGTATTTTGCGTGATATTTTAAAGTGCTCCGGGAGACATACTGAATGCAGAGTTGCTTTAGCGTAATGGTTAAAGTGTGTAGCTGCTAAGTGAAAGTTTCTGAGTTCAATCCTAGGTTGGTGCTTAATATTTTCGAAGTCTCTTACTTCATGAATTTTATTCGTTTGAATGTAATTTTTTGAAATTTCTAGTGGCAAATAAAATCGACCATACAGAAAGTATACGCTATGGACTTTCACCTCTGCAAACTCTTCAAAATTTCGTGCAATGGTTTACTACATCTAATGCTGCACGATAACTGCTTGGAACATCGAAACAAAATTAAGTCATTTGATGGGGGAAGGTATCAGTCAAGAAGATGTGTAAAAATCAAATTTTTGGGCCAAATAGTTTTTGTGAAATCGAATGATAAAGTGTGTCAAGGCAGTCGAAACACCATCTGTCTGCACAGGCGAGCAGCGCAATGATGACAAAATCGCGCACATCGCGGAATGCGGGGAGGACGTCTCTGTAGCAGCGAAAGGGTTATTGCGGCCGTGGTGGCTTTACTTCATAAACTGCGAGCTCCCCCCTAAACGTAAGTTTGCGAACTATACTATGGCGCTGCTTCTCTTGGCGCGTACAACTGGAAACACAGCAATCTCCCGCGTCTGGGCGGGCATGCGCGAACCGCCAAGATAAAAGAACTGAACTATATAGTCAACAAGCCGGAGGTTTGTGTAGTTTCAGTATCGTGGCGGGTAACTGCTTTCAGAAGACTAGAGTAGGCCTGTGTTTCGGAGGCGTCACAAAGGTTCCGTTCAGTTGTGATCGATTTTGCTCTGTTCGCTCTGCCAACAGTTCTAGGTTCTGGCCACCTGCATGCGCCACAATACGAGTGGGCGGTGCGCCGAGAGGCAGGCAACCCGCGGCACACCGGATCCCCAGCAGCTGGTGTGTGAGTAGCGAGTAGCGGCCACCGGGGCCGCGGCAGCGCGCTCCTCCGCGGCTACACGAGGCGTAACGAGCGAGAAGCCGGCCTCCCGCGGCTCGCCATCATTCGGGGGCTGAGTGACGGACGCTACCCCGCACCGGGCTGTTGCCCCCGACGAGCAGCGCGTTCGCAGGAAGTCCCCGTTGTAAATGCAAATGTGGCAAATCGGATTCATTAGGGCGGCAAGTGGCAGACACGTGTGAGCCTTGTCAGACAGCACGACAAGTGGCCGCTGCAGGCACAGCTGGGGTCGGTGTGAAGCGCGCGTAGTTAACCTTTAGCTCGCGGCAGGCAGCTACATTCATTTCGGATCCCACCGAGAGCTAGCGTGCAAAACGAACACTATGTGTTCTTCTTGATTCGTGAGGAGGATATCGCAGATAAATGGGAATTTAACGACGGACGTCTTCCGATGGCGCCAGTGCATTGATCTGGGCGCAATCTGGCTACTGATACACTGCGACCTAAAGTTAATTCAGCATTGAATTTTGATTAGCCACTAGTCTTCTTTCAACACCTACGGATACCGTTCACTACGATATTTATTTTCTATTTGAAATGCACGTCTCACAGCCTCGCGCCGGTACGAGAGCTCCACTCAAGAGTTGCCTATTACAGAAATCTGCGAAGAGAGGAGGGGAAAGAAATTGACAGTATCCACATCTTAGCTGCCTACGTAAGAATGTAATATCCAGGTTTCCGGCTCCTATGACACGTGGGATTCAGTCAGAGCTTTATTAGGTCACTAAGAGTCTACACGCTACTTAAGTTAGAGTTTAATTTTGCTAATACGTTGCTTTCGATCCTCATATGTTACAGACTAGGTGGTGAACAATTCCCGCAGGTCAGAAATAGAAATGTTCCCGTACATCACCTGCTGTGGATAACTTCAGTAATGAATCTCCTACTTCTTTATAAAAATGGCACCACACTGTGATTCCGTATGCGATCAAGGAAGGGATAACATCCATACTTATTCAGCAGACAAAACAGCAGATAGCCGGCCGAAGTGGCCGTGCGGTTAAAGGCGCTGCAGTCTGGAACCGTAGGACCGCTACGGTCGCAGGTTCGAATCCTGCCTCGGGCATGGATGTTTGTGATGTCCTTAGGTTAGTTAGGTTTAACTAGTTCTAAGTTCTAGGGGACTAATGACCTCAGCAGTTGAGTCCCATAGTGTTCAGAGCCATTTGAACCAAAACAGCAGATATTATCACTGCCTGCCCTATTTGATGGCACACGGCGAACAGGAAACATAATTCGTTCTTAAGCTATAGAAAAGTAATCTCATAATTGAATAGTAACGCTGCACGATCGCATTTCTACTATGATCAATCTGAGCATATACCGTCTGAAACAACTATAGTTTCTGATAAGATTCGATACACAGCACCTTATAATCTGTTTAGACATCTTTGCCGTTCTTTGGTATTTAATCTATTTTCCTTTGTGTGATAACTATAAGGCGTGAGAGCACGTAATGCGAACTCAGTATGCGTATTACTTTAAAAATACATGTACCTTTTAGCATCAATGTTTACCATCAGCTACCAATAAAAGAAGGGAAGTGGGAATTTAAAATGGCCGTAACGAATTTTATCATGTTTTTCAGTGATCAGCGAATCACGACCTAAGATAACAGAGACTCATATTTCGCGCTTCAAGCTCCTATAAACATTGATGTTATCCTTAACAAACATCAGAGGCAACCTTAATTACTAATATCTCGCTGCTTGTATTACAACAGCACCGTGTCGCGTATGCGGATCGGAGAACCGACTGAATAGCGATATAGTTTAAGGTGTTGGTTACCTAAACCAAAAACCGATCACCCTGGTGGCCTCGTTCACGAAATACCGTCATCGGAGAGCGGACAAGATGAATTTGCAGTCCATTACAATGAATTCAGGTTTCGTATCGGTAAGAAAGCAGTGCGTTTATGATTTCATGTAATACACTAATTTTTATTTTTTCTCTGCGTCGATCGAAGGTAACTGAGAAAACCGCAGCTTTTTCCGTAGACGCTAGTTGGTGACTAGAAAATGGACAGATGAAAGATCAGTATTTTATAATCTTAATCAAATAGGTTACCCCATAAAGTTCCTGAAAAATAAATGCTAATGGCAAGGCGTTCTTCATTTGCTGCAGCAAAAAATAGTTTAACAATGTTTCCATGGCGATTATGAGCCTATAGTCCGTCCTTGATAGCTGAGTGGCCAGCGCGACGGAATGTCATACCTAACGGCCCGGGTTCGATTCAGGGTTGGGTCAGAGGTTTTCTCCGCTTAGGTACTGAGTGTTGTGTTGTCCTTATCAGCATCATTTCATGCCCTTCGACACGCAAGTCGCCGAAGTGGAGTCAACTCGATAGACTTGCACCAGGCGAACGGTCTACCCGACGGCAGGCCCTAGCCGCACGGCATTTCTATTATGAGCCTACAGTTTTTTTTAAAAATCGTATGATAAGAAATGAAGCTGTATTTACCTATGGCGTGTCCCATGTGAAATCAATCGTATTTTATCTCTTGTCAACCGTTTTGTAACCAACATACTGAAGTCAGTTATCAGTTCTTATCAACAGTAATAACACAGAAAAATTAAGGCGAATAACAAAATTGACTTTTGACCAGGATCAAAAAGCCCGCTACATAGAAACCCGATATTATTTTAACTGTTTAGAAAATTCACGTTGTCCTCGTTCTTAGGCCGACATCTCCTAAGACGAAGGTGCGCCAGGACGAAAATCTTTAGGGTGAGATAGGTGGCACCTAATACTACATCTATTTTCAGATTGTTCTCCGACAGTTTTTCTTGTTACAATGAATGAACACACCGCTGGTGTGCAGAACTTAAGGATGAAAGTAACTTTCGCATGCTTTGTCACTGTTCGGTAAAATGTGGACCATACATAGAAACAACTGAAACACTATAGTACAGAAGGTAATGAGACGAACAGAAGCAACACTTTTATTCAAAGACATTAGTTACAGTAAATTCAGCGCAATTCGTAATGGTTCCTGGGGCACTAAATATGGCAGGACATGGTTGTTAATAGGGTATTTGATTACCACGGACGGCAGTGCATGCTCTGCAGTGTTCTCTCGTGTTGGCCACAAGGTTGGTAAGGAGTTGAAGTGGTGGGGTGTTACATCCCTCCATTACCGCGGTTGACAACTGATAGACGGTCATTGGTCTATGTGGACGTATTGCAATACGTCTCCCCAACGCATCCCACGTACTCTATGGGAATCAAGTCATGGGAACGGGGAGGTCAGTCCTTCCGCCGAATAACCTCGTGTTCTAAATGCTCCTTCACCTGCGATGTTGGATGGTCACGGACTGTCATCGATAAAAATGCAGTCTTCCGAATGCACCACTGAATACACAGTGGGGAAGGAGAATCGTGTTACAATAATGTTGACTGGTGACTGTACCGAGTTAAAAGATATGAAAGTCGGTAATCTCATGAAACATTATGCCACGCCATATCACCTGGACCACCAAAACGATCATATTCGACAGTGCTAGGCATACTCTTGTACCGTGAGAGGTGGAAATACGTAATTCATGGAAACACGTAATGCCCCCAGGAGTATTGTCGAACATGGTCCTTTTGGTGGACCAGAGGTTATGGTGTGATGCGCATCGAACAGCGCAGCTGGAGGAGCTCTTCGAACGAGAGGATATTGTGCGAATGGACTGACCTGCACGACCCCCGACTTAAATCCAATGGATGATTAGGGAGATGTATTGCAGCATGTCCACATGCGCCAGCGATCGTCCAGCAGGTGTAAACCGCTATTCTAGAGGGATGGAACGCCCCAACACTTGAACTACTTACCAAACTGGTGGCCACACCGCTACTAAGAGCCATGTCCCGCCACTTCTAATGTCCAGAGGACCATCAGGAATCGCTGTGATTTCAGAGCAATTATTGTCTTTGAATAAAAGTGTCATTTTTGTTCGTCTGTTTGAGTATGTCTTCCATCTAAATTCTGTGCTACACCTCGTGAGGTTTTTCTGTCTGTGGTCCAAGTTTCAACGAGGTATGCTACTTGGCAGAGACGCAAGTTTCTTTCACCCTGAAGTTTTGCACACAGGTGTATTTATTCTCCAAATAACTGCATTTATTTATTATAGCTTTTTTGGATCGATTTCAGACCACAAAGGCGCATAGATTTCAGACCACAAAAGGTGCACTGATTAGTAATTGATACATTACATATCCGCTAGAGTATCAGGTAGCAAAATGGAGGTGGTCCTAAATGTAACGTGAGGTACGCTTTTATGGATGCTTTTCTGGACTCTTGCTCTATGTCACAAAATGAAGCAATATCCAGTTTTTCAGTTACTAAGACACATGGCCTCCTTTTCACACCTCATCAAGTATTACATGATACACGTGCAGGTGTATAATATATGGGGTGATTCAGCTGCCCCTTCCGCTGGGTTTTTTGCAGCCCACAACATCTTCATATGCCACGCACAATATTTTCATATTTTCTCGCTCGCTGCTTGCAAATTATTAATCCTACAGAAAAATGAACAGCACCTTTTTGTATGAAATTTATTGTAGTGTAGTTTTGAACAGGGATACGTTTTCGCTGGAGGCCACAGTTCTCTATTTATTCAAGAAAACGAGTTTGAAAATCACTATTGTACGTTATTCTTGAAAAACTGAAAAACGCAGCACAAAATTTAACTACATTAAACTTCCTACAATAGGTCCTGTTCACTTTTTCTGTAAGACTAATAATTTGTGCGTAGTGAGCGAGAGAATATGAAAATGTTGGCATGGTATCTGAAAGTGTTGCGGGTTGCATAAAACCCAGTGGTAGGGGCAGTTGAAGCACAGTGCACAGATTACCAAGACATGTTCCTGAAGATGATGCATTTTTTGCTTTGAAACTGATCTCAAATATTCACAATTAAGAATAGAACTGGTTGGAGATATATATAATAATAAAAGGCAATAAATGGTTTTCATACTTCGTAACTGATAATTAGTGCTGATGTTCCGGTCTCATCTAGTACTTTGTAAGCAACAAGATCTTTTAATTAAGCTGTGCATATGTACCTCCTCTGGAGAGAGTATCGCAGACGAGTGAAGCATGTCATTACAGACAATTTTTATTTTGGCTGAGTACAGCAGTACTAACAAACCATTGGTCTAATTGCCAGGTACAGTCTTTGCTTGTTCGCACTGTGCCTAAAAAAATGACTGATAGTGTACTTGTGCGATGCTATGTTTGTGTTATTGTGAATCACAGTAGAGGTCAACTGCAAATACTGGGTGATTTAAAGGAACGGGAAATTTTAGAATGGAAATTAATTGATGAGTACAATTACCTATCACATATTTACTTATGTCAATGTATAGTACAAAATATGCCATTATTGAATGTCACAGGCGTTTCTTGAATATTACACCCGACAAACGAACTCCCCCTCGGCGCTCACATTTCGGCAGCCTGATAGAAACGTAAATCGTGTGATTCCAGTGAGAAACGGAATTAGGCTGTTTATTATTCGCAGCATAATGGGCTATTGAGGAAGCGGCGCGCGCAGAATGAGGAGCGGACGCGCCAGCCGTGCGTGGAGGCAGCGGCCCGCGACGCCTGTTAGGCGGCCGTTTGTAGTCCCGCCTGCACAAAAACACGCGGCCGCTTCGCGAGGCGAATCGAACCAGAGCAGAGCAGGGCAGAGCAAAGCAGGCCGCCGGGCAGCGCCTCACGGCTCCGGCAGAAGCTGCAGACACGATACTCCAGTGGCAGCTCCAGAATCGAATGTTACGTGCTGTTCTCCAGCGCCAGCAAACAGGAAACGACCATAAATGTGGTATGAAATGGCGGAGGTGTGACGGGGAGTTTTGTTGATGATCTACAGCTTACGCTAGATTTTGCATTCTAATGCACCCGTTTTTTTCCACGACATCATTTCAGCCCAAGTTTGTCAGTAAATGTATTACAGTATCATAATTAAGGATGACATGTAAGTCCGTTTTCACATTGCTCTTAATCCGCTGGAACGAGGGTAAATGACATCATATTGAGAATTTCAGTTAAGAAGATAGTACAAAGTTAAAATAATTCTGTTGAGTTTTCCACATTGTAACGTTTTTAGGCATCTTCCACTTCACGGTAAATGATGACAGCCAAGACAGTTGCAGGATAAATATTTATTAAAATTCTTGACGACGGTTTTGGTATATATAAATATAGCTTCATCAGAAGTAAAATACCTAAAATTACATCCTGCAATGGAGATTAATAAAACGATTGTGCCAAAGGCGTAGTCAGTAGTTAAAACATCATCTTCATTTATAATGTTGTATATATGGAAATGATGTTTCAACTACTGACAACATTATAAATGGAGATGTTGTTTTAACTACTGACGACGGCTTTGGCACAATTGTTTTATTAATATCCATTGCAGGATGTAATTTTAGGCATTTTACTTCTGATGAAGGTATATTTATATATATCGAAACCGTGGTCAAGAATTTTAATAAATCTTTATCCTGCAACTGTATT
The DNA here is from genome assembly GCF_023864345.2 of Schistocerca serialis cubense. NCBI lineage: Eukaryota > Metazoa > Arthropoda > Insecta > Orthoptera > Acrididae > Schistocerca > Schistocerca serialis. The sequence goes on from NC_064643.1 coordinate 434,348,953, forward strand.
GGCTGTCATCATTTGCCGTGAAGAATTTCAACAGTTGCTGTTTCAGCCATGTTTAAAATCTTGAAACATCTTCCACTTCTTTAAACTGCATCCCTTTCGTCCACTTACCAGCAGACGCCAGACAGTGTTATCTTAACGGTTAAAACAGTTCTTGTAGGTTCTCGTAAAACGCAGTATTCCAGAGAAAATGCAGCCGCTGAAGTTTAGGAGGAAAAAATAGATGTGGAACATTCTGTAAATTGGAACATTCTGTAAATCAAGATCCGACGAAAAAAATTAATGGAAAATAAAAAAGTTTTGTTAACAATTGGTTCAAATGGCACTAAGCACTGTGGGACTTAACACCTGAGGTTCAAATGGTTCAAATGGCTCTGAGAACTATGCGACTTAACTTCTGAGGTCATCAGTCCCCTAGAACTTAGAACTAATTAAACCTAACTAACCTAAGGACAACACACACATCCATGCCCGAGGCAGGATTCGAACCTGCGACCGTAGCGGTCACGCGGTTCCAGACTGAAGCGCCTTTAACCGCACGGCCACACCGGCCGGCAACACCTGAGGTCATGAGTCCCCTAGAATTAGAACTACTTAAACCTAACTAATCTAAGGACATCACACATATCCATGCCCGAGGCAGGATTCGATCTTGCGACCGCAGCGGTCGCGCGGTTCTAGACTGAAGCGCCTAGAACCGCTCGGCAACCAGCGGCCGGTTTTTGTTAACACAAGTCTGGCATCGTTGAGTATGTGGTTATAAAAAAAGAGACAAAAATTGTGTACTTTAACACATGCGTTATCCGGAATAGAAACATGCCTTATTCCAATAAGCATCGAATATATAAGTAGTGGATGAAAATTGAGAAACATCAAAACAGCAACACATTACCTTGCCTAATACGGTATAGAAAAACCATTGACGTTCAAATCAGCTTCCAGTCGCTTCGGAATGGGTAATTACAGGTCCTGTATGGTTTCCAATGCCTGCTTATATCATTCTTCCTGCAAAATAGTGGGAAGTTCAGGTAACGGTGATGGAGGCTGTTAGCGATCATTCAGCCTTGTGTCCAAAGTAGACCATAAAGGCTGAATAATGTTGAGATCTGGTGCCTGGGGTGGCCAGGGGAGATGCGACACTTGATCGTCGTGCTCCCAAAACGAATCCTGGTGGATGCGAGCTTCGTGAACTGGGTCCCCGTCGCCTTGGGACGCAGCACCACCATTGGGGAACAAACATTGTACCATGGAATGGACCTGATCAGCCAGAATGGTCAGATAATCCTTGACAGTAAAGCGACCTTGCAGGTTGACCGCGGCTGCCCAAATCACCACCGAACCCCGTTGTGTTTCGCTCTTGGGACGTGAACTCGGCCAGAAGTTGGAAACAGTATGAAACAAGACTCATCCGATGGAATTACTTTCTGCCATTGCTCCATAGTCCAGATTTTATGGCTTTGTTCAAAAGTTCAAAATGTTCAAATGTGTGTGAAATCTTATGGGACTTAAATCCTAAAGTCATCAGTCCCTAAGCTTATACACTACTTAACCTAAATTATCCTAAGGACAAACACACAGACCCATGCCCGAGGGAGGACTTGAACCTGCGCCGGGACCAGCCGCACAGTCCATGACTGCAGCGCCTTAGACCGCAAGGTATGGCTTTGTCACCAAGCTTTCCTGTTACAGCCATTTGCATCACTGATGTGTGGTTTTGGAATTCCAGCTCGCCATTCAATTCCCAGCTTATCCCTTCGTGTTGTTTTGATGCTGACAGGGTTGGCGTATGCAACAAACTGTTCTGCAGTGTCTTTTGCACCTTCAGTCTTCTTATTTTGTGTCACAATCCTCTTAAATGACCGTCTGTCACGGTAACTCAAAACGCACTTTAGTCTGCATTGTGACTTGGCTGATGATGTTTGACTGCTTTCTCTGTACACTTAGTAAATCGTCGACACGGTGCCTCTTTTAACACTAAAGAATTCGACTACGGAAGTATCCACCATACGACAACCAACAATTTGACACCTTCAAATTCATTTAACTCTGACATAATGTTCTCACAACTACACAGAACGCTGTTGTGAGCACGACTTATGCTTGCAACGCATTGAGGAAACTGTACAGAAGCATTTCGTGATCAAATAGAAGAACACCACCTGGAACCTTGGCGATCATCTCATTTATAATCAGGCACACATTTCTCGTAGAGCTTCCATGTTTTTGAAACTTCCTGGCAGATTAAAACTGTGTGCCCGACCGAGACTCGAACTCGGGACCTTTGCCTTTCGCGGGCAAGTGCTCTACCATCTGAGCTACCGAAGCACGACACGCCCGGTACTCACAGCTTTATTTCTACCAGTATCTCGTCTCCGACCTTCCAAACTTTACAGAAGCTCTCCTGCGAACCTTGCAGAACTAGCACTCCTGAAAGAAAGGATGCTGCGGAGACATGGCTTAGCCACAGCCTGGGGGATGTTTCCAGAATGAGATTTTCACTCTGCAGCGGAGTGTGCGCTGATCGTTTACGTACATGGAGGACAAGAGCAGTCCTATCACACTTCCTGGGCCAGCCATCACGATATCCTTGCCTCTGATAACCACTCACCGTCCCGGACAACGTACTGAGTTCTATTATTTAAGATTTCTTCAAGCCACTAACAATATGAAAACCTATTCCTACCCTCGGACCTCCGTTAACAGTCTGCAGTGCGGCACTGTATCAAACGCATTACAGTAATCTAGGAATACGGAATCTGCGCACACTCCGCTGCAGAGTGAAAATCTCATTCCATGTTTTTGTCCAACCCTTGTACATTTGTCGCCTCTCCTTTAAGATACTAAGATTTTTAAAGAAATCGTTAAATGATTACGAAATAAGTAACGTCGAATAAAATAAAATTAAAGACAGATGCAGAGCTGGATCGTACCCCTCTGAATTTTATACAGAAACTGTGTACTGTTTTCTCCACTGGCCCTGAAACTGATTCTTTGCTTTGAAACTTTGTGGCAGATTAGAACTGTACGCCGCAAGGGTAGTCAAACTAAGACCTTTCGGTACGTGGACAAATGATCTAACGACTAAGCTACTCACACACGACACACGACCCACAACCCGTTCTCACAGTTGTGGATACGCCAATACCACTTTTCCTATGTACCAAGCTACAGAAGATTTCTTCTATACCCTTTGGGCGTGGTACTTCTGGAAGCAAGGTAGCGTCGATAGCACAATCAGTAGAGCAATCGCTCACGAAAGCAAGGATCCCAGATTCGAGTCCCGGTGTGACACACCGTTTTAACCTCAAAGAAAGTTGCAAATCAGTAAAATCTCCGCAGCAGAGTGAAAGTCATTTTGGAATATTTTATGTTGCTCGCTTTCATCTGGTACGTGCCATGGAAGTGAAACATCAGTGATCGCATCACACACATCACACATATCCATGCCCGAGGCAGGATTCGAACCTGCGACCGCAGCGCTCGCGCGGTTTCAAACTGAAGCGCCTAGAATCGCTCGGCCACGCCGGCCGGCTGTGTGATGTCCTTAGGTTAGTTAGGTTTAAGTAGTTCTAAGTTCTAGGGGACTGATGACCTCAGTAGTTAAGTCCCATAGTGCTCAGAGCCATTTAAACCATTTGATGTACAATTTTGTGGGCAGGATGAGTGGGATAACCACGAGAGAGATGCTGCTGTTATACGAAATAGCACCCCAGACTATAGCTCGAGGTATAAATCCAGTGCGTCTAGCACGCTGATAGGTTGCTTGCAGGTCCTCAACTGGCCTCCTCCTAACCAACACACAAACATCCCTGGCACCGAGGCAGAACCAGCTTTCACCAGAAAATACAACAGACCTCCATCCTGCCCATAAATGAGCTGTTGCGTGACACCACTGAAGTCGCAAATGGCGGTGATGTGGGATCAGTGGAACGCACGCGACGCTACGCTCAGGTATTTAATCGACGTGGCTGTGTCGAGGAGTATACCATTAATACTTCATTCGAACATTACGTGATTGTTTTTCTCGCTCATCCGCATTAACTTACTATTTCCTAGATTTAGAGCTAGAGTAGAAATTCTGTTTGCCATCCTGTACCCTCCTACAGTCACTCAATGACGACTCTTTCGCGCACACTACAGCGTTATATGTAAAGAGTCACAGATTGCTGCTCACCCTATCCGTCAGATCGTTTACATACATGGAGGACAAGAGCAGTCCTATCACATTTCCTGGACCAGCCACCACCCACTGTCCCGGACAACGTACTGAGTTCTATTATTTAAGATTTCTTCAAGCCACTAACAATTTGAGAACCTATTCCTACCCTCGGACCTCCATTAACAGTCTGCAGTGCGGCACTGTATCAAACGCATTCCAGTAATCTAGGAATACGGAATCTGCCTGATGCCTTTCGTCCATGGCGCTGGACATCGTACGAGAAAAGGGCAAGCTGTGTTGAATAATCCGAAGGGTCTGTTTATCAATGCGACAGCGCCTTTGAAGTGTCAGTAAGACGGTAGAAAAAAAGTGAACCGCGGAAAGGTGTCTTCTTACGTTTCGGAGAGTGAGGTTTTCAGATGAGTCAAGAAACAGCTCCCGCCCCACAGACGTATTAAAAATAGTGACAGAGAGAGTTAAAATAATTATATTCTGGATTTGACAGAGAAGTACCGACTATAGATTTTTCGTTTATCATTTACGAGTGAGAATGGAAGATGCGATTATTGAAGGACACAACATACATTCCGCTACACAGTTAGTGGAGAGCTGTTATAAATGATGACCTGGAAGGCGGTTCTCAGCAACGCAGTGAGAACAGATGAACCTGATTGGTACTGAAATGGTACCACAAGTGATACACACTAATAATGCCACTAACCACTGACCTCCTCAGCGCAATCAAGTGTAAAGACATGAAAATTCTTGGGAAATGAAAACTGGGAGCTTGACCGTGACTTCAGCCAATCCGTAATTTTGCCTTTAGAAGTTTTCCAGGCTCGACATGATCCGCCATCACAGCTTCAGATCTATCTGAACTTCTCTGATACTTCCCAAACTTCACAGAAGGGTCATTCGAGAAGATGGTTTAGCCACTATCTACGAGTTGTTTCGAGAAAGCGTTGTATTGAAAATTAGTGGCAAATTAAGGTTGCGCTCTGGACCAGGACTCTCACATGGAACCCTGCCTTTTGAGTTTCTGAGACAGAGCTTTATCTGCAAGAAAATGTCAAAGTTACGCACGATCTGCCGCAGACAGAGAAATTCATTATGGAAAAATGTAGTGAATTTTGAGGTTTTCTCTGGTGTTGTAGGTAAGCGGATGTTTGTGGGTATCCAGCAGAGCTATTCATTGTACTTCGACGACTGGCCCAAGTGTCTTCCATCAGGTGCTGCCAGAGATCATCTTACGTGTTTGCTCGCAGTAACTGTCGAGGACGAAAAGGTCAGTCGAAATATTTTCCTCAAAAGAGGAACTGCCAGCCGGGCTGCAGTCTGTAAAAAACACCGTCTCAATGAAATGATTCCACAAACTGGGAAGTCGATGGCAACAAGCCATGCGGAAAACGAGAACATTAATGACGACTTACTCAAGAACCTGTAATCTGGCATGCGTCTGAAAATTTCATTCCCACGATCCTAAGCACTCCGTAGTGATTAATCAACCCAGAACATGGTCTTAATACGCGCCTGCAGTGATGCATTATCCTTCCCTCTCGGTCACGTTCGTTTAAAGTGTGGCACTTGTGGTTTCTGTATGTTTCAGACATGGGCTCCTTGCGAACACTCGCAATTAACTGACGGTCAGTCTTCGCGTGAATTGAGAATAAACTAATAACATCGCGTCAAACTTACTGCCGTTGTAAACGGGCTAACGGGCAATAGCTCAAGTGCGAAAGGGCCATACGTCTTGCAGATTGTGTCTTGTCGGCGTGCGAGGCGCCAACAAGTACGCTGAGAAGGATTGCGAGCGCGAGATGGAGGCCGGGCAGAGTAATGGCGTCCTGCCCGCGCAAAGCGGCCGTTATCTGCTGCGTGCTTTCAGCGCCTTCCCGGCCTCGCCGCTGCCTGCGGGAACGTCTTCGACTGGAGACGCAAGAGCACGAGCGTGCGAAAGATCCAACACCTACTCTGAGTCTTTATACCTTACTTCAAATTTACTTTTCATCTGCCAGCGATAAATAAGCGAGGGAGGAATCCCTGGTTTTGTCAGAATCCCTTACATTCACTTTCAATTGGGAGACGTACCGTCTCTTGATTTCAATGCAATGTCGATTATGGGATATAAAAACGAGGAGAAAACTGCCAGACTTGACAGTGCCGTTGATTAGCTTTTAAAAGTAATGGTTATGTGTGTGTGTGTGTGTGTGTGAAATCTCGTGGGACTTAACTGCTAAGGTCATCAGTCCCTAAGCTTACACACTACTTAACCTAAATTATCCTAAGGACAAACACACACACCCATGCCCGAGGGAGGACTCGAACCTCCGCCGGCATCAGCCGTACAATCAATGACTGCAGCGCCTCAGACCGCTCGGCTAATCCCGCGCGGCAGTAATGGTTATATTTTGCTTTATTAAAATTGATTACCGTTTTCGGATATCCACCCATCAACATACCTACTGCAGTGACACGTGTACAGATGACGTGCCTGTGTGTCACTGAGGTATTTTTCCGAACTGATGTACGCAGAACTATTATTGGAAGCCTTCAAGAATGGAAACAACTTACAGGAAATGCGGCACTCATTTTCCACAATGCTTTCTCATGATTAATTCTTCATGTAACATGCATGATATCTCTCCTCTTTTTTGATTTCGATAGAGCTCTTGGGTATTAGTATTTGTGCAAAATGGTGCATTAAAATTTGAAATCTCACTATATAAGTTTCTTGATGTATTTCAGCACGGAACTGTAACTGCTGGCATTTGTAGTCTGTTAACTATTATTCTCAGCACATTGTCTATAATTTTATAGCTCTCACACTTATTTTAAATAACTATTTGATAGAGTGGACTGTAATTGCTCAGGTCTGTGGAACAGTAGTTCTTACAGATATCTTCTGCAGTCTGAATTTATGACATTTACGGAAATTTTTCGTAACTGGGATTTTAATTTCTCTCCTGCGGTGACAGAATTTCAGATCGATGCCTCCTTGCAGGCAATCCCCTTCCGCACGTGAGGATATCAAACAGGTTCTCCACATAATCCACAGCTGCGAATGTGTTATCTGCATAATCCAAGTCCGCCCATGCCGGTATTAGGTTACAAATGATCGTAATGTATTCTCGGAGTGTCTGGTCAGTACTAGGAACCAGAGGCTTAAGGAGACCTTATACATGCGATTCAGTATTATAACAGTCTTTAGACAGCTGCCATTTAATCAAAGTGCGTTAATCACCACGCCGACATCAAAGGGAAAAATGTGTAATGAAGCTACTAAATAAGAGGACGGCAGGAGTTATGTTTAATTAGCATTCCTTCCGTGCGGACCGCCGGGACAAAGAAATATCGCCGGCCAGTCGTTCCTCAGGGGCCGTCATAGCTTGAGTAATATAAAACCATGACAGTTACTCGAGACACTCATACTCTGAGAGTTATTCTCGACGGCGTTTGAGTTGCTGCATTAAGATCAACGCGGCGTCAGTCGGTAACATCTGAGACGCTCTTCGTCCTACGCAAAGCAAATAAATTACTCGCTAACTACGGGGTATATAAACTGATTGAAGTATCCTGTAATTTCATAAAATGATCTCCATTATACAGACAATGACTATTTTTTACTCTGTCAGTGAGTTCTTTTTAAGATACTGCTGCTTCTTTGCACGATGTGGGTTCTGAGCCACGAACGTTGCTAGAGCACTTGAAGCTATCAGAATTGTCTAACGTTGGGGTAAATGCGGCGCTCCCAGTCAGTTGCTTCCAGACCTCAAAATGACACTTGGTAGCATTGTAATGTGTGAGCTGAACTGATGGGCAGTGTTAAACCTTGTAATTGCGAGCAAGAAATTTAAAACTAACACGGGCCATTAGGTGGGCCTACATAACTATGCAAATTCGTTACTGATACACCTTGATAACCCAAGAGTATTTCCTCTAGCGTTGTCGTTTCGCTGTAGTTTAAAAGCGGAACGGAGTGTAAATGGACTTGCTCCTGTAGCGAAGGCTTGGACGAGATCGTTAACGTATCTTAATGGTCAATCGTGTTGATGGGAACGAATTTTATCCGAGTTGTTGACTCGGAGAAGATGAGGGAAACAAGTTCTGTACCTCTCCTAACGACGTAATGTGGAGAAACACTTGCATCCGTGATAATCCTCTCCTTCATGACTGCTGGGCCAGTTAAATATTTCAGCAGTATATTGCATATGCTGCTGTCTTGACTTTTATCACAGGTAGAAAACAGAGCCAAAATGACCTAAACACCCTCAGGTTGTTAGCTTTCCCAACACTGAAACATGTGAAACAGAATGGCGTACTAAAAGTTGTTTTCTTTCTTTGAAAACGTGTATTACGTCAGTTATTTAAGAGTCAACTACTGCAATAAAGACTCCCTGGCAAAAAACGTGATGCATCCAGAAATTATCGCCAGATTTCAATGTAATTTCCTACACATGCGTCCCACCGGCGTTTATGTAAATGATTAGATTTGTAATTTTCTGTCACAGGTAGAGCGGCCACGAGAGTGCATTAATGTTGTTCGTGTTTGTCGTTGTTACCAGGCGTGGTAGGATACATAAGAGGCGTAAAAAGCGCCATTGTGAATGATAAGCAGATGCCACGTACTCACGTGAGCAGCCTATCCAGCGCCTGCTAGTGTTTGAAAGAGGACTCAGCATGAGTCTCCGGCGAGCGAAATCGCGCAAATATCCAGATTTGTGGGGTATTTGCATGTGACAGTGGCTTGATGTTGGACTGCATAGGAACGTGAGGGCAGGCATAGCCGTCGTCAAGTAACCGGTCTACCACGTCTGACCACCCTATGGGAGGATCGCCATGTTCGGCATCAAACACATCGTAATCACTTCACATCTGCGCCTGCTATCCAAGAACAAGTAACGAACTTCTTGCTACAATCTACACTCCTGCTCATAAATTAAGAATAATGCTGATACATGGTGAAACAACCCTCTGGTGGGCGATTTGTGGGTTTAAATCATCTCGGGGTATGACCATGCGGTGCATTTGACTTGCGGTTGTCGCACGGTGGCGCTGGCAGCAGCCCACATACGCAGAGGTGTGTTGGTGCATGTCAGAGTACGGTGCAGCGAGCAAGTGTGCAGACGTTTTTAGACGTGCTAATGGTGACTGTGTGTTGAAAATGGCTCAAAGAACACATGTTGATGACGTTATGAGGGGTAGAATACTTGGGCTACTGTAGGCTGGTCAAACACAGCAGGTCGTAGCACGGACCCTCCGCGTGCCACAAAATGTGTTCTCAATATAATGGCAACGATTCCAGTAGACAGGAAACGTGTCCAGGCGCTACAGTACGGGACGTCCATAGCGTACAACACCACAAGAAGACCGATATCTCACCGTCAGTGCCCACAGACGGCAACGGAATGCTGCAGGTAGCCTTGCTCGGGACCTTACCCAGCCACTGGAACAGTTGTCTCCAGACACACAGTCTACAGACGACTGAACAGAGACCTGAAAGGTGCATTCCACTGACCCCTGGTCACAGGAGAGCCCGAGAAACCTGGTGTCAAGAACACAGTACATGGTCATTGGAACAGTGGTCCTAGGTTATGTTCACGGACGAGTCCAGGTATAGTCTGAACAGTGATTCTCGCCGGGTTTTCATCTGGCGTGAACCAGGAACCAATTCCTTAATGTCCTTGAAAGGGACCTATATGGAGGTCGTGATTTGATGGTGTGGTGTGGAATTATGATTGGTGCACGTACACCCCTGCATGTCTTTGACAGAGGAACTGTAACAGGTCAGGTGTATCGGGACGTTATTTTGCAGCAGTATGTCCGCCTTTTCAGGGATGCAGTGGGTCCCACATTCCTCCTGATGGATGATAACGCACGGTCCCACCGAGCTGCCATTTTGGAGGAGTACCTTGAAACAGATGAGGCGAATGGAGTGGCCTGCCTGTTCTCCAGACCTAAACCACATCAAGCACTTCTGGGATGCTCTCGGTTGATGTATCGCTGCAAGTCTTCAAACCCCTACGACACTTCAGGAGTTGCGACAGACACTGGTGCAAGAATGGGAGGCTATACCCCAGCAGCTGCTCTACCACGTGATCCAGAGTATGCCAACTCGTTGTGCGACCTGTATACGTGTGCATGGTGATCATATCCCATATTGATGTCGGGGTACATGAGCAGGAAACAGTGGCGTTTTGTAGCACATGTGTTTCGGGACGGTTTTCTCAACTTATCACCAATACCGTGGACTTACAGATCTGTGTCGTGTGTGTTCCCTAGGTGCCTATGCTGTTAGCGCCAGTTTTGTGTAGTTCCATGCTGTGTGGCACCACATTCTGCAATTATCCTTAATTTATGAGCATGAGTGTATATCATCGAGAATCATTGAGTGGTTGCTAACAGCAGGCGCACTAGGGGAATTCCATCCCATGCGTAAGTTGCACGCAAAGGGATACTTCTTGATCGGTAGAGTGATCCGGTAGCATGGACTGTTAATTAATAGCGTCCTAAAGTGTTCAGCGATGAATTGCTGTTCTGCACTACCCAGAATGACAATCGTCGGCGAGTATGACGGCGACTTAGGACGGTTTCCATTCTTCCAATGTCTGGGAGAGACAGCGGTCTTACTCTTGGCATCATGGTGTGGCGAGCGGTCGGTTATGACTTCAGATCACGGATGGCAGTATTTGAGGGGAGTCTAATGGCACGTTATGGACATCGTGCGTCCTCCTGTCTTACCTCTCAAGCGAAAGTATCGTGGTGCCATTTTTCAGCGGGACAATGCAATTCCACTCATAGCACCTGTCTTTATGAACTGTTTGCGTGATGTTATGGTATTCCCATATCCCGTAAGATCCCCAGATCTCTCCCCGATAGAAAACGTGTGGGATCAGCTCGGTCGTATCCATGATACCATATGTTATGGGCCAGCTTACCTCAGGTGAGGGGGGGGGGGGCTTATACTACAAGTTCTTTGTGAAACTGAGTCGATTTTTTAATCACCATAATAACATCCCATAGCCTCCCAACCGATGAAATTTCATTTCGTTTCCTCCTCGCCTTATGGGTGCTTGACCTTTTTTTTGTGTTTTATATTTTAGTGAATAGTATCGGCCCACCTACATAACACAGGATAAAATATTTCATTCTCTCGATCGATACGCAAGTTCATCACGTTCACAAACTGTACCTGAACAATAGTTTTGTTTAAAAAATAAATTTTGCTTCTGCCAGTCACGCTATACTTTTATTTATTTCTTGCAGGATGCGTTTCGGGAAATGAGTCTCGTTTTCAAGTTCGTTTTTCGTCTACAGTGTAGTGTACACGTTAAAAACAACAAACTATCACAAAGATCATTGCGACTTTTTATTACTGTATGTTGCTATTTTCAGGGTCTACTGTGCTCTGTAAATTGTGTGAGTGATGTTTGATATGTTTCTGAATAAAGCGTAAAGGCAACAACATGATTCAGCACCTCAACCTCGTAAAATGATCACGAATAAATGCCAAAATACACAAAAAACTAATTTGAAAATGGCAATCATTTCCCGAAACGCTTAATGCGTGAAATAAATAAAAGAAACTCGTGACTGGCAACAGAAAAAGTTATTTTATAAACAAAACCATTGTATTTACAGTGGTGGTATTTCCCCATCCATTTGTAATGGATAAAATGAAAAGAAAGTACCTGAACAAGACAATGGGTAATGTTAGTGTCACTACATACATAAAATACAACAACAGCAGTAAAATACATTGTCAAAGCACTCTCATGCATATTTACATTTATTCTGAACTACTCTAGCCCCGTTTTTAGTACACAGCATTTATATAAACATGATCATACGTGATAATGCAGAGTCTTTAGAAGTCAAGATCGATGTGATGCTCAGCGACTGAAGAAAATACAACTATGACAATATAATTATTTTTAGCTTACGTGAAATTGCTTGAAAAAATAGCATAATGTAAGAAATTTTTGCAAGAGATGTGTAAGTGATAGGAAAATAAAGTCCTGCACGATGAGAACTGCTTGAATGTGACTAGGTGTGAAACTATCAGATTTCTGAAATATTAGGTTGGGATAGCAATTTAAAGAACACACAAAATCAAATAACCGCTGCATTCTGTATGCTCTATCTCTGTTTCTAGAGTGGACAAATGAACTAGATGAGATCTGATTCAAAGATACGACTGTAGGTTCAAACCACAGCTCTAGCCGAAAGTAATATTAAGATGAACAAATATAATGGACAGCTTATATTTGGATTAAGGATTAAAGAAGCATAAAAGAGAAAGATACACTCCTGGAAATGGAAAAAAGAACACATTGACGCCGGTGTGTCAGACCCACCATACTTGCTCCGGACACTGCGAGAGGGATGTACAAGCAATGATCACACGCACGGCACAGCGGACACACCAGGAACCGCGGTGTTGGCCGTCGAATGGCGCTAGCTGCGCAGCATTTGTGCACCGCCGCCGTCAGTGTCAGCCAGTTTGCCGTGGCATACGGAGCTCCATCGCAGTCTTTAACACTGGTTGACGGACTTTGAGCGAGGGCGTATAGTGGGCATGCGGGAGGCCGGGTGGACGTACCGCCGAATTGCTCAACACGTGGGGCGTGAGGTCTCCACAGTGCATCGATGTTGTCGCCAGTGGTCGGCGGAACGTGCACGTGCCCGTTGACCTGGGACCGGACCGCAGCGACGCACGGATGCACGCCAAGACCGTAGGATCCTACGCAGTGCCGTAGGGGACCGCACCGCCACTTCCCAGCAAATTAGGGACACTGTTGCTTCTGGGGTATCGGCTAGGACCATTCGCAACCGTCTCCATGAAGCTGGGCTACGGTCCCGCACACCGTTAGGCCGTCTTCGACTCACGCCCCAATATCGTGCAGCCCGCCTCCAGTGGTGTCGCGACAGGCGTGAATGGAGGGACGAATGGAGACGTGTCGTCTTCAGCGATGAGAGTCGCTTCTGCCTTGGTGCCAATGATGGTCCTATGCGTGTTTGGCGCCGTGCAGGTGAGCGCCACAATCAGGACTGCATACGACCGAGGCACACAGGGCCAACACCCGGCATCATGGTGTGGGGAGCGATCTCCTACACTGGCCGTACACCACTGGTGATCGTCGAGGGGACACTGAATAGTGCACGGTACATCCAAACCGTCATCGAACCCATCGTTCTACCATTCCTAGACCGGCAAGGGAACTTGCTGTTCCAACAGGACAATGGACGTCCGCATGTATCCCGTGCCACCCAACGTGCTCTAGAAGGTGTAAGTCAACTACCCTGGCCAGCAAGATCTCCGGATCTGTCCCCCATTGAGCATGTTTGGGACTGGATGAAGCGTCGTCTCACGCGGTCTGCACGTCCAGCACGAACGCTGGTCCAACTGAGGCGCCAGGTGGAAATGGCATGGCAAGCCGTTCCACAGGACTACATCCAGCATCTCTACGATCGTCTCCATGGGAGAATAGCAGCCTGCATTGCTGCGAAAGGTGGATATACACTGTACTAGTGCCGACATTGTGCATGCTCTGTTGCCTGTGTCTATGTGCCTGTGGTTCTGTCAGTGTGATCATGTGATGTATCTGACCCCAGGAATGTGTCAATAAAGTTTCCCCTTCCTGGGACAATGAATTCACGGTGTTCTTATTTCAATTTCCAGGAGTGTATAAAGGTGGAGAAACGAGGACAACGATTTGATAATCGTTAATATAGGGAAAGTCCAAGAATACTGCTGCCTAACTATCTATGAGCATATAGAACAAGATGCCTAAAGCAACGGAGAAACCAAAAGAGGTTTTGTTGACTTTAGGAAAAGAAAAAGAGTTGAACAACAGTTGAAGATTTCCATTGAAAGATAACGCTTCTCAAACTGTGCCTCTGGCACAAAACTTGGTTTGAAAGTGGAACGAGTGCGTAGAAAGATAAGAAGCGAATAGTCTGCAAATATTTTGAATGGAGGGCTTATAAGAGAGAACAAGCGAGAAAAGTTGCAGTTTCTCACATGCGGCAAAGTGAACACGGGCTGATACCCACGTCCCACCTTAGTTACAAGATTTGTAAACATTTAGAAGAACGTTCGAACACTTTCAAGTGGGACACAACTGGAAGCAGACAGTCCCGGGCCCAGTTTTCTTACCGATAGAGGAGCGAGGGAGGGGGAGGGGGGGGAGGGGGCGAATGGCGGTGACAGGAAGGGCATCCGGTCAACCTGTACCACTAATATTCCCAAATCCAGATCAACATGTCGACCCTGTGAAGATACGGAATAAAGGCAAGGAGAAACAAGACAAAAAGCGAAGACTGTCAATGGAAGACTTTTATTAGTATTACGGACAGCTTAATGTGATAGGAATTCAGGTGCAGTTTACTTGGCACTAGAAAGAGAAATAAAGCGCAAAAATAGTATTAGCTGACAAATATAAGAGCATATAAATGAAGTGAAAGAGAGCGTTCACTGCAGAAGTTATTTTCAGATAAAAGGATTCACACAAAACAAGACAGAGAACGGCATAGTCGGCCGGTGTGGCCGAGCGGTTCTAGGCGCTTCAGTCTGAAACCGCGAGACCGCTACGGTCGCAGGTTCGAATCCTGCCTCGGGCATGGATGTGTGTGATGTCCTTAGGTTAGTTAGGTTTAAGTAGTTCTAAGTTCTAGGGGACTGATGACCTCAGATGTTGAGTCCCATAGAGCTCAGAGTCATTTGAACCATTTGAAGAACGGCATAAAACTGCACAGCAGACTCATTACTTAATGATTGAAGATCGACAGGGAGAACGCTGCTGGTTAAGATTGGAACAATTTTCTACAGAATAAAAATTATTTAAAGAAGAGCATGAATGTCACTTGTAAGCAGACGATATAGTACATTATAGAAAAGATTCGCCATGCATTCAACTCCAGAGGACTCATGATTCATAAGAAGATCGCAGCAGTCTTTCTTCGGTTGCAGAACAAACATTATACCACTTTTTGTATACTGCTGAAATATATTGACTCAGCAAGACTGGGAAACTACTCTTAGAACGCTCTCCGTCCCGGTGCATCTGTTAACCGGATCTGTTACAGCATGTGATGTAAACATCTGAACGTACTTTCTGTCGTGCCGTTGTCATGATATCAAAATAGCTACACTGGAACGCTTCACTGTGTTAATGTATGCCGGTCTGTGTTCGTATAAATAGAGAAACTTGGCGAAACAATGGGGAGGAAATTCGTGCTCTACAACGTGACGGCACGTGCAGCATTCGTGACTGCCGACGTCTTGGGATGCAGTGAGCAGCTCGGCGAGTCTGGAATTCTTACTCGATACGCAACAGCTTCACCAGCCAAGTGAAGCGGACGCTGACACGGCCAGATTTAATGCCATATTTTTTCACGGTGGACTGTGAAATTCGAGTTAATTGTAGAAGAATGTGTACGGTTCCAGAATGACTATTTCATTCGCGAAGAGAACAGGGCGACTGCCATAACCCAATTTCTCAGAAACTTCGCTCAGTGGAACAGGGGTGAAAATAAGCCAACGCGTGTCTTGTGTTGTAAGCAGATGCTTGACCTTTTCGGAGAAAACGACGGTCAAAGTTTATGATAATCCACCTGGAGCGGTGGTGCAATGGCTGACTTTGCGGATTCACACTTTTGCGCCCTGTGTTCGAATCCTGGTAATTGTTTTTGTTTATCGTTTGTGTTTTTAATTTGTTCACTTCTCAGGATCGTTGAAGATTAGTACACGAATGCTTTACAGAGTGTACTGAAAAGACATTGTCATTATTCGCCTGCTAATTACATGCCTGGTGAATGAAACTGTTTCATTGAAATTCCTGTAGTGTATCTTGATTCATAATCAATTTCATGCGCCAGTTTTCGGAAAAGTGATCGATTATGCGTATTTTTCCGTGACATTACACGTGAAAACTTCAGAAACGTTAACGACGTTTCTTCATACGAAGAAATGTCGCTGCGGCAAACCTGCCTTCATACGAAGCTCGTGATTACCGGAATTTCTATGTGTAGAATGTTTCTACGATCGGTATCATTCAAATATTCCTGAAGAATAAGCATAAGAATAAAATGTAAGAATTAGTAGTTTATATCAGAATAAAATATAATATTATGACAATTTAAAATAATTGCAAGCCGTGATAATATAATATACACATTTATTTTGTAGTAAATGTGTGACACTTATTCTGACACGCAACTGTAATTTTACAGTTATCCCTAATTGTTAAGAAACATTCGTGAGTAGTAATCTTCTAAGGGAATGGGTATATAACTGAAAAAAACAGAATAAAATAAAATAAATATAAGTAACAATCGGGTGTCGAATAAGAGACGCACTCTTGAGACACCGTGACGTTAGCCACTATGCCATTAGTTTACGCTGAGCTTATAGCAGGGTAATGACATCTAAATTACGTCGAAAACTATGACGGGCGTTTCCTCAGAAACGATCGAGTACCTACGGATAAGCCGAGACACGTATTTTTGTTCCTCTTCCACAGATCGAAGGTTCTGGGAAATCGGGTGTTCTCCTGGCCAAACGGAACCTGAACGCGGACCTGTGTGTTCTGTGAGTAATGCTCTCATCAACTGAGCTATGCAGGCGCAATACACAGGGTGATCAAAAAACGTCTGAAACGCTTATAGGGATGTTGCAGGGCAGCTTGTACTCAGACATAAATGTTAAGAAAAAAATTCGGTACGGTGCGCCGTTTCTGAAGTATTTAGGATTGAAATTAACCAATCACGGCGTCGCGCTCTCACATTCAAGCGACCTGGCTGGGGCGATGTTACCCAACGAGTGCTTTGTTTGGTTAGCTTAAACATGAATTTACGGGCACGACAACTTGATGGCTAACTTCAGTGCTAAATATCTCGGAAACGGCGCAACGTTTCGAATTTTTTCTTAACGTTTATGTTTCAGTAAATGTGCCCTGCAACATCACTACAAGCGTTTCAGACATTTTCTGATCATGTAGATGTGCATTATTACGAATGAACACAACTCGACGACACAGCTATACACATCATTGGCTCTGAAAATAAAGAGAGAAAGATGAAACTTTAACGCCCCATTGGTGTTTAACGGGCAGTAGAGGTAACTAATTAACAGATGTAGCCCACCTTGTTCATGATGCCTTCAATGGCAAATATACGTTCGAAGATAGCCCCTGTATATGTCACATTACAAGCCTGTCGGTCTTCTCAAATAAATGTGTCGAGGACATTATCCACTGCGAGGACATTCATACCACTGCACAAACATCTTTGCGATGATTGATCTGACTGTGGTGTTCCTTCAATTGTTACATGGTTAATGCACTTTGATCTGATGTCCAATGAAGTCAGCACCAAGGACGTCTACAACTGGATACGCAGAATGAGCCATTTGCGAAATCACAATTGCAATGACGTGTGGTTAAGTTCATGATCTGAATCATACGCACTTACCCCACTCTCTTTCCTAATGCCGCCTTAGACTGCCACCTATTTAATAGATTAGCACCCACGGTCTTTCACATTTACATCTTCATTATACAAGCCACTTTACGGGATGTGGCGGATGAGAAACATACATCTAACTCTTTGACTACTAATAGACAACTTGCATATCAGCGGGATTAGATATTCCCAAGACACGGACCTGACAGAATGATTTATCTACATCCCTATGTCCAGTTATACCATTTTCGTATAGAATCGTTTTTTAGTGTTATTTTATTGATGTTCAGTGTTATTTCTGCTGCAGTAATATCAACTAAAAGCCACAATGTGGCCATCCGTATCCATGTTAATAGTTATTACCAAATTTCACTCTTGTGGTGAGAAATTGAAGAGCAAAGGAAGGAAGAATAAGGTTTAGTGTCCTGCTGAAGACGTCATTTGGAGGGGGGGGGGGGGGGGGGGGGGGCGGTCACGAGGGAAATCACGGAAAGCTTCAGTCTGGATACTGAAAGGGGATTTGAGCTTCATGTCTTCCGAAAGCGAGTACCTCCACCACACCACCACCTCTCTCGGAAGATGAGAATTCCTCATAAGTTTGATTGTATTGAGCTAACTAATTATTTTTATTAATAATAATCTCGGTGTGCTAGTACTTCTTTTTCTTGTGCCTTTGTCCAGCATCATCGGAGGGCCGGCATGGTTATTAAAGAATTTGGCGTGATTAATATAGGGGTGGTTAGATGCCCTTCCTCTTCTGCGTGTAATGTTATTCATATGAAAGCGAGAAAAGGTTTTCTAAATCTTTTTTGAATCGTGCAGCTGAGGCCGGTCTTGGGCATCAGGCTGGTATTCACGACCTGATCTTCACATAGTGGGATGTCGGACACTGTCTGAAAACCACATCGGCTGGCCAGTTCACCGATCCCGGTCGTTAATTCGACGGACGAATTCGATCCAGTGCTAGGGCATCTCCCTGACTCGAAGCGGCACTTTAACACACATGGCTATCCAAGCGAGTTTGGAGTGCTAGTACCGGATGGAGATTATTGTTACCTCTCTTCAACAGTTTTGTATGACAGTAGTCTCGGCGCTGCAAATGCTGGCGTTGCCGATTCAAGTTTCAAAGTAGTTAATACACCGGATTCGAGTTCACAAGGAACGTTGAAAGACAAATCCTGCCATTCACCACAGCGACTTCCTTTCCCAACGACAGCGGCGTCAACTTTTCACGTTATGCAAGCTCTCCAGACACACAAAATCTAGGATCGAACTGTACAGATAACATAACCTTTCACTGGCTTCAAATGGCTCTGAGCACTATGGGACTTAACATCTATGGTCATCAGTCCCCTAGAACTTAGAACTACTTAAACCTAACTAACCTAAGGACAGCAACAACACCCACTCATCACGAGGCAGAGAAAATCCCTGACCCCGCCGGGAATCGAACCCGGGAACCCGGGCGTGGGAAGCGAGAACGCTACCGCATAACCTTTCACTATCACAAGGTAATTATATTCCATCGAAATAGTCTACTGAGATTTCGGTATTAAATACTGGCATAAGAAAACACATATCGAATTTTTCAGGGCTAACGAATGCTAGCCGCGAGGGATTAGCCGAGCGGTCTAAGGCGCTGCAGTCATGGACTATGCGGCTGGTCCCGGCGGAGGTTCCAGTCCTCCCTCGGGCATGGGTGTGTGTGTTTGTCCTTAGGATAATTTAGGTTAAGTAGTGTGTAAGCTTAGGGCCTGATGACCTTAGCAGTTAAGTCCCATAAGATTTCACACACATTTTTGAACGAATGCTACTTGGCTTAGTCGTCTCGGGTAGTGACAGGCTAAGGATCGCGTTTCGTCAGTAGCGTGCTTTTGTGTCGCATCGAGATTCAGAATGCAGCTGTTAATCGGCAGCGATATGCAATCAAATTTTGCATTAAACTTTAAAAAATCGGACTCTGTGACGGTAGGCCTGATTCAGGAAGCCTTCGGAGAGGAAGCTACGTCCCAGAAAAGAATTCACGAGTAGCACAAGATGTTCCAGATACGCGGAGAAAACGTCGACGACAACAAGCACTTCATGCGTCTTTTATGACCCCAAAAGTACGAAAATGTGGAGAAAGTACCACAAGTTTTGAACAGGGGTCTACTCCTGAGCCTAAGAATAATAGCAGAGGATTTTAATATGTCAAAATCGAATGTTTATCTCATTTTGGAAGGCGAAGTAGTGATGAGAGAGGTGTGCCCAAACACGGTCTCAAAAATTGTGACCGATTAACAAGTGGAAAAAATGGTTCAAATGGCTCTGAGCACTATGGGACTTAACATCTGAGGGAGGTCATCAATCCCCTAGAACTTAGAACTACTTAAACCTAACTAACCTAAGGACATCACACACATCCATGCCCGAGGCAGGATTCGAACCTGCGACCGTAGCGGTCACGCGGTTCCAAACTGAAGCGCCTAGAACCGCACGGCCACACCGGCCGGCGACAAGTGGAAATCCGTGAAGTGACGCGGGAAGTGAACGTTACGAAAGTTACTCTAATTTTTGGGACAGAGTAGTGACAGGCAACGAGACGTGGATTTTCTAGTACGACCCTGAAACACAGATCGTTGGAGTGGGCAAGAGGCTTCGGTGCGCTGCCTTATTGAGGTCCGGATGACGCACTCCAAGAAGGCTATGGCGACTGGACTAAGGGGTGAGAAAGGTGCATGGATTCGGAAGAAATGTACTTTCAATATTTTTAAGGTTTTGTACATTAAAAAGCAATAAATTCCTTCAAAAAAAGTTATTGTTACAGCTTTTGGGACAGAACCTGTATAGAAGAAGGAAATACAGTCATTGGTTCGGAAACGCTTTAGTTACATATCAGAACCATTTTTCTACACCTCCTCACGCAGCATTTTTCATAGTAAGCATATAGGAACAGAAGGTACTAGCTACGGCAAGAACTTCTTTCTTACATGAAATGTTCAAAACGCCCTATCAGTTACTCACAAGAACACAACATACAACAATACGACATGAAGCTATGTTCACGATGGCCTCTCGGTTACGTCTGGTTGAGTTTATTTAGATTCGGCACCAGTGTTTTGTTGTTCATTTCATGAAAGTGATGTTGACATGCGATACATGGTATCACGTTACTTATAGCAAGCATCAACTGTTTAAGTAGTCTCTACGAATTTGGCGAACACAGCACTGTTTACTAATGTTCATCTTGGATTCCGTGGCAGATGTATAGGAAGAACTGGATCAAGTTCCCTTTGGACATAAATCCTCTAGACTATTAGTGGGAATATTTATAAATTTCTGTGTATCAAATCCAACTATCAGCAACAGTGTCCTCGATTTCATATTTTGGAAGTCATCGAAACCACACGTAATAGTGCAGCGATACATCAACACATCCATGGTTTAATGCGGCTGCTGGTTGATGCACTTAACATTGTCAACATAGGGCATTTTGACATGTCACATAAGAATGACTTTCTTGTCGTATGCCGGCACCTTCCGTTCCTCTATGTTTTCTGTTACTGAACATGTGTATCAAATCATTTCTAACATTGTAATAAAGTTTTTTCGGACCGAACACCATACAACATACTTTTTCTGTCTGACGAACATGTCCTGAAACTTTTACTGTGTCCTTAAACACTGACGAACGTGCTAAATTGATTATTCCCCATGAAGATCAGTAACATTGGATGCTTTTACCTGATTTAAATGTTTTAATATGTTATTCCGTTTTTTCGGCATATGTTTATGGTCGTGGTTACTGAAACATCTCAGTACGGAGAAGCTCGACCCGGAAATATCTAGCACGAAATCCAGTTGCAAAAGACAGTTATTGTGATTTCGCCAACCCAGAGGAGACGTGGTGTTGGCATATGCTTCTTAATAAACATATTGCACCCTCGTATCCTAGGCTGAATTCCAAACTTTCCCGTAGTGTCTCATGCAGTATTGGCTTCTGACGCTATAGTTGGTAACCCGTTCGAACGGATTAGGTCGTTAATTTCGGCGGCCCTCCAACGCTCTGCGAGAAAAGTAGCCTGTATGCCAGTATCGTGTTCCACCTTGTACTTTCATCTCAACATCACACGCACTCATTACGTTAATGTTCACTGAAACATAGACTTAAGAGATATATCACGAGGGAAACGTGCCAGTGTGGGCTAAGGATGGAACCTTTTCCAGTTAGGTGGGCGAAGAACCCTCTGTGTCCCTCAGCCAAAAATGACGACTATTTCTTTAGTTTCTTCGAATGGAAAAGATGAGCTCCTAGACAATAATACAGCAACACCAAGTTGCAAGAATTGAACATTTTCATCACGAAACCGAGAGATTCACGCAGTTTCCTCTTGGTTTTATTACGGTATGCAGGACAGACGTGCAGTTATCATGTATTTGTAAACAAATACTGGTACTCACGTCAATCGCTCTTTCAGAAATTCTATCCAGTCGTCCTGCCGAAGGACTCCATCTCTGTCCAGATCGAACAGCTTGAATACTCGTTCCAGCAACTCCTGCAACCAAAAAGACAGTCGTATTGGTATCTGATTACAGAACATCGACAGTCAACATGTAGAGGAAAAGTTATTGCTAAACTGTAAATTTAAAATTAAATGGACACGTAGCATCTTCGCAATCATTCAGCCCAAGGAACGTCAGAAAACAGCAAAGGTTATAATGACAAGAACAGGAAAACGTCAGATGCCACTGGAGGCCTTATGAGTAGCATTCCGTTGCAATCACTAAATTTTTTAGAAAAGGTAAAAATATAAAGCTTTAGCGGCTCTATGCATGTATATTAGCTCAAAAATTGACATTACGTGGAAACATTGTCATGAAAAATGCAAGAAGATTGTAATTTATTAGGTGCTTTAGTGAAACTTCCTTCTGAGTCTAAAAAATGACATCAAACGAGGGGGCGCAATGATTACCAAACTTACTTCGTACTCGGCAGGGCGCCGGATTATATCTCCGACCGGATATCCTGATTTAAGTTTTCCGTTGTTTCCGTAAAACGCATAAGATAACAGTTGGGATATTTCCTTCCACCAATTCAGCTTGTATTCCGTCTCCAGTGACGTCGTCAACAGAACATTAAAACTTTAAACTTCTTTAAAAAAAAATCACCCAGATCTGTCGGCTCTTCCGCATAGTATCGTTTTAAGTATTGCAAATTTTAATTACGGAGTTTTAAGTGCTACGTTTGTAGAAACTAACGTATGCGTATCATCACTCACACAATTCACTGTCCCGCGTGTTTGCTTTTCAGTGAAATTACCAAAATGCTGTACGATCTCGAAGATATCAAGCATATCATTTAAATTTTCAAATGTAATGGAAAGCAAAAACAATAACTTGACAATCATAATAATTACCGAAGTGCTCCGTGTGCAGCCTGAATTAAACACATGGAAACGTGACTGCCAGAAACAAATGTTTTGATAGTAAAAACGGACCCATTTCCTTTACCATCGCAGACATTTTCAACCATTCTAAAAGAAGAAAATAAAAGGAAATACAATGATCCGTGAGATGAGGAAATATGAATGTAATGTGAGTGATAAAAGAATATATGTATATGTACCTGACGTTTGTCTGACTTCCTTGGTATTTGAGACGTGGGAACAAAATCTTCAGATTGATCGAAGCCACGACAAACTATTTCTTACGTAAACAGATACTTTCATTATGCTGGTTTTAGCATTCATTGCCTGACAAAGAGATCGTAACAGAAATGTGAACGAGTTCTGAGTTTCGGCAGGCAATCCTTTTGCATTGGACTCAGCTACTGTTTGTAATATCACTCAGAAATGCCCCATAATCTACCCACTCGTTCGCTAGTGTTTATGACACAGAACAACGAACCAGTTCTAAATTCCGAGTGGGTGCCCCGCACGCAACCTTATTTACATATTAAACGAGCAATACTTAACGTATGAAATCAGATTCTGTTTGATCAGTCGAACTGTCTGCTCTCAATAACTTGTAAGCTGTTATAATCCTTTAGAGATATCGTAATATAATGGAACTGAGAAGTAAAACAAAAATCTAACTTATCTTTTAAGGACAGAGTATATCTAATACCCTCAATTACTGATCATTCACTGAAGCAAAAGTACATCTACATCTACATACATACTCCGCAAGCCAAAGTACATAATCATAAGAGAATAGCAGTCACTCGCTTGAGAAACAAGAGCAACTATCAGAAGTATAAATTTCATTAAAATAAACTATTACTGAAGGAAAGAAACTCCTTATAGCAGTCCGCAGTCATTATGTAAGCCTATATTATTATTAAGTTGTGCGTGGTCTCTCATTTGAATTTCAGCTCTGTATGTTTGTGAGCAAAGACTTCCTTCAATAGATGGCATCAGCCGAAGCATGTAATGAACAGTAATAAATTTATTTTGTAATCGAGGCTGAAAGTTCAATCTAAAAGGAGCCTATCTCTGTTTTCTTCTTTGGTTCCTATTGCTGACTGATGCAGTTTGAGAACCAACAGTGAAAGCGGACGACGAAAGGAGGACATAAAGAGCAAATCATCGCAGGAAAGAGGGCTTCCCTTCCCAGAGGAAATCTGCTAATATCAAACATAGGGCTTAATCTGAGGAAGACATTTCTGAGGACGTAAGATTGGCTCACGGCAGTGTATGGATTGTGGGAAATCCGGAAAGAAGAGAATCGAAGCTTTCGAGATGTGGTGCTATAGGAGGATGTAGAAAATTAGAGGAATGATAAGGTAAGGAAAGAGGAGGTTTTTAACAGAATCTGTGAAGGGAGGAACGTACGAAAAACAGAGACAGGTACGAGAAAGAGGATGAGAAGATATATGTTAAAGCGTCAGAGTATTGGAGAGAGCTGTAATGGGCGAAAACTGTAGGCGAATACAGAGACTGGAATACATTCAACAAATAACTGAGAACGTATGGTCAAAGTGCTACTCCGCGATGAAAAGGTTGTCACAAGGGAGGAATTCATGGCGGGCCGCAACAGGCTAGTTAGAAGACGCATAACCAATACCTCTTGAGTGGAAATGGAGACAAATGTTTATTACAGTAAATACGCTGATATCTGGACAACTGTTTAAAGTTCGAGACTAGAATCAGCAATCTATAAATATTAGGGCTGTTGGCTACTAGACCACTGTTGTATTGTCACATGTTTCCGAGCATGTAATCGTGGTTGTCATTAATGGAAAAAAAATCAGCTTCAAATGAGACTC
This sequence comes from Schistocerca serialis cubense, assembly GCF_023864345.2. NCBI lineage: Eukaryota > Metazoa > Arthropoda > Insecta > Orthoptera > Acrididae > Schistocerca > Schistocerca serialis. Next base: position 434,373,816 of record NC_064643.1, read on the forward strand.
GTTGCGCTTGTCGCGTTAATTCGTATTTCAGTGTCACTATTTTAAAGTTCTCTCTGTAGTATGTGTCGTTTTGCTCACAGTGCTTAACGACAACCACTATGATACTGTAATCGATATATGTGCATCCAAGTGGAGAAAACATAATTTGACCATTATATAAACTGAGGCCTAAATGGAAATTTCGGATGGACTCTCAGACAAACAGCAGCTGAATGCAATTACTGTAGCCGGATCGTGAAAATGGAAATTAGATTTGCTGTCTTACTATCGCGACTACCAGAAAGACACGCAAAAATAATACTAAAGAAAAACTCATCTGTAGTGTGCTAAAAAACCTGCAAGATATGACATAATCGAAGAGATCTTACGCTACCACTCTTCTATCTCTCTCCACGTCAATTTCCCACGTAAACAATATACCTTACAAGGATTTACTAATTATTTCTTAATCTGTATCGTATTTAAATTACTTGTTCATTAGTGACAAGAAATTAGCTACGTAATTTAACAAGGTAATGACAACACTGAATTAGGGAAACATTCGTACTGACTAGCTTCATCACCAATTAGGACAACAAGCAGCAACGGCAGCGGCAGCCATCCGACGTCCTATGTCGGATAAAAGGCCTCCTCCACACTTTTGCATGCACTGTGGTCAGTAGTACCTATCCTTGCTGCTGCTGAATGTTTTATAATGCTATCCCATCAGTCGTCTATTAGATATTCTCGCTCTTTTTATTATCTCCAGGAATTCAGTCAATATCATCTTTGGGCTGTTTACTATCCATTCATTCGGATCAGTGGTTCCCAAACTTTTCCTCTGACGGAACACTTCGAGAATCCAGGTACTTTGACGGAACACATCGTTAATTTTGAAGTTTAATAAAACGTTAATGCATCAGAAAAATTGTTTTATTTACTGGTTACTTCAGGTATAAAATAATTGATAACATAGAAATTATAATAACGTTTTAAAAAATTAGTATTGTCAAAATGTCGAAAAAGGAAAAAAGCCATGTTATTAATAGTTTTTTTGCGGGGAACTTATTCTCTTCTCGCGGAACACCAGCGTTCCGCGGAACACATTGTAGGAAACGCTGGTATAGACGCATGATGTGCCGCCCATCTTCACTTTATTTTCGTAAGTTAAACCTCCTTTTTTGACGTCCTTCAATTCCTTGATCCAACTGTTTGTTTCAGTAGCTGCCCTAGCATAAAGACACAAGAGATTGATTATTGTTTGACTGTACTATTTAAATGAAGCACTGGAAATAGTAGGAGTCTAAAAACCCTAGGAGTAACAGTAAGGAACTACATAAGATGGAATGACCACGTCTAAATAGCGTTGGAAAATCAGATTGCAAGTCTGAGTCTCATTAGAGGAATCTTAAGGAAACGTAATTCATTCGCGAAAGAAATATCTTACAAAACACTCGTTCAACCGATTCTTGAGTGTTGTTAATCAGTCTATCGTTCGACCGAGTCTTGAGTATTGTTAGCCAGTCTAGATTCTATACCAGACTGGATTAATAACCCTTACTTGGTTAGTTTAGTAGAAGAGATTGGAAAGGTCCAACGAAGAGCATCGCGACTCATTACGGGCTCGTTTAGTAAGCAGAAGAGTTCAGCGACGAATTTCATACCGACGCTTACCGACACATCATTCATCCCACACACCATTCGCAATTTGAACAGGGAAATAGGTAGGATGGAACTGTCCACCACACATCGTAAGGTGGTTTGCGTGCTGTAGATTTAGATGTAGCTGTGTTGTTACGAAAGTGACGTGTTTGCGTGCGAAACCAGTGTATGGAAAATGGTGGCACACAGGTGGTCTAGACCAGCAGCAGCGAATTAGCTCACGTGACCGTAACGGTCAGTACAACTTTGTACTTGCTGTTGGCTTGGCGGACGGGCAGTACAGTGGGAATGGGCCTGAATGCGCCTATTGTCTGCTCTACTTGGGGCACCCTTGCCTTTGAGTCGGCTTCCACTGCACATAAACCACAAACACCTCATACCGTAGCAAACCTGTCCCTCATTAATGGAAGTATAAACGCTATAATCATGACGAAAATCAAGCTGTTTATATTACTGAGCAGCATAGTGAACAAACACGGACTGTAGATATTTGTGACAGCATAAGATATACAACTTGCATCTTGATTTCTACTTATTCAGGCCACTCAGAACAAAACACTAATTCCTAGGAAGTTTGAGAAATCGAAATACTGTCCTTTGTTCAGGCAACTTTACGTGCCATATTTCAACAAAATAATGCTAGCTTTCTTATAACTGTGAGTATGCTTACCGCACCTTTCTGACTTACGTGTCCAAAATATGTCGTACATCGAATATGTATACTACAGTGTTTGTTGTGGTCCTTTGGTAACCACTGTTGGTACTGTATAGACTGCACAGTATCGTGTGGAGCTACATTTTCAGGAACATGTCATAAACCTTATAGATTTTATATCACGACGGGGCTCTGACAGCAATAGAGTCGATTTTACACCATCCTGTTTCTGAAATACATTTGTCGTCATTGAAATTTCGACTGGAGGAACGGCTCATATGTGTTGGTTTTTTGGCATATTCTGTATACCTTTCAAAATGTTTTAGCACATACCATTTTTGACTTTTTAAAGTTTTTTTATTTTTCGTATTCATTATTTCACTTTTTGCTGTTCTTCTCTTTTTATGTTTAATAGTATGTTTTTGATTTGCAAAAAAAATTCAAATGTGTGTGAAATCTTATGGGACTTAACTGCTAAGGTCATCAGTCCCTAGGCTTAGACACTACTTAACCTAAATTATCCTAAGGACAAACACACACACCCATGTCCGAGGGAGGACTCAAACCTCCGCCGGGATCAGCCGTAAAGTCCATGACTGCAGGGCCTAAGACCGCTCGGCTAATCCCGCGCGGCTTTTGATTTGCAGAGCAGAGCCAGAAGATCTGCAAATCGTCAGTAAATGGTTGGTATGGTAATCCAGTGGTGTGAAAGAGATCCTCATAGAGTGTTTTCTTCGAAAGATAGTGCAAACTTTTTGTGTTTGAAAGTTACTCTAAGAAAAATGGCAACTAGTAAATCTTGTTGCTGTCTAAAGCACCCCGTCAGCTTTTGTTACGTGTGTGGGAAATTCACTCCAAAAGCTCAAAGAAAACCAATCACTGATTTGGTTAAGAATGCATATAAATTGTATTTCGATTGTCCTGTTGGTTATCAAGATAAAAATTTTGCACCTCATATTGCCTGCATCACCTGTACTATAAACTTAACCGAATGGTTGAAAGGAAAACGCCTAGCCATGTCATTCGCTATTACGATGGTGCGGTGTGAGCCAAATGACCATTATTAAGACTCTTAGTTCTGTCTTGCAAATATTTCGGGACATTCAAGCAAAACTAGACATAAAATAAAGTATCCAAACGTATCTTCAATGCAGTTGCCTGTGCCACATGATGAGGGGTCTCCCGTTCCTGTCTGTAACTTGAAAATGGTTCAAATGGCTCTGAGCACTATGGGACTTAACTTCTAACGTCATCAGTCCCCTAGAACTTAGAACTACTTAAACCTAACTAACCTAAGGACATCATACACATCCATGCCCAAGGCAGGATTCGAACCTGCGACCGTAGCGGTCGCGCGGTTCCAGACTGTAGCGCCTTTAACCACTTGACCACCCCGGCCGGCTGTAACTTGTAAGTCACGGAACCAGACACCATGTCAAGTGAATCAGAAATTACTGAACATATAGAAGAGTACTGCCCTAATATCATGACCCTTCGCCTCAGCCGTTAAATCAAAAGGAATTGAACGATTTTGTTCGCGGTCTAAAACTTTCGAAACAGCAAGCTGAACTCTTGGGGTCGAAACTGCAACAATGGAACCTTCTACTCCAGTGACAAAAATCTCCTGTTTCAGATTAAGAGGTGCTTCCTTCGCCCAGTATTTCGATATGCAGAATTCAATTTGTATTTGGAGAGATGTCAATGGTCTGATGATTCAGATAGGTGTACAACGTAATCCACAGGATTGGTGACTATTTATTGACTCCAGTAAAACAAGCTTGAAAGCAGCACTACTGCATAATGACAATGCGTTTCCATCGGTACCTTTGGCTTACGCAGTAGATTTGAAAGAAACTTGCGAAACCATGGCTTTGCTGCTAGAGGCATTACAATATAAAGATAATGAATGGCAGCTTTGCTGTGATTTAAAAGGTGTTGCAGTCCCTACAGGTTTACAGGCTGGCTTCACGAAATACTGCTGCTTTTTGTGTCTTTGGTACAGCCGTGACACCAAGAACCACCATACAGTCAAGGAATGGCGTGTAAGGAAGTCATATGTTCCTGGAAACGTAAATGTGAACCATACCCCATTGGTTGAGCTCGATAAAATTATTTTGACTCCCTTTCATATCAAGTTGTGCCTTATCAAGAACTTTGTAAAAGATCTGGATAAGGAAGGTGAGGCCTTCAATTACTTAAAAGGAAAGTTTCCCACTTTAAGTGAGTCAAAGCTAAAAGAGAGTATATTTGTTGGACCACAAATAAGAAAATTGCTGAAAGATCCAACCTTTGATACCAAACTTACAGATATCCAGTCAGCCGCTTGGTCTTCTTTTAAATAAATTGTGAAGGGCTTTTTGGGTAACAGAAAAGACAAAAACTATGTTACCATTGTGAATGATCTGTTGGACAACTATAAGAACATAGGGTATAGAATGTCACTTAAAGTTCACTTTTTACATTCTCACCTTGATTTCTTCCCGGAAAATTTGGGAGCCGTAAGCGATGAGCATGGTGAACGCTATCACGAAGACATTCTTACCGTGGAACACCATTACCAAGGCAATTGGAACCCTTCGATGATTATTTCTGGGGTCTTGTTAGCGAGAGTGATGAAGCGGCAAACAAAAGAAGAGCTCCGTCGTCGTATTTTTCAAAACCCAAAAACGATTAAAGGTGAAAGTATCTTCTGAACTAATTTGGACCTTTTATTGGATCATGGCCATATATAGATACAAAATAGTATATATTTCAAACATTCTGAATGTGTATTTTTGTTTGACTTAATTGTGTCAATTTTCGCTATTACCTTTTTTTATTCTTCTGTGTATCTAGGAATAGTGACATCATAGAGAAAAACTGATTTTACCAGTGTATTCAGCATCCCAAAATCAGGTAAATTCACCCATTTACAAACCAGATGCAGAAAAAAGTTTAAATTTGTTAACTAGAGTTATCAAACCATCTTCAGGTCGAGCGTGTGTAGTGTTTGTCCGTAACGTAAAACAAAGCAATACTATCCACGTCACAGTAATCTTTCGTACAAGAGACAGGGAACAATAAAATAGTGGCACATCCCTTTAAGGCAAAACATGAAGTGTGCAAGATCATTCTTATTAGACCACACTGATATACGATATTAGGCCTGCAATCTCGTTACAACTGTAACTTGTCAACAACATTCAGAGACATCTGCATGCATCTCTGACGCTTAAGATGGTGTAAAGAGCGAGGCAACTGTATAGTGGATGACTAGAAACAAATGATTTGGAGTGATGAATCTCCCTATACCCTGTGGCAATCCGATGGAAGTGTTTGGGTTTGGTGATTAATGTATTAATGTGGAACGTTACCTGCCATCAAGTGCAGTGCCACACAGGGGATAGTGTTACGGTACGGGGGATGTTTTTTGTCGTAAGGGTGTGGTCCCCATATTGCGCTTAAGAAAACGCCAAAAGCGGAAGTATGTGAACAAGTTTTAGACCATTGTGTACTGCACACAGTAGAGGAACGGCTCGGAGACGGTGACTGTTTATGCCAGCATGACAGTGCATCGTGTTCTGAAATAGCATTTGTCCTCAAACGGCCTGACATGGTTGGAGTCCGAGCACGCCGTACGAATATTAGCGATTTTCTGTCTTATTCCATTCGCATATACAGCTAATGGAGAAAAATGGCTGTCTGTGTTCGCACAAAATCTCTCAGGCGAGATATTCAGTGGTGGGCGCTCAGTTTTTAAATTTACGCTACACACTTTCACCACAACTTTTTCGCCATTCTTCAAATTATCGGCATTTTAATTCCTCGAGCACTTCTGTTACACTTTGGTATGGGCTGTCACTAATCTAGTAGCGCTGCGTTTTCGTTTTTCGACCTACATAAAAAAGACTCCATATCCTGGTACAACACAGTAGAATTAGCGAACTACACCCTGCATGCCATTTCCTGTACGGATGAACTGCACTTTCCTAAGAAATCTTCCAACAAATCTAAGTTTTCCTTGTGATTTCTTCAATACTGTTATAACTTATCGTAGCATTTCATATATGTTATAGTACCCATAGTTATAAACACGTTGTGATGTTCGCCTTAGGCTCACCACTTAACTTGTAATCGAATACCACCAAATTGTTTTATTTTCTTATAAACATTATCTCGCATGCTTACACATTTAAAGAGAGCCTTCATTCATTACACCAAGTTGAAATACTGACCAAGTCTTTCTGCCCTTAATTACGATCGTTTAACGACGGTATGTTTCTGAAGGCAACAGCAACGGCAGCGAATCTTATGTGGTCCTGATCCTGTTTGAGTAGTCCTTGAAACAGATTGAGATCATCAGTGGTCCTATTACGCATCCGTTGGTCTCGCTCAATGTTACTTTCCTTCCTGCTTGACATTCGTCTTCCAGTATATGCTGGGTGTTATTACAGGAATAGTTTATTCATCGATTCAGTGGCATGGCTATGAAGACACTCCTTCAGTGGCGAATAACAGCCCGATTTTACACAAGGTGAATTAAGAAAAATTGAATAGGTTATAAGCAGAGGGAGTACATGTCGTGTGTGTAGAATAATGCGACAGTCCAAATTAACGGAAAATTTTTATTATTGACAGCATCGGGGCATACCTGTTGACGCATGACGTAACATATGTAGTTAATTGTGCAGTAAAGCAGACGTGTCCAGATAACCTGATGGTAGATTCAGAGCAGAGACCCAAACACTTTACGGCTGGTTTATGTCTGAGAAACACGAACCTGTCTGGCACACACGCCGGTGTATTTATGCTTGTGGCTGGCTGCTGAGAGGACACGTCTCTACATCCAGACGAAGAGAATTGGTTCAAATCAGTTTTCGACTTCCCCAACGTCTTGATAGCACGCATATCTAACTTAAGAAATAAGAGAAAAGCACTGACTTGTGGCGGCTGAATCCTCTTCATTTAGTTATTAATACCTAAAAAAACTCCTCCATGACATAAGAGTGATTTAATAGGCCGCACCATCCACATTTCGTGTTAGTACCTGTTGAACAGTTCTGTGACTATAAATAATGGAAAATGTGGGGTCATCCAGATGAGTAATAAAAGGAATCCGTTCAGTTGCGGTTACACGATAAGTCACCCAAATCTAAAGGCTGTCAGTTTTACTAAATAGCTAGGGATTACCATTATGAACAACTAAAATAGGAACATCTAGAAAACGTTGTGGTTAGGGCGAACTAATGAGTTCGTTTTATTGGCAGAACACTTACTACATGTAACAGGTATACTAAAGAGACAGCCTACAGTACGCTTGCGCATCCTCTTTTGAACTATTGTTTCACAGTATCAGATCCTTACCAGACAGCATTGACGGAGGACATTGAAAAAGTTCGAAGAAGGGCGGCTCGTTTTGCATTATCGCGAAATGGGTGAGAGAGTTCAACGGATATGATACCCGAGTTACGGTGGCAGTTTTTCCTTGAGGTGAGATCGTCTCACGAAATTTCAATCACCAACTTTCTCCTCCGAATACAAAAATTTCTGTTGATGCCCCCCCCCCCCCCTACATAGGAATAAATGATCATTGTAACAAAAGAATAGGAATCAGAGCTCGCACGGAAAAATGTAAGTATTCGTTTTTCCAGGGGGGGGGGGGGGGGGTGGAATTGTAGGAAAATAGTTTGAAGGTGGTTCGAAAAACCCTCTGCCAGGAACTTAAGTGTGAATTATAGAGTATACCTGTAGATCTAGATATATAGCTGTGAAGGTGATTAAGCAGAAGACAGGTACAGTATTCTCTTTGCACGAAACGTAGAGGCACGAAAGTCATTCTCTTTACTAGAGTCCCGATTTCTTATTTTTGCATGTTTGGATTGCAACATTCTTCTGCTTCAGCAGTGATGTCTATCCTTCTAGGATCTGCCACACAATTATTTTGAGAAAATGTCAAAGATGTGAACTCAACGACATACTCTCTAAGATAATTAGCTAAGCAAAACATCAACAATCAAGTCAAGGTGTTTTATTAAAATGGAGGTATTTAGGCAACTGACCCGCTCCTTTCGTAGTGATCTGCTTTCTGTAGAAGCTTTACACGGTGAAAGTTACACTTACGAACACATGAAGTAGAGGTAACTACATGTCGGATAGAGAGTTCTTCTATCGCGACAACGAAGTTCAGTTTTGTGAATTAGGTGACTGGGATGACATTTGAGCGCAGGGAGATCAAGAGACTATATCAATACGAGCAATGATGACGACGACGACGATGATGTTTGGTTTGTGGGGCGCTCAACTGCGCGGTCATCAGCGCCCATACAAATTCCCAATCTGTACACAGGCCAATCCTGCCAATTTCACGAATGATGATGGAATGGTGAGGACAACACAAATATCCAGTTCCCCAGGCAGTGAAGATCCCCAACCCAGTATCAATACGAGTGATCGCGGACAAATCGTGTGCGCCCGACGCATGGGCTCTCCAAGCTCGTAGGGCGCTAGGATCTTCATGAGCACTGTGTCAAGGGTGCCCAATGACGGCCTATAGTCGGAATTAACCGTGGACACCGATCTCCTGGACGACGACGTCCTGATGAGAAGGATTACCGCCGGTCGTCGACAGACAGGCGGACCACAGAGCAGCAAGTCACTCGAAAATTCAGTAGTGAACAACTGCCCAGAATCTTCTCCTCATTATGCCTTATACAAACCACTGCTTCTACAAGTGCTTTGCTCATCTCAGGTCCAACAGCACAGCCTTTATCTTGAGTGTAGGACACCGCCTTGGGATGCTCTAAGCACAAGAGACAAGCGTAGCGACACAGTTAGAAACACGCCGCCATCAGAGTGCAAGTGCGTAGGAAATCAGATGACAGTATATAATAATTCATTCCAACAGTGGAGATGTTATCCTGCCGGAGATGTTTACATGCGATGAAACAGAGCCACTGAATGTTCGTTACTGTCTCCCATGGGTGAACGATAGAGGTACCTAATGTCAGACTATGCATATCAAAGGAAGGAAGGAAAAATCAGCATTTACTTCCCGTGGAAATGCTTATCAGTATCGCTTACAGCATTCCCCATATGCCTATACTTTCAACAAATCACTTCATCATCTCATTGCTTCCTAATTGCGTCAGAGTGGTTCACTGATCCACTTCGCCAATCCTGTTCACCACGACGATAAATTAGCATCCCTTTTACCCAGATTCGATCAATTTAAGAGATCTGTGGGCACTTTTGTGGGGATCGTGAATTCGAATGGCTCCTCATGTCTCCGGAAGTCCATGCCATGTTGAATCACCACCATCAATACTTACGAAAAATCAAGAAAACAAGTTGTTCGAAATTCTCACAAAATTACGTATAATCTGCAGATCGGTGATACACAATATGTACAAAAATCAAAAGGAAACAATAAGCGTGGTAGATCAAGAGAGAAGTGCTCGGTTTAATAAGGGCGTAAAGTAGAGATACCGTCTTTCTCCCTTACTGTTCAACCTGTACGTCGAAGAAACAATGAGATACATGAAAGAAAGGTTCAGGAGTGGGATTAAAATTCATTGTGACAGGATATCAAGAAGATTCGTTGATTATATTTCTATACTCATGGAAAGCGAGGAATAATTACAAGACCTGATGAAATGAAGTCTAATGCACACAGTCTGTGAACGAAGAGTAGAGAAAGACGTAAGTAATGCGTACCAGCAGTAATAAGATTAGCGGTAAAAGTAACTTCCAAATTAGAGACAACGAAGTAAACGAAGATGAGAAATTCTTTCACCCCGGTAGTAAAATTGCGATAGACGAAGCAAGGAGGATATAGAAGTCACAGGCAAAGAGGAAATTTCTCTCTAAAAACTCAGATATGAAATGATGAAGTCCTCCACTGAATTGGCGAGGAAAGAAGTTTGTGGTAAAGTCTGACTCGAGGAAGGAACAGGACGAGTGAACGCGTGTTAAAACGTTATCAGCCGTAGAGAGCAAAAACTGTAAGAGAAGCAGGTACATGCCCAACAAATAACCGAGGTCATTTCATGTAAGTCCTACTATGAAACAAAGAGATTAGCATAGGACTGGAAGTCGTGGTGGGCTACAGCAAACCAATCAAATAACTGGAAACTATAATACCTCTAATTCATTTTCTTGCGAATACATATCGCAATGGACATCATGCTTTTCCTCAGTGTCGAGCGTAAATCACATGACGAATGCAATCAGGTCATCTTTCCTTCCTTTTAAGGTGGCTTGCATGTCACCACAGTACGTAAAATAAAACGCAAAACTAAACATTGGTAAAGTTCTACTGACACAAGTACAAATTTACATACGACATAGACACAGACACACACACTTATATAATTCTCTTGTGCTACTTACGCTATGTTATTTCTGAGGCTGAAATAGAAACGGAAATTGAAAAAGAAATTTAGTTGGCATATGCAGAAACGAAAAAAATAGTGCTTATTTATGGATGTAAGTAAAACATAAGTGACAACAGTAATTCCTGAAGTGTGACACTATTTTGCGCAGTAAATGAAGAATTGTGGCGTAGACGCGAGAGCGCAGGTTATGGTATAACAGAAACCAGTTCAGGTCGTACTGCCGTGTATGTAACCAAGAGAAAGATGCTGCCTTAAAGTTTAGAACGATGTGCATACGGCTGCACTAAGTTTTCGTGGACACGATACTCGTTTGTTAGTGCTCGTTTGTTAGCTATGTCTGTGCAAGAAACTTTGAAAATAAATGTCGTGAGCAAAAGACGGCTCTGATTTAACTTACGTGTGGAGTACATTAGTAGATTTATCTAATGCGCTTTCAGTGTCTGGCTTCCTTTCACTGGAGGTTTCGCTAACGAGACCATAGAAACTGCATAAGATATTGGCACTGTTACGGTTCGTAATAACTTTGTATCTCACACTCCGCTGTAAGCTGAGTACATGCAAAAGCAGTTCCAGTCACTAGCATTACCGAATTTATTATCTTATTCGGACATCTATGCGCTTAGTACTCTCCGCTCAAGATTAAAGAAAAGGATGACAAGTGTGTTCCTGCGTTTTCCTCTGGCTTAGCTAATGCTACCTTCGAAGTTCCTTTTCAATCAAATCAGCCTTTCTTAAAATTTATAAATTTGTTTCGAGCAGTTTCGTCGTAGAGTTCAGTCATTTGCAGTGGTATCCTGTCATGCTATCTATGACCAAACATGAGGCAGTAGTGAAAAGGGATTATTATTTTTGCCTAATGATTGGAATTATTTTATATTTGATGTTCTTCCCGTCTCCTGAAATATTGTCTGCAGTGGTCATGGAAGTGACTCATGAAAATGAATGGGAGTTGCAAGGTAGCGACATTTATTGTCCTGTAGCAATTCGAGTGACGTTCATTACAGGGTCACCGATACTAGCTTCCTACGCCAACTGGTTCACCTGCTCATTGTGTCGAAGGGACGTTAAACACTAATCTTCCTTCCTTCCTTGGTGATTGTGAAACAAATCTACGTGAGCAACTATCGCAGTACGGATACATGTATATATCTTCTTTTGTTCTCTAGTGTGTCTTCATAAAATTTCGAGAATTTTTATGTTAATTTCAGTGTCCCACTTCAAGTTTTCGATTGATAGTAAAGTTATACTGGCACAATAAATAGGTTCTAGATCCACGAATGACGATAAAATTTGTGAAATAATCGTTACCGCTTCCGTATAAAAAAATAGAACAATTTGAAAGCATCTGTAATGCATCTTGAGAGCAAAGGATGCAAACTATGCTTCTGAAGTGTTTAACTGTCGAGATCTATCAGTAAATACGCGAAAAAATGTGGTCGGTAAAGGTAAACATAAATTCTGAATTAATTGCATTTAAGTCATTTTCTTAAAACTGTGATGTTGAATGTCGAGGTTCTCCATCTGTTTTACAATGGAATCCCAAACTGGGATGTGGCTGTCCTATTGAATCCCACGGCCGTTGGTACTCACGCAGTCCAGTTCTGCGATAGCAGAGGGCAAAAATTGCGCATTTCTGATGTGGATCTTATGAACAGAAAGTTGTTTCTCATTTCTCACAGGAAGATGATTAATGTACTATTAGTCTGCTGAATTTTGCGGTAGTCAAATCTTGTCACCGAATACTAACGTCGAACATTCAACGATTGTTCTACAGTACCTTCTAGTGAGATGTTCGCCTCGGTTAGTTGTAATATCGGACGATCAAATTGAAGACCAAGTTCTCTGGTTGTGGCTAAGCCGGTACGCCGTTCGCAACTACGACTGGAACATCACAGGACGGTTATTGGCGTAAGTGAGGAGCATTTGGCAGACTGAGCACTGACCGAAGGGATTGGCGATTCACAAATCGCTCATCCTATGAACTTGTCCACTGTGAGCCAATCAAGTACTTTGTCTATCGATGTATTGCAAACTAATTTCAAGACGAAAATATCAGAATTTCTGTCTATAAGTTTGAGAAAACAGTGCAATAGTTTCGGAACACATTACGAAGTTAGTACGAAAGCAGAATATGTTGCTTTAGAAGTAATGTTGCCGATAGCCGCTTGTGTCGCCTGTACAATGCAGAAATTGTACTGTTGGGAGTGGGGCAACGGTTGGTGCTGTGAGAACGAGGGAAGGCAGCCCAGCCAGGTTGCTCGTAAGGCGCCGAGGCGTGATAGATAAAATACGATGGAGGGTCAATTACAGTTTGGAATCAAATGAGGCTCAACAGACTTTTTCAGGTGGTTAAATAACGTATGTTCAGAGACTGCTTCATCAATGTGTGTTCTGAAATTCAGAATCCGGAGGTTTACTGACAGATTAAGATGTGCGCCGATGGCCGGCCGAAGTGGCCATGCGGTTAAAGGCGCTGCAGTCTGGAACCGCAAGACCGCTACGGTCGCAGGTTCGAATCCTGCCTCGGGCATGGATGTTTGTGATGTCCTTAGGTTAGTTAGGTTTAACTAGTTCTAAGTTCTAGGGGACTAATAACCTCAGCAGTTGAGTCCCATAGTGCTCAGAGCCATTTGAACCATTTTTTTTGTGCGCCGATGTCATATTTCGTTTTCTCCTATGCACGCGGAGGAATAGGACCGCTTTTACATCTCAATTAGCGTTTATTACAGGCGGAAACGATTTCTGTTAAAATGGCATCGTCTACGCCGGGCTGTAGAATTACGGAAGAGTGGTACCTCGCGGAGTAGTCTCGGCTTATCGTGCCACACAACCGCCATCCAGTGAGCCAGTGTCTATATAGCAGATGCACAGATTTCAGGGCGTCTCCACATGGGACTGTATCTGCGGCGGTTTATCGAGGCGACGTCTTTTATGCTTACGGACGGTCTCATATGGATGCATTACATCAAACTTCATCCTATAGCGCGATATTACGTGATGGAAAGTGGCTCGTCTTGTGGACGAATTATTTTCGTCAGGAAAGTGACACATGAAGAAGTGCGAGCTTAGCGCATGTTTGCAATGTTCTTGGGAAGCGTGTTGCTGCTGTTAGTCCTCTTGGGGGGCGGCGGATAATACTTAAATGGTCGTTATGTCGTTATGAAAAGACCCGTAAATGGTCTGCCCGTGCTTTACACCTACCTTCGCCGTCTACAAGAGCCTGGTAATTATTTTTGCGTTCGGCCAGAAAGCGATGGACGACATACTGACCATTTTGTGCTCACTAAGAGAAAATGTTCCTATTGCTATTTACTCAACCGGATCAGGAACTGCGACTATACTCAAAAGTTTTGAGTTTTAACAGAGTAATATATCTACAAAAGTTCACACGCAGAAAATGTAGCTCTTAGTATTGTAACTAATATCCATATCGGAAACAGGATCTTTAACACTTCATAGGCAAACTCTACAGGAATTCCAAGTACAATGGTTTAACGCCCTGGCTCCTAATTACCAAAAGTTAATTGCTTACCTTAAAAGTGGAAAATAAATTCGCCACTTGTCAGTTGGTTTTGTCAACATTACGGGCAGCCACAACCAGTTACTTCCGTGAACGGTGTCCAGTCCTCGCGAGTTCTCTCTCTACTTTTACCGAAAACGCATTCAAGTCGGCCCATATCTGACGTCATCCGAGGCAAACTCAAGCAGGTAAATGACGTGGACAGTTTGATATTTCGATAATGCAGTGCCCGCGTCATTCTGATTGCGATGCAAAGTTCCTTTGAATAAGCATCCCTAGGAACAGGCACTGCGGCGACCACAGCCGATAACAAACACATCAAGTGAATTTGCAATTGCGAATAAGGACTACCATCAGCTGTAAAATGGAATGACGGCAATGAAAATTTGAGCCGGACCGTTACTCAAACCCGGATTTCCCACTCATCGCGAGTGTACACGGCTCACGACCAGACCCAAACTTCCGTATGTCGTTAGCCATGCGTCTACGGCATGTTCCCGTACATCCATTATGTATATTCCATAATACATGCCAGACGTTAGTTGAAAGTCACTTGTTCGGTATCGGCAGATCGCTAGATGGTAAGGCTACCGCTCGCAATAAGCGGGAAATCCGGGTTCGAGTCCCGGCTTGGCACAAATTTTCATTGTCGTCATTCCATTCTACAGCTGATGGTAGTCCTTATTCCCAATTGCAAATTCACTTGATGTGTTTGATATCTCAGTGCAAAGTGTCTCCTAACGCTGCTTCTCTGACTGTATTTATATGGGGCGCAGCGGGCTGCCAAACGGAACATTTGCTATCAACCGCCTTAGCAAAGGAAGCAATATCTAAATGGTCGCTTTCTCGGATACGTACCACTTAACTGCTCTGTCATTTAACGATTTGTAATTCCTTACGTCTTATAGAAACAGAGTTAAGTTTGCTTTAGGTTTGTCAGCTAAAATTTTTAGAGTGGAACCTACAGAAGAACATGATCTCTGAACTGCCTCTTTAAGATACCTTGCAACCATTTTTATTTACAATACAGACTTGAAACTTGATACAGCTGTATTATTTGGGAGATGCAATCGAGTGTTGTGATTAGAACTTTCTATTACAAATACAAATGACAGTTAATCTACTACGAATAAGATCGTTTTCGTTCCAAATTTGGTTTTTAGTGAATAACTTGAAAACTAATAGAGGTCGCTTATTGGTGTCACGTATTTAATGTTTTTACACGAAACTTACGCTACATACGGATTTTCAGCTTTCTGAGTCTAATATTTAGCTGCTTCAATTTTTCGCAAAAACGCCGACTTTAAACAAAATATTGCCCTGATCAAGTTGAGAATTTTAACTTTTGATTGGGACATACATTTGCATATTCTGATCAATTTTTAGCTTTCTAGTTATGTTATTCAGCGTCACTCATTTTTTTTAAGTTCGTATGTTTTGCCTAACATATTCAATTGATCATTCTGAGATTTTGCAATGTACACATTAATATACTTAAGTACACACTGTCAAAATTTGGAAAAGTTATATTAATTTTTAATTTCCATCTTAAATTATGGTGCAATCCTTTGTATGCTTGAGCACTTAGATGACGTGGCGCTGGTAGTAGTGAACCGGGGTAAGTCCCGGCACACTCGCTCCCCTCTGTACTTCTTACAGTGATACAGCGCGTGTTTCGCATCACTCTCCACACGTTTGCCATGATTAGACCACACATGAAGAAGAATTACGTTTACGTTATATGGAGTTAAGCGTCATCGTTGATGGTACCCCATTTTACTGCTTTGCTGTTCGGGAAATGACAGTTCGTATTGATACTACTAAACTGATATATTTACTCAGACATTTGAAACATATTTGAATCAGGAACATAAGTTATTCGTTAGTATTTTTCAAATATTGATCTTTCCCTCATTTGAAAAGCAATGCTACTGGAGGAACGGTACAGAAAATCGACGGGTGCCGATTCGGGAATGGTATTTTCAAAAGAGCCAATCTAGATTCCACTGAAATACTTTTGGGACGCCAGGGGCTACCTTAATTGAAATAGCATGCAAGATTATCAGCCCTAAGGCTCCATAGTAAGTGTGTGCTCCATAGTAAGTGTTTAGAGAGTAATCGAATCTCACTCGAACGAAAGTAAAATAATCGTGAGCGTCCCATGTCGTGGGACATTGTTAATTTGAGCGGAAGGCTATAAAAAGCTATTATTCCATGAATGGGGAAAAACAAAATTCCCTGACGTCTGAAAGCATTATGTACACTTCTATAGATGGGTTTATACTTGGAAATATGGAGCCTGACGAGGCTCGCTCTGATTACAGCAATGTAGGACTTGGTGGAGAATTACTCTTCATTTAGACTTGAAGTTGAGGTTTTCGACTCTTTACTCGCTGATGCTCACAGAACCTTGTAGAAATTTTGTAATAAAGAACTATGATCTTAGTGGACCTAAAAAATTCGTCCAAATTACATTTGATAACTATAAGAAACGATTTAGTTTTGATGCACAAGTAAGGACCTTCTATTTGCGTTAGTCCTCTCTTAGTCATGTAAGCATCTTGATGAAAATTTTTCCGAGTGTGATACATGAAGCAGGGACAACAATTAGTTCATCATGTGAGTATTACAACATCGATTTATCGTTTTATTAGTGGCTGTGATAAAAGTTACGTATTATTGGAACTGGGAGCCAAGTTATTAAGAGTTCTCGGTGTTAACGAAGGAACGTAGACTTGGTTGCCGATAACAGCATTCTTCCGTGCGCGGAGGATATCTGTGAATGACACTAAGAGTAGTTACATCCGATTCGGCCAACGATTAACATTCCAGAAATTTGAGGTCCCTTACCGTAATACCTGTTTTCAAGCAGCATTATGCACAGTCCAGTAAGATTAGTATGACCACCGCATAAGTTCGACATCAACGTACAATAACCAATCACAAATGGCGGTTGGCAGCACTAGTAGTGAAAGGTATATAAAGCGTGCCTTGGAGGGGTCGGGGAGGGGTGGGGGGGGGGCAGGTGGCGGTAAGTTCCTAGGGGTCATCGGCCCCTAGGCTTACGCACTACTTAATGTAACTTATACTAACTTACGCCAAGGACAACGCACAGACACATGCCCGAGGGAGGACTCGAACCTCAGACGGAGCGAGCCGCGCGAACCGTGGCAAGGCGCCCTAAGACCACGCGGCGGTGGTGGTGGTGGTGGTGGTGGTGGTGGTGGTGAGGGGGGACGGGGACGCGGATAACAATGCAAAGCAATTGTCGTAATGCGGGAGCGGAGCGATTTATCTACTATCCAAATGACTTTCGGACCAAGGCTGGAAGCATTTCGTAAACGGTTAGTTTTGTAAACTGTTCGCGTGCTGCTGTGGCTGAAATATACTGTGCTTAGCAAAATGGCGCTATCCCAAACCGGCGCCGAGGCAACTGTAGCACAACAAGGGCCATAGATGACAGGGGTGAACAACGTCTGCGTAGAGGTGCACAGGCGAATAGAGGTGCAACTGTTGAGCGACGGACCACCCAAATGAACCAAGGGGCCACCAACAGTGTTTCCTCAACGACTGTTCAGCGAAAGTTGCTGAATATGGGCCTTCGTAGCAGGCGCCTGGTTCATACACCCATGCTGACTGCTGTTCATAGGCCACGTAGACTGGAATTTGCTCGCCAGTACCGCAACTGCACTTTCACAGAGTGGCGACAGGTGGCCTTTTCGGATGAATCGCGTTTTGTGCTCCATCGGACAGATGGCCGTTGGCATGTACCGTGTTAAACGCCTGAAAGCAAACACATGCGATAATCGTCGGAAGGGTCTGGAGAATGTTTTCATGCCGTTCCCTGGATGATGTCTTTGTTCTGGAGGGCACAACGGATCAACACAAGTATTCATCTATCCTCTGATACTATTTCCAACCCTGTAGGAGTTTGTTTTTCGTTGGCACGATGACATCTACCAACAGGACAATGCAACATGTCTCGTAGCTCTTTGTGTAAGTGCGCTGTTCAAAATGCAACAGGATGAGTTTACCACACTCCTCTGGTCATCAGATTCCCCGGATTTAAAGCCAATGATGAACCAGTGGTACACCTCGATCGGCCTGTCCGTGCCACGGATCTTCAAGCGAGAAACCTAGCGTAGCTGGCCCAGCACTGCAGTCACCATGGCTGGCATTCCTGTCGGCACTATCCAGAACCTCGCTGACTCTCTTCCTGCGTGTCTCGGAGCGGTCCGCGCAGCAAAAGGTGGTTACTCAGGCTTCTGACAGGTTTTCACGTTACGTGCCTGGACAGTGTATATGTCACAAGTAGTAAAGTGATTCGAAAATTTGAAAATATGAAGACAGAGTGCATTGGAGTGAACGCTGTTGTCAAACTCCGTGGCAGGATGAAACAGCGTACCGAATCGAGGTTTGGAATTCGAACCTTGCCCTTCGTGATTTTCTAAAAAGTTTATAGAGTGGCTGGCATAACTGAAGCTGTGAAGGTGTGATATACGTGGATACAGCTGGGTTTGAGTTCCTGTAAGGCATAGAGTTTTGAATGTGGAGTACATTTATCGCGAAGCAGACAATTGCGTATGGGATTAAGGAAACAGTATGAGTGTTCCTGCATAGAACGTAGATTTTAGCCTCTTTCTCAGCTCAATATATTTTCCCTGCTTCACGTACAAGCTAGTTAAAGCTACATAAACATGGTCGTCAAGATTGGGATTGAATTCTTCTACATATACTTACGAATTATTTCTTGGTGGAACATACGACGTCAGTCGTTTGAAAGCACTGAAATAGATTACAATAATGGGTATCTGAACACAATTTTAAGTGCAAAGCGCGCTGGGAAAAAAGACTATAAACCAAACAATCTTAAGACTAACACAGAAGCTTATTAATAATACTTAAATTTATGTCGCTCATTAATCGTGACAACTTACAGTTTGTTAACCGAGCGTTACGGTTCCCTGAACAAACTGGGACGAACGAATTTTACAGTACTAATCGTGCTGTTAATTATCAAAATTATGTGTGCCACGTCGTAAAAAAGTCAGGTAACGGCCGTCGTTTGTGGCGACCGGCCGCACTTAGCGCGGCGCCGCGGCGCGCACAGAAGGCGCCGTCCTGTAATTACGGCCCGCCTGCGGTGAGTTCTCCATTTCGGGAAGAACCGCCAGCGTCTCCTCGCCGGCGCGTTAATTGAAATGGCAGGTCGCCAGCACCGGCAACAGTCCGGCCACTAATGGCTGCCCCAGCGACAGGGTCGCTACTGCACGGCCCGTCCTGGCAGTCCTCTGCAAGGAGGTATGCGGTCCGCAAAGCATGTATGCGACCTCCGTTTTATATTGCACTTCGGATGGTAACAGGAAAGTTCGTTTTGCTGCTGCGGGCTACACCACCTACCTGAAGCTCTGGCATAAAGTACTGCTTCCTCTGTTGTACTGTCGTTTGTAGGAATGCTGGAACGCTTCAGTGCTGTATGGAAGTTCGACGCGGAGCGAATGGGTGCTATTATGCCAATTACACTAAGGTGACAGAAGCCATGGGATACCTGCTTATACTGTGTCGGACCTCCTTAATGCAACAACTCAACGTGGCACGTAGTCAACAAGTCGTTGGAAGTCCCCTGCAGAAATATTGAGCCACGCTGCCTCTATAGCCGCCGTAACTACGAATTGTTGCCGTTGCAGGATTTTATCCACGAACCGACCTCTCGATTATGTCCCATAAATGTTCGATGGGATACGTGGTGGGCGATCTATGTGGGCAAATCATTTAGTCGAATTGTCCAGAATGTTTTTCAAACCAATCGCGAACAATTGTGGCCTCTTAACGTGGACTGCGTGAAGAGTTTGACAGAGCACTGAAAGACCTGAGTCGAAACAAGGCTCCGGAAGTAGACAACATTCCATTAGAATTACTGACAGCCTTGGGAGAGCCAGTCCTGACAAAACTCTACCATCTGGTGAACAAGGTATATGAGACAGGCGAAATACCCTCAGACTTCAAGAAAAATATAATAATTCCAATCCCAAAGAAAGAAGGTGTTCACAGATGCGACAATTACCGAGCTATCAGTTTAATAAGTCACGGCTGCAAAATACTAACGCGAAGTCTTTACAGACGAATGGAAAAACTAGTAGAAACCAATTTCGGGGAAGATTTGTTTGGATTCCGTAGAAATAATGGAAGACGTGAGGCAGTACTGACCCTACGACTTATCTTAGAAGCTAGATTAAGGAAAGGCAAACCTACGTTTCTAGATTTGTAGACTTAGAGAAAGCTTTTGACAATGTTGACTGGAATACTCTCTTTCAAATTCTAAAGGTGGCAGGGGTAAAATACAGGGAGCGAAAGGCTATTTACAATTTGTACAGAAACCAGATGGCAGTTATAAGACTCGAGGGACATGAAAGGGAAGGAATGGTTGGGAAGGGAGTGAGACAGGGTTGTAGCCTCTCCCCGATGTTATTCAATCTGTATATTGAGCAAGCAGTGAAGGAAACAAAAGAAAAAATTGGAGTAGGTATTAAAATCCATGGAGAAGAAATAAAAACTTTGAGGTTCGCCGATGACATTGTAATTCTGTCAGAGACAGCAAAGGACTTGGAAGAGCAGCTGAACGGAATGGATAGTGTCTTGAAAGGGGGATATAAGATGAACGTCATCAAAAGCACAACGAGGATAATGGAATGTAGTCGAATTAAGTCGGGTGATGCTGAGGCAATTACATTGGGTAATCAGACACTTAAAATAGTAAAGGAGTTTTGCTATTTGGGGAGCAAAATAACTAATGATGGTCGAAGTAGAGAGGATATAAAATGTAGACTGTCAATGGCAAGGAAAGCGTTTCTGAAGAAGAGAAATTTGTTAACATCGAGTATAGATTTAAGTCTCAGGAAGTCGTTTCTGAAAGTATTTGTATGGAGTGTACCTGTGTATGGAAGTGAAACATGGACGATAATTAGTTTGGACAAGAAGAGAATAGAAGCTTTTGAAATGTGGTGCTAAGGAAGAATCCTGAAGATTAGATGGGTAGATCACGTAACTAATGGGGAGGTATTGAATAGGATTGTGGAGAAGAGAAGTTTGCGGCACCACTTGACTTGAAGAAGGGATCGGTTGGTAGGGCATGTTCTGAAGCATCAAGGGATCACCAGTTTAGTATTGGAGGGCAGCGTGGAGGGTAAAAATCGCAGAGGGAGACCAAGAGATGAATACACTAAGCAGATTCAGAAGTTACTGGGAGATGAAGAAGCTTGCACAGGATAGAGTAGCATGGAGAGCTGCATCAAACCAGTCTCAGGACTGAAGACTACAACAACAACAACAACAAACGTGGAGTACAGTCATCTATAAAAGTTCCATCGATATCTGGGAACATGATGTCCTCCAATTAGCCGAACATAAACATGTCCACTCAAAGATCAGTTCAGTTGCACCAGGGGACCCAGTCCATTCCGTGTAAATACAGCCCACACTATTATGGAGTCACCACCAGCTTGCACAGAGCCTTGTTGACAACTTGGATCCATAACTCGTGGGGTCTGCGCCACTCTGGAAACCCACCATCAACTCTTACCAACTGAAATCGGGACTCATCTGACCAGGTCACGGTTTTCCAGTCCCGTAGGGTCCAACCGATATGGTAACGAGCCAGGAGAACCACTGCAGGCGATATTGTGCTGTTAGAAAAGGCACTCGCGTCGATCATCTGCTGCCATAGCCCATAAGCGCCACATTTCATCGCAATGTCCTACCGGAAAAGTTCCTCGTACGTCGCACATTGATCTTTGCGGTTATTACACGCAGTGTTGCTTGTCTCTAACACTGACAACTCTACACGAACGCCTTTGCTCTTGGTCGTTAAGTGAAGGGCGTCAATGACAACTTTGTCCATGGTGAGAGACAATGTCTGAAATTTGGTATTCTCGGATCACTCTTGAGACTGTGGATATCAGAGTACTGAATTCCCTAACGATTTCGGAAACGGAATCTCCCATGCGTCCAGCTTCAACTTCCATTCCGCATTCAAAATCTATTAATTACCGACTGAAACCTCTTGATGTGAATCATCTGTGTGCATATGACAGCTCGGCCAATGCACTGCCCTTTCACCCTTGTATTAATTTTAATTTGTGGTAAGTTTCTATGGGACCAACTGCTGAGGTCATCGGTCCCTAGGTTTACACACTACTTAATCTAACTTAAACCATCTAAGGACAACACACACAACCATGCCCCAGGGAGGACTCGAACCTCCGACGAGGGGAGCCACGTGGACCGTGGCGACGTGCCTCAGACCGCGGGGCTACCCCGCGTGGCAATTATACTTTGTCTA
Source organism: Schistocerca serialis cubense (assembly GCF_023864345.2). Classification (NCBI taxonomy): domain Eukaryota; kingdom Metazoa; phylum Arthropoda; class Insecta; order Orthoptera; family Acrididae; genus Schistocerca; species Schistocerca serialis. The sequence continues at coordinate 434,396,342 of NC_064643.1, forward strand.
CCGCCATCTGCATATGCGCATACCGATATCCCACGGCTTTTGTCACCTCAGTGTAAGGTAACATAATTCTGGTAAAAAGAGCTCCTTTCTTAAAGATACGATTTTCAGGTTCAGTCAACGGGGCACGAGAGATATATACGAGTTTGTTGTGCACTGAATGTATCGTTTGCATTAATAATCTGGTCACTCCTAAATGCGCCACCGTATAATTGCCTTTTACCACACAAATAGACGTTTTAACTTCAGGTGTCGCTGTGTGCTCCAACGAACGAGCCACGCTTCCATTATGTATAGCATATTTTAAAATAACACTTACAAACTTCGACGGGATGTAGAAGGTGTCTTGAGGAACCAAATGTTGAAGGGACCCTTTTCTGGAAACATCATCCGACGACGCTACAGAGCGTCAAAATTATAGGCGCCGGCACCTGCGACAGGGCTCCCCTCCGTCAGCAGGCGTCAGTTTGAACGCGAACACACTGCGGGCAGAACGTCTCGCAGTGTACCTGACGGCAGTCTAGACGTTAGGTGGCGCTGAACGCGGCCATGCCTTTCACTTGAAAAATTCAGAGACCGCTAACGGCGGTAGCGGCAGAGGAGAACGACAAAAATATGTGGCACCCTCCAAATTGCTGAGTGGGAGCTCTGCGTTGCGTCTGCTATAGCGCGGGTGCTTCCGGATGGGTCTGCGTCGAATCTCTCTACTACGTCCTCCGCAGATTGTGTCGTGCATACACTTCGCCCGCCCTCTGTCATGTCCACGGCCTGTGAAGCCATCCTTTTAACCCAGTGAAACCACCCGTTTCGCCCAGACGTCGATGGATAGCTGCAAACGTGGTGAGTGCGGCTGACGCCTATTGGTATATCATTGCCCATGGATGCGTAACACTGTGTGGCCATAGCATCTCGCCTCACCACACGCGAAATGAATGTCGCGCTGCTCGGCCCAGGTGAACGTGTTCGTGATGCGACACACCAGCACGTGAAAACACTACAGCTGAGCGCTGAGCTCGTGCTGTCTACGTTTGTCGTTCCCCCCTGCCGCTACAGTACTCGTGTGACAGGCGTCGCCGCGTCCAGCGCCATCTAATGGCCAGACTGCTGTCAGGTACATTGCGAGGCGTTCTGCCCACGGTCTGTTCGCGTACTAAGTCACACCTGCTGGGGGTGGGGCGGCTAACAGCAGGAGCCGGCGCCTATAACTTCGACGCTCTGTAGCATCATTGGATGACGTTTCCAGACATGGGTTCCCATCCTAATTTTGTCACTCTACATACCTTCTATGTATCTTCGGAGTTTGTCGGAGTATTTTTGAAACACCCTGCTTAAGAGGACCCCAGTGCTTCCTCTTTTCACTGCAACTGCCAGTGATTGCACGCCGATGAAAGAAATGCGACGCTAACGGCGGACTGTCGATACTTACAACGATATACAGCTACAAAGCACAACGGACATAAACTAGTACCCCACTAGACATTGCGCTAATGCCTTGTAACACTGTCTCTAGTTCTGAATATAGCAATTTAACGAGGAAGCGAATCCGCAAGTATCTTATGTATGCCATATTCAGGTGAAGTTACCGAGTTGTGCGTATGTCGGTTGCTGCGTTTCAGCTGTTGTTTCAGATAGTCTCAGAGCTTCCTGTGAGATTAAGCTCGAGTGGCTTAACGGGAAATAGGATTTTCAATGCCTGAGTGTACGTTAAACCAGGGAAATATGCATACTGTCCTGTGAAGACGGCTGTTGTCATCCTGAATTACGGTACTGTCCATACGAAGATGTAGAAGTGAGGGTAACACTTGGTCACGGGAAGTGTTGAAATAAACATCCTGGTTCACGGTCCCCTTAACCTGAATGAGTGGTCCCAAGTCATGGTGCGAACACCCGCAGCACATCACAGGATCACCTCCACCCTGAAATACATTGTCCAACATACCGCGGGTGAAACACCGTAATGGTCCGTCAGTACACTCATCGCTTTGCATCATTTGCAGAGGGAAGAAATCACAATTCGCTGGACCACACAACAAGCCTCTAGTCAGTTGATGTCGTTTCTGTGTTCTTTGGCCCATTGAAGACGTGCAGCTTTATGTGTCGCTGTAAACAATACCTAATTCAAAATCTTCTTTACATGCAGCTACCTCCGTAATACTCGCTGGGAAAGAGGTTCATATTGCCCTGCATTGACTGACAGCAGCAAGGTGTGACACTCGTTTCCGATCCCTATCGGTTAGGATATTTCTATCACTGTTGCCTGGCTGCGAGTGGTACACCGTTCCTTGTAGACGCACTGGACAGTCCATATGCGACGCTAACGGCGGACTGTCGATACTTACAACGATATACAGCTACAAAGCACAACGGACATAAACTAGTACCCCACGAGACATTGCGCTAATGCCTTGTAACACTGTCTCTCGTTCTGAATATAGCAATTTAACGAGGAAGCGAATCAGCAAGTATCTTACGCGTGCCATATTCAGCTGAACAAATCAGGCATCTCATTCGCTGTGTGGCCACTGTCTTGTTCAATCACGACAGGTCTTTCTGCTGTTGTGTCACATTTACGCGTCGACCCAACTTTTAGCGGCGACTCCACACAACTGACTAGGACTTAACCACTACTTGACCTCCTTCACTTAGGTCAACAATGGAGAGTCAGATGACCTCTAGACAAGTTCTACACTGTCTGCAACGTACCAGAGAGACCAGAATCGGCTTGTTAGCGTGACTTACTCTAATTCGCTGCTAGTGGTCATTAGCGAAGTTATATACTAGAGGAAGCAATATGTTTCTTGACGTGTACTTCGACGTAGGCGGTCATAAATTACGTTTAGTGTCTTCCACTGCAATTTCTTAAGGATTACTTTCACACTGCGTAAAAGTAGCCGTAATGAATCACGCCGCTGTTCTCTGACGTTTCCTTATCTCTTCCGTCCATGGAGCTTGCTGGCGATGATCCCATACTAGTGACTAAAACTCAAGAATAGGTCAAAGGATGGTTGCGTAAGTTACCTCATTGGTGAGGTAATAACACTTCCTTATGATTCTTCCGATAAATCTCTGTCTGGAAGTACTCTTCGCAACTATATTAACGTGGTATTTCCCGTCGTACATTGTCCCGAACAGATACACATAAAAATGGCGGTTGTTACTCATCACCAAACAAAAGTAGTCAAACGATAAAGGGGCTTTTCGTCTATTTATTCTGCATCCATTAGATTTGTGTTTGCCGAGGGTTACCTACAAGTATTTGCACAATAGATCTATTTTGTTTCTTTTTGCGTGTCGGATCAAGTTTTCTGACAGCGGTATCTTCCGCGAAAAGCCCCAAAGAGCTATGGAAGGTATGTAGCATATCATTATCAGTGGAAAAATGCTCCTATTTGAACACAAAAAGACAATCATGCTCCTGTTACCTGGGGTACCAGCTGCTTCATTCTACATTTCTCAGCAGCTTTAAAAATTTCCCTAAAATACTTGGCATCCGCAATGTAACGTTACGCGTATGTAGGCGAGTGATTTGGGCGCCTGAAAGTGGTCTGAGGGGAGGTGACATTGTGCCCCGTCAGGGCTCTGGCGCGCCACAGCAGATCCGGCTAGGTGACCGGTACGGGCAAGTCCAGGTACAAAGACAAGCAACGTCGCGGGAAATGGATAGGTTCCAAAGCTGGGATTTTGAATGCCTGTTACTCACGTGGCATTTGTGCAGGAGACAATGCTTCAAGAAACGGCGGTGTGTCAGACAAGTTCAAAGAGGTGTTCTTACACTTCTTCAAGAACCTATAATAATTCACCATTAAGTATTAAAGCAAATCTGAACAAATCTGCAGTCTCAGAAAAATGAGGCGCACCCAATGACACAACAATATTTCAATATCTGTAAAACCACAGAAATTAATATTTTACAATGAATAAACATTTTCACAATGAACCTCTGAATTAACAACTTTTAAACACTTCATGCTATTTCAACATATGACAGCATTGCACTGTAGCTATAGTCTCTGAAAGCTATGCATCTATATTCAGTTTATTTCTTGATTTATTACGTGTTTCATGTCTCTCCAATCTGTAAATGTTTGTCAGAATATCGTATTCTCCACAATTACACAGCAAATAAATACAGCATGAATACTGTACCTCATGTTTCGTCATATTTGTGTAGTGGTTTAATGAACAGTTCACTGTTTTAACAGTAACTTTATTTAAATATTAATTACAATTGGTAATACAAAATTATAGTAATTAAAGAAGTAGCCAAAGCATTTATTAGCTGTCACCATCCTTGTAAAAGAGCGTCAAAAGACGCTTCTGACAAGTAGGTCCAAATAATTGATTAAACAATATTCAATGATAATCTGTTGACATTTATCGATAGTGCGCTTGAGGAAGAACACTGTATTATTTATTTAAGGACAAACCTTTATTTATATTTATTGTGAATGGTCTTATTGTGACCCGAATGTTTGTAACATTTATTTATTTAAATATTGTTGTAATATATTAGTTTAGACGATGAAATGGTTAACTCGAGTCACATCATGTCTGTAGACCTTAAGGATTATGTATTTTTGGTGGGGACAGCCTTCAGCCAAAGGAAAAGCAAACAGCACGTAACAATACAGGAGCCAAGTGAGGACTGGGTCTTTTCGAGTGAAGAGTTCATGGGAGCGATTCCGGACTATTTACGTTTGTGCTTTAAAAAGGCAGACCTGCCTGTGATGTAGTGCTTTATTCAGTCTTGTGGTTGGCAGATTCTGGGCCATGAACGGCCGCTACGAAACTTTTAATTTCTCAAGGGAATTTATATTTCGAGAGGTCTGACTGTACTCCAGAGTAGGACTAACTTTTTCGTTACTATTATGTAAGAGAGGATAAACAGAGTGTGAGTTTCTACTCGTCATCTCGCGTGTGTTAATTTGTATTTAGTAAACACAGAAAGAAATCAAGAAAATTTTCAAGGTTGTTCGCGATCGTATCTTACGAATGTATCATAAAAATTAGAGGCATTTGCTGTCCATAGCCGTCTTGGAATCCCCGGCTCGGTTTTTATTCCCAAAAACTATGTTTTTTGTGTTGTGTCCTGCCTATTCGTCGAATATGGGGTGCCTAGGAAACCTGCTTTCTCGGATCGCTTGACAACAATTCAAGCAATCGTATTAATGAATTTTCATTACAGTAAGATAAATGACAATACTTAACTTTGAGAATTTACAGTGACAGGTCGCAAGCAATGGGCGACAGACAAAATAAATCTCATGAGTATAGACAATGCCTAATACATGTGAAATTATACAGTTCCTAACTCGCTGCTGTAAAGTTCGTAGAATGGCTAGTCTTCAACGGGGACGCGGCGCTTATGTCCTCTTCGCCTAGAGGCCGCTGCTGTCTCGTTGTCGTCCTAGAGAGGGGTCGGTCAGCGCACTATTGGCTGACGTCTTGTCACAGCCCTCTCTGCTTTAACGTTCCTTACCGATGTGCCGGCGCCTGACTTTACGTCGGTACATTCTGGTTTTTCTCGGGAACCGCTCACGAACTTAATGATACTTCCATAAGCGCCTTAAAGACGCCCCGAAGACCTCATCTAATGCCAAATGAACCAACCGATTTGCTCCACTTGCTTAAGCTGGATGAAGTGTATAACATTTAAACTTTTATCCAATACTGTAAGATAGTTACCGTGAGACTATCCTTCTGTTGGGTGCATAAATGGGCCCTAGCTATCGGAAATACTCGGCTCTACTTTTCTATCACCAGTAGAATCGGAGGTACGAGCCCCGGAAAAATCCCATTTTTATGGGCGGCATTTTGGAATGTATTATGTTGCGTATGCTCTCCCATGCGTGTCGATAACGCAACGGTTGTACCAAGCGAAGTGGCGCAGTGGTTAGCGCAATGAAATCGCGTTCCGGAGGACGATCTAATTCTCGTCTGGTCGTACAGATTTACCCTAAATCGCTTAAGGCAAATGCCATGATGGTTCCTTTGAATGGGCACGCCAGATTTCCTTCCCCATCTTTCCATAATCCGAGCTTGTGCTCCATCTGTAAGACCTTGATGTTGATGGGACTTTCTCTTATAGTGGAACAACGTATGTTTCTTCCCACCCACGTGGGTCGTTGTAGTGTTGAGCATCCTACGAAAGATTGTGTTTCAGAACAGCCTGTTCTTCCACATGTTCTGTATGGAATGTAACGATTACGCTAGCACGTCCATGGAAGATCTTGAGTGCTTCTCAACTCGGCGCACAATTGTTTCCGTCCATATCAATCAGAAACAGTGCTGTCTTGCGTTCCAGGGCGTACCAACGCGCTATTAACGACGTGGTCATAATGTTTTGATTCATCAGTCTTTATTAAAGTTCTTTGTAACCACAGTTACAAATTAATAATGAAATTGTAAATGACTATACTAACTGGATACCCAGGAAAACATAAAAAGAAAATAAACGTCGTGGACGGTTTATATGAGCAAAACCTACTTTTCAGATCGAAGACTATAATGTTTCTGTAACATACAGAATACAGCCAGTATGTCTTGATCTAAATGTAAACGACCGTCTTCTGAACAGAAATGTCAATGCACTGTTTCATTATTTTTGTCCACGTTCTTCCCGGACTTTTAATTATCCCTTACTACAGGAATTTATGTAGATGATGATGATAATTATAATAATAGATTATAATGATAACGATGACAATAATAATGATGTCTAGTCGACGTTGGGCTATGTAGTATCGTCCAGAGATTGCGCTGCCGCACCATAACCGGCAACGTTTATCGATACCACAGATAACAGCGACGGAGCGCTTCAGTCCCCAACAATTGATGGGAGGGAGGGGGTGGAGGGGGATGGGGGGGAACTCGAGAAGACCTCGCACCCTCTCAGCATAGCAGTGCCCTGTTGTACTGTTGTATATGTTGTACCTCGAGAGATCAGTTTGTTACTTTATGAATCAAGTGATGCTTTCTTACTCAATGATAGTTGTAAATTATCCAGTACTCTTGTGGGAAAGAAGTGTGCCAGAGTTAAGTAAATCTTTTATTCATTTATGTAACAAAGTGAACTAATATTTCTAGTCTGATGAGCCTTCTCCCAGAGCAATCAAAGAACCCACAATTATGGCCGGATCACAACACGTTATCTGGTAGTCATCTCTGAATTTCAAAATGGCACATTCTCCCCCGTGAAGAATATCTTGCAATTTACTTTTATTCGTTTAGTGCTAACCGCTGTAGAGTTGTCGATAGCATTAAACGCGATTTATACTACCGCTGTCGACCTGACCGGGATTTTTCTATCTACATAAATGATCTTTTAGATAGGGTGGATAGCAATGTGCGGCTGTTTGCTGATGATGCTGTGGTCTACGGGAAGATGTCGTCGTTGAGTGACTGTAGGAGGATACAAGATGACTTGGACAGGATTTGTGATTGGTGTCAAGAATAACAGCTAACTCTAAATATAGATAAATGTAAATTAATGCAGATGAATAGGAAAAAGAATCCTGTAATATTTGAATACTCCATTAGTAGTGTAGCGCTTGACATAGTCACGTCGATTAAATATTTGGACGTAACACTGCAGAGCGATATGAAGTGGGACAAGCATGTAATGGCAGTTGTGGGGAAGGCGGATAGTCGTTTTCTGTTCATTGGTAGAATTTTTGGAAGATGTGGTTCATCTGTAAAGGAGACCGCTTATAAAACACTAATATGACCTATTCTTGAGTACTGCTCGAGCGTTTGGGATCCCTATCAGGTCGGATTGAAGGAGGACATAGAAGCAATTCAGAGACGGGCTGCTACATTTGTTACTGGTAGGTTTGATCATCACGCGAGTGTTACGGAAATGCTTCAGCAACTCGGGTGGGAGTCTCTAGAGGAAAGAAGGCGTTCTTTTCGTGAATCGCTACTGAGGAAATTTAGAGAACCAGCATTTGAGGCTGACTGTAGTACAATTTTACTGCCGCCAACTTACATTTCGCGGAAAGACCACAAAGATAAGGGAGATTAGGGCTCATACAGAGGCATATGGGCAGTCATTTTTCCCTCGTTCTGTTTGGGAGTGGAACAGGGAGAGACGTGACGAGGGTGCCACAGTTCGTGCTGTTCAGTTCACACATCTCTCATCTCTGCCGAGGCGGGTCTTCTCGCGGCAGCCGCAGTTTCGGAAGCCGGCTGATGCGTTATCTGTGGCGCGCTGCCCGAAGCACGCGCTGGAGCCTATCTGACGGCTCAATCACGCCGCCGCCGGCTAATGGCCGCAACGCGCCGCCCGCCGCGGCTTTCCCTCGACCCACCACTTTGTATCGTCCTGCGCATCGCAGCTGAGGGCCGCTTCTGTTCTGACGGTGCCGGCCAACGCGGCCTGTGGAGCCCCAGGCTGCAGTCAGTGGAGGCCGAAAATGTGCGACGATACGGAAAGCTACAACCTTGCTATCAGAAATCTATTTATTTTAGAGGCTGGGGCTTCTACAAGGGACATACGCAAAAGGAGGCGAGTTAAGACATTCAAGATGTGCTTCTCACGGCCAGGATAGTCATAAGACCGTCAGACTACTATGATTTCGAAAGACGACGGAAACGCAGTTAACTCGCCTGGAGCCTAGAATATAAGACGGTGGTGCAACAAGCCTCAGCTTGCATTCCGACTTATTTCTTGTTTTAGTTATCAGCTGCCTGACTGTAGACACACTAATAGGCCAGTTTTGACAAAGTTTTGGCAAATTATCGGCATCATTATTGCTGAAGAAATCTTCAAAAATGGTTCAAATGGCTCTGAGCACTATGGGACTTAACATCTATGGTCATCAGTCCCATAGAACCTAGAACTACTTAAACCTAACTAACCTAAGGCCACCACACAACACCCAGTCATCACGAGGCAGAGAAAATCCCTGACCCCGCCGGGAATCGAACCCGCGAACCCGGGCGCGGGAAGCGAGAACGCTACCGCACGACCACGAGCTGCGTACCAAGAAATCTTCGTGGACTTGATTGGCATGATGTGGAAGCCTTTAACCAAAATAAAGAAATCGAAATATCGACGTGACTGCGTCTTGATGCGTGTCTAAACGCTTCTAACAATTATAAATGTTTGATGTCAGTGTCGAGGAAGCTTCTCAAAATTTCAACAGTGATTTGAAGATTCCAGATGAAATGGTTTTGAGAGTGTATGAGCAGTAAACAAATCTTATAGGAAAATATTTACCGAGAGCAAAGAAGAGGCCTCTGTAGGAGCTAGTGAGAAGAAAGAGAGAGCGGGAAAGGCATTGGCATTAGCCTAAATTGATTTACCAACACCACCGAAAATACTCATATGGATAGCCCGACGGATACTTGAAGCACACCTTTCTCCATTGTCCTCCATTGTCGGTTCAGTTCCTTTCTCCCTTGCTCAGCGCAATGGATGTATCATCACTGATAAGATCGGCTACAGTTGTACATTTTTTTATTTTTTTATTTTTTTTTAAAGGAAAGCGAATACTTTTACGGATCCTCTGTCCCATCTTCAGGTGCATATAAAATGTGAGTCCATAAAAGTCGAGTTGCAGAGGTTGATAGTTTTTTAATATCAACAGTTGTGGATGTCCCGTCAAGAGAAGCATGTGTTTTCATCAGTGATACGGTCCACTAAAATGGATCTCGCTGTAAATTAAATGCAACGGCTGCAGTGGCTTGGAGGTAGGACAGACGGACTTTACACGTCTGTTGGCCATTCCACACGTGATGTCTGCACCAATCTGCAATCAAGTTGACTGTTCAGATCGATGTTCGCCGTATAATCGGACTACGTCGAACGCTGTAAAACAGGCCACTCAGTTATGAGTGCGGCATGATATGGTGGCACAAAGCTTTGATTCTCACCTTTTTCAAAAGAACAGTCGACCTTAAAGACTCACGTTTTGTGGTATCTGTATCATCCGGGTATGGTATTGACGGTAAAGTAGAAAGAAAAGGGTGTGGAAAGGGCAGGAACGACTTTAATTATCTAGATATAGATCCAGAATTTATTCACCCTCCCTCTCCCGGGATAACATGCGAATTAATAAAGAAAGAACAAAAAACTGTAAAATTGTAACTCGTAAAAAGTATATTGTACTAAGAAGATCCATGTCCAGGCATCCAGTAAGTTGGCAGTTCTCTTCAGACCACACAGCTGTCAGTGTCTTGTGCAGGGAAATAAGATCGACAATTGGGACACTCAGAATTATATCTTCTACTTGCTAGCACACATGGAAATTCTTATAAATCATAATTCTATGCTTAAATAATTTCCATACTGTGTATGTGGGTCGTTGGACTAAATCTATTTGAGTTGTTCGCAGGTACGAACTGTCTTGTGGTCGACACATTGCAAAGAGCCTCTTCGGCCTACGAAATTGACGATGACGACACTGGCGTCAAGTGGCTGAAGTAAGCGTCAGCTGCGTTACCTGCCACTTTTTTTTCCTCTGGGATTCGCGAGCCGCTAATATTAATTGGACACACGTGTGAGAAGATGGCTCCGTGTTGGCTGTTAACAGCGACAAGACTCCCAGTCCTCTCCCAGTCCCGAGGAAAAGAAAACAGATTACGTTCGCTTAAAAGACATACATCCTGGAAAGGTTCTGGTCTTGGACACTACGTCAGCTTCGAGCACACCGGAGAGCCGTACATGCCTTTTTCGTTACTGAGAAAAATAAGAAAGCATGACCAACAAAGTGAAAAGAGTTACGGCAGGGCATTTCCGCTGGATTTTGCAATGGAGATGAGCTGGGAGCCGGTGGCTGCAGAGGTGGACGCCGTTGGACTTCACAAATCCCGTCCGTCTCTCCGAAGAGCCGGACGTCTGCCCAAGACAGGACTGCAACCACAGGCAGCCTTAAAGTTCCCGCACCACGGCTTGCACTGGAAACTTAGCAGAAGGCATTTTTTCGTGTTATAGGCAGGGAGCCAGAAAACCGGAACACGTGTTGGTACAGTCTCTCGATCTAATCGCTACAGACTTCTATGTAAGTCATATACACCGTCCAGTCACATTAATGTGATCATCGCCTTTGTTCGACGTCAACGTGCAATAACCACTCACAGACTGCAGGTGGCAACACTATCAGTGGAGGGTAAATGAACGGTGTCGAGGGTGGGGAGGGGGGAGTGACGTGGAGGACAGTACAGTTGTTGTTGTATTGTGGAATCGGAGAGATTTATCTGAAGTCTAAAGGGGCATGATCATTGGCTTTCGGGCCAGTGGTGGAACAATTTGCAAAACGGATAAGTCTGTAAACCGTTCACGTGCCGCTGTGGTTAAAGTACACAGCCCATGAAAAAATGACGCTATCCAATACGGCGCCGAGGCAATTGTGGTGCACCACGAACTACATGTGACAGGGCGAACAATGGCTGCGGGTATGTGTACCGGCGAACAGACGTGCAAGTGTTGAGAAACTGACCACCTAGATGAACCAAGGGACTACCAACAGTGTCTCCTCAGTGACCCTTCAGCGAACGTAGCTGTGTATGGGCTTCAGCAGCAGGTGTCTGGTTCATGCACCCATGCTGACTGCTGATCATCTACGACGAAGACTGGAATCTGCACACCAGCACTGCAACTAGACTTTCACTGATTGGAAACAGCTGGCCTATTTGGAAGAATCATGTTTTATGCTCCATCGGACGGATGGCTTTCGGCATGTACGGCGTGAAACGTCTGGAAGAATGTGGTCGAGGTCGCACGAGGGAGCGTTACGGTTTGTGAAACGTTTTCGTGGTATTTCCTGTGCATCTCTTCATTCAGGAAGGCACAGTGGATCAACGCAGGTATGAATCTATCGTTGGGGACCATGCAGTTGGTTTCTCCTCGGAACTACTACGGGACAATGCAACGTGTCACACAGGTCGCAGTTTACGTTCATATGAATTAGTCTACCGTACTCCCCTGGCCACCAAACTCCCACCGAGCGAGGTGGCGCAGTGGTTAGCACACTGGACTCGCATTCGGGAGGACGACGGTTCAATCCCGTCTCCGACCATCCTGATTTAGGTTTTCCGTGATTTCCCTAAATCGCTTCAGGCAAATGCCGGGATGGTTCCTTTGAAAGGGCACGGCCGATTTCCTTCCCCATCCTTCCCTCACCCGAGCTTGCGCTCCGTCTCTAATGACCTCGTTGTCGACGGGACGTTAACCACTAATATCCTCCTCCTCCACCAAACTCCCAGAATTTAGACCGAATCGAGAATTGTGGTGCCACCTCGATCGGGCTGTTCGCGGCATGAATCCTCAACCGAAAAACCTAGTGCAGCTGGCCACAGCACTGGCGTCGGATTGGTTCCACATCCCTGTCAGTACCTTCCAGAACCATTCCAGAACCTCTCGTAATGGTCCGCGATGCAAAATGTAGTCAATCTTTTGACAGGTGGTCACATTATATTGACTGGACATTCTAATACGTGACGTAAAACGAATGCGACGGCGGATGGCGTAGAGGATACATTCTACAACGAGGGAAAACTATTACAGTTCTTCATTGATATGAATATGACTCTAGACAATGGATAAAAGTACTATGATACTGAAGATCTAAGTCTGTCTTGCGTTCGGAAGGTAAGATATCTTCAAGACAAACCAAGTAACTATCAAAACTCTTGAATTCCTCAAGAGTGCGAATGGTTCCGAAGTATTTTGGTAAGTGAAGCGACGAATAATCCATAATCCATAATAATCCATGATACTGAAGATCTAAGTCTGTCTTGCGTTCGGAAGGTAAGATATCTTCAAGACATACCAAGTAACTATCAAAACTCTTGAATTCCTCAAGAGTGCGAATGGTTCCGAAGTATTTTGGTAAGTGAAGCGACGAATAATCCATAATAATCCATGGCTGTATTTACGTTATGTTTTCCGTAAGCGAAGGAAGAGAGCGCAGCACCTAATAACGGGGAGAAACGGCGAGCAATGTGTTGAAACGCTGACCTGATCAGGATCTGGCTCTGAGCACTATGGGACTTAACATCTATGGTCATCAGTCCCTGACCTGACAACATTTGACACTTGTTCAGCACGTGACAAATAGCAGTCAATCTAAATAACGGTGCAGATGACGATTTCAGGAACAGATTAGTATTGGAGATGTAGCTCAGAGTCTCGAAGAATTTAATAATCAGAGACGGAGGCTTTAGCGTGAGGAATTCATGCTATTTAGCGTTCAATTTTGTCAGAATTCCTCGCAGGTCATGCCAATCCCATACAGGAAACGTTTCGTAGGCAACTTGCAACGGACTACTATTGCCGATAGTAAGAAGCAACTAATATTTATAAAAACTAGAAGGATTTGCTCAGTTCACGATTTGATCGGACTGCCAATAGCGAACTATCAAGATCAGATGACTACAAACTTGAAAACGTCTACGGAAGTATAAAATGGCACCAGTAACTCGACTACAAAGTCGAGTAAAGTGGTGTTAAAATATCCGTCTGGTCTTCCTCATCCGGGATTACCGTGATTCCAGTAAATCAATTGGGAGTAGGTCCTTTGATAATGTAACGGCCGATTTCTTCTCTTGTACACGATCTAGAGCTTCGTCTCTGGCGTGAAATCTTTCCCTTTTTGCTGCAGAAATCTAGTAGAACGAACGAGGCCACAATACCAGGAGTGGGACTCAGTAATCAATTACTGTGCCCAAAGAAATCATTTCACTCTGTTTTCTTTTTCTCCTACGTCCTTCCTTTTCTCCATTTTAATCTCAATCTGCGATGCAGCTGAGCATTAATTAACACTGCTGTGTAACACACATCTAAGAAAATGATGGTGTTAAGCTTTGAGAGGTGCGTTGGCTCTATTGATACGATATCATCTGCTTAAATGTAGTTTTCATTACCAGTAGCTTAATCTCGTAGATTACTCCGAAACAGAGCGAATTTCGGTAATATTACACTACTGGCCATTAAAATTGCTACACCACAAAGATGACGTGCTACAGACGCGAAATTTAACCGACAGGAAGAAGATGCTGTGATAAGCAAATGATTAGTTTTTCAGAGCATTCACACAAGGTTGGCGCCGGTGGCAATACCTACAACGTGCTGACATGAGGTAAGTTTCTCACCGATTTCTCATACACAAACAGCACTTGACCGGCGTTGCCTGGTGAAACGTTGTTGTGATGCCTCGTGTAAGGAGGAGAAATGCTTACCATCACGTTTCCGACTTTGATAAAGGTCGGATTGTAGCCTATCGCGATTGCGGTTTATTGTATCGCGACATTGCTGCTCGCGTTGATCGAGATCCAATGACTGTTAGCAGAATATGGAATCAGTGGGTTCAGGAGAGTAATACGGAACGCCGTGCTGGATCTCAACGGCCTCGTATCACTAGCAGTGGAGATTACAGGCATCTTATCCGCATGGCTGTAACGGATCGTGCAGCCACGTGTCGATCCCTGAGTCAACAGATAGGGACGTTTGCAAGACAACAACCATCTGCACGAACAGTTCGACGACGTTTGCAGCAGCATGGACTATCAGCTCGGAGACTATGGCTGCGGTTACGCTTGACGCTGCATCACAGACAGAAGCGCCTGCAATGGTGTACTCAACGACGAACCTGGGTGCACGAATGGCAAAACGTCATTTTTTCGGATGAATCCCGGTTCTGTTCACAGCATCATGATGGTCACATCCGTGTTTGGCGACATCGTGGTGAACGCAAAAAAATGGCTCTGAGCACTATGGGACTTAACTACTGAGGCCATCAGTCCCCTAGAACTTAGAACTACTTAAACCTAACTAACCTAAGGACATCACACACATCCATGCCCGAGGCAGGATTCGAACCTGCGACCGTAGCGATCACGCGGTTCCAAACTGACGCGCTTAGAACCGCACGGCCATACCGGCCGGCGCGTGGTGAACGCACATTGGAAGCGTGTATTCGTCATCGCCATACTGGCGTATCACCCGGCGTGATAGTATGGGGTGCCATTCGTTACACGCCTCGGTCACCTCTTGTTCGCATTTACGGCACTTTGAACAGTGGACGTTACATTTCAGATGTGTTGCGAGCCGTGGCTCTACCCTTCATTTGATTCCTGAGAAACCCTACATTTCAGCAGGATAATGCACGACCGCATGTTGCAGGCCCTGTAGGGGCCTTTCTGGATACAGAAAATGTTCGACTGCTGCCCTGGCCAGCACATTCTCCAGATCTCTCACCAATAGAAAACGTGTGGTCAGTGGTGGCCGAGCAACTGGTTCGTCAGAATACGCCAGTCTCTACTCTTGATGAACTGTGGTATCATGTTGAAGCTGCATGGGCAGCTGTACCTGTACACGCCATCCAAGCTCTGTTTGACTCAATGCCCAGGCGTATGAAGGCCGTTATTATGGGCAGAGGTGGTTGTTTTCGGTACTGATTTCTCAGGATCTATGCACCCAAATTGCGTGAAAATGTAAACACGTGTCAGTTCTAGTATAATATATTTGTCCAATGGATACCCGTTTATCATCTGCATTTCTTCTTCGTACAGCAGTTTTAATGGCCAGTAGTGTAATTTCTGGTAGAGATATAAGATCACAGAAAGTTCCTAGACAAGCAGTAGTTTTCTGTATGTTACTCAGTAAAAGCTAACAATATCTCGTTGTAATCAATGATGCTAATATCCAGTTGAAGCAACAATGAAAACATAATCCCGGTCTCGTTCTAGATCTTTTAAAATTAATTAATGTTTATTTTTAAACGCATTTCGTATTTAATCGTTCGCACTGTAGTTTTCAGAGTAGAAGGTATTTCGTTTCCTTACTGATTGCAATCTTCTTTGAGTTTTAATCTCTCTACCTATCAGTTCGTAAAATATGATTTGGAAAAACAATGTTATACTTTTGTCTCAGCCAGATTTGTTTCATTATGGTATGGTACAATTAGTAGGTATTTTTTTCTTTTTTGATTATATTTTGTGTTTTATACATCTGTTATGCATTTCAGTCACATATCTGTTATAAATGCAGCAAACCGTTGTTGATGTGGAGAACTCACACTGCGCCTTGTGAGATGCCATCTGATTTTCATTTCTGCTCATATAACCTGCTGGCTATGATGAGACAACGTTTAGGCCCAGACAACGAGCTGCAGTCCAGCGTAGAAAATTGTCGGAAAGTACAGGAGGCTGCCTTCTGTGACGAGGGTACTGGAAAGGTGGTACAACTTTACGACAGATGTCTAAATCGGGGCGGCGAGTGTGTAGAGAAGCGGTTGGAAGGCGTAGCTAGCCGTTGTAAATAAAACAGTTTTGATTTTCGTTGTGGTTTCCATCTCGTGACTGATCGTTCCTTACTTTTCTAATAATCGTCGTACATCATAAATGTCTGAGGCTTGAAGAGGTCACTGGAATCACATAGTTTTATGTGACTAGAAATTTGTAATAACGGTGCCTAAAAAACAAAATAAACTTCATGTACGTTTTTAATGTTCTCTGGAGGCAGCGATTTATAGTATGTTAGCAGAGCAAGTAGCTCCTGATTACCAAGAGGGCGCGCACCTGCAAATATCCAATTTTCACAAGTGGCTGGGAAGCTAATTATCAACTAAGACTGATACTGCTTGTTCCATTGCATTCGGAATTATTCACGGAACTATTAGCGGTAGACAGCTTAAATAAGCTCCCTCAAATATGGATGAAGTTCGTATTGCAAGTATGTAATGTGCAACAAGAAATGAAATGAGACGACCAAGTTGGGTCTGCGTTTCGTAACTGTATGTAGAGTACCAAATGCAATTTAAATTCGTTGGCCTGTGTCTAACCGGCAAACGTTTGGGTAATGTTGACTCTTAACATGACTCGTATGCGATGCAAGCGACATTAGCGCTACTGAATCGTGAGCAGTAGATTTGAATGCTGTTTAATAGGATTCTTCACATGAATATCAGCACAGTAAATCAACTACATTAAGTTTGACAGATGGACTCTCTGAATTAATTACTCCATCATACGAATGGAATGGATAACGGAAACATTCCAAAACCTAAATCAAGATTTTAGGACACATGAAATAGTGATATGTCTGCGTATGCCATAATACGTACTGTTTATTGCACTACCTATTGTGTTACGACAATCATAATATTTACACGGAAAGTGACGGGATGTGACGGTGAGGCGGAGAGTAGGAGAGTAATTTACTAAGATGGTTGTGAGATTTGTATTCGACGGTTCAAGAGCGGCATTTGGATACCAGAGCAAAGATTGAGTCTCCAAACCTACCCGTTTAACTATCTTCCTGATGTAACGCAAGTCACTGGCTCGTGAAAGAAGAGGTCGTGTATTCGAATCCCACCTCGTGCCGGTGCGTAAGCTATGCGTATATCTACATCTACATCTACATCCATACTCCGCAAGCCACCTGACGGTGTGTGGCGGAGGGTACCTTGAGTACCTCTATCGGTTCTCCCTTCTATTCCATTCTCGTATTGTTCGTGGAAAGAAGGATTGTCGGTATGTCTCTGTGTGGGCTCTAATCTCTCTGATTTTATCCTCATGGTCTCTTCGCGAGATATACGTAGGAGGGAGCAATATACTGCTTGACTCTTCGGTGAAGGTATATTCTCGAAACTTTGACAAAAGCCCGTACCGAGCTACTGAGCGTCTCTCCTGCAGAGTCTTCCACTGGAGTTTATCATCTCCGTAACGCTTTCGCGATTACTAAATGATCCTGTAACGAAGCGCGCTGCTCTCCGTTGGATCTTCTCTATATCTTCTATCAACCCTACCTGGTACGGATCCCACACTGCTGAGCAGTATTCAAGCAGTGGGCGAACAAGCGTACTGTAACCTACTTCCTTTGTTTTCGGATTGCATTTCCTTAGGATTCTTCCAATGAATCTCAGTCTGGCATCTGCTTTACCGACGATCAACATTATATGATCATTCCATTTTAAATCACTCCTAATGCGTACTCCCAGATAATTTATGGTATTAACTGCTTCCAGTTGCTGACCTGCTATTTTGTAGCTAAATGATAAAGGATCTATCTTTCTGTGTATTCGCAGCATATTACACTTGTCTGCATTGAGATTCAATTGCCATTCCCTGCACCATGCGTCAATTCGCTGCAGATCCTCCTGCATTTCAGTACAATTTTCCATTGTTACAACTTCTCGATACACCACAGCATCATCCGCGAAAAGCCTCAGTGAACTTCCGATGTCATCCACAAGGTCATTTATGTATATTGTGAATAGCAACGGTCCTATGACACTCCCCTGCGGCACACCTGAAATCACTCTTACTTCGGAAGACTTCTCTCCATTGAGAATGACATGCTGCTTTCTGTTATCTAGGAACTCCTCAATCCAATCACACAATTGGTCTGATAGTCCATGTGCTCTTACTTTGTTCATTAAACGACTGTGGGGAACTGTATCGAACGCCTTGCGGAAGTCAAGAAACACGGCATCTACCTGTGAACCCGTGTCTATGGCCCTCAGAGTCTCGTGGACGAATAGCGCGAGCTGGGTTTCACATGACCGTCTTTTTCGAAACCCATGCTGATTCCTACAGAGTAGATTTCTAGTCTCCAGAAAAGTCATTATACTCGAACACAATACGTGTTCCAAAATTCTACAACTGATTGACGATAGAGATATAGGTCTATAGTTCTGCACATCTGCTCGACGTCCCTTCTTGAAAACGGGGATGACCTGTGCCCTTTTCCAATCCTTTGGAACGCTACCTACGGTACACCGCTGCAAGAAGGGGGGCAAGTTCCTTCGCGTACTCTGTGTAAAATTGAACTGGTATCCCATCAGGTCCAGAGGCCTTTCCTCTTTTGAGCGATTTTAATTGTTTCTCTACCCCTCTGTCGTCTATTTCGATATCTACCAATATCGATCCCATCTGGTGTTGTTCGGCTGCCTGCTGTAAGTCTTTCTATTTGACGTCACGCCGTCGACTTTCGCGTCTCTGTGATGAGGATGAGGGAAATGAGTATGACTACATAAAGATCCAGTCCCCGAGGGAAGAATGTCTTCCATACAACCAGGAATTTTGGAGATAAGCTACCCGCCAATTATCACCGTATCCTGCAATGACAAGTTAAACCATGAATGTACACGCGTCATCAGTCGAGTCTTTTATCAACGTATAACAATCACTTTTGCTCAGATGGCGACGATGAAATGTCGTAGTATCGATTTCACAACAGACTGCTGGGGAGCCAGTCGAGTGCATGACCACGAAATCACCTTCCACGAAACCCAGAGACAGTATGCAGTGTACGCACATCTGCCTCTGTAGTGTTATCGATGCACTCAACACGGTGATGGTCCGGTGTAGAGGAAGCACGGAGGAAGTACACAAGAATCCTCATGCCAGTGGAGTATTCTCGAAACCGTTCTGACATAATTCGGGATTGATGGGTACAATAGGTAGATTCTCGTATCGTTACATTGGGCAGTGAGAAACGGTGGCAGTATAAACATATACCCCCCTCCCCCCCCCCTCCCCACACACACACGCACACACGAGAATACTTCAATCACATTGAAAGGTGCCTGTATGATGAAAAGTAACAGTAGTTTTTGTGATATTTGCCGCAGCGAGTCTGGTACCTTAGCGCATGGCTGGAGTAGATCTCTTTGTCATTGAAGTTTATGTTCCTAGTAGATGAGGGCACTTGCTTCTTGCTGGACAAGGTCGTTACATTGTAGTGTTGACGGTTTCAGTGGGTAGAGAATGATTTTCAGGACGCGTTCTTTACATGTCTGTATATGCTGCGATCGATAATATTAGCGTGACATGATTAGGGCTGATCATTTATGTGAAGACTACATTCATGAATAGCAAAAATTTATCTGGGAAAATATTTACATGCTCAGGAAATTGTATCCGAATTTAAATGGATTTTGTGTGGGGATTTGTTTAACTGACAGTGCGTAGCAGCGCATCGCACAGACGACGTAATTTATTTCAGGTACACTTGTAGCTACGTGATTTATTTCAGGTGTTGTTGCAGAGCATAGTATATCTTCGTTGGTCAGGCAAAGTTTAAGTTTGGGGCCATGCCGAATCATTCTTAAGTATATTTGGGGAGCAGAGAACATTGATCAGTTTCTGTGTAATTTGAAAGCAACATCAGCAACTGCACGCGATTGTTGCATACGACAGTTTACATTGCAAAGTCTTGATTACTGAAGGCCACGTTGCTGAATAATGTGTTACACAGGTCATTACTTCCGATGATTAAATTCTTAATTAGTAAACCCATTGAAGATATTGCAAATTAAGTTTTTCAGTTCCACGTGATAAGTAGAGAGTTAGTAAGTCATGCTATACTAGTTTCCGTATATGAATTTCACATGTTGCAGCAAATGAGCAGCAATCGTTAATAAGGTTTCGCACGAACGAGTTACAGCTACTAGCTTTCCTTTCACAGTCGCTGTCACATTTCACATTCCATTCAGAGCACTGCGTTTAGAAAATTCAGTACCATTCCAGAACATTACATAGAAAATTAGAATCTAGAAATTATATGCACCTAAACGTACCAAAAAAAATGGTTCAAATGGCTCTGAGCACTATGGGACTTAACTTCTGAGGTCATCAGTGCCCTAGAACTTAGAACTACTTAAGCCTAACTAACCTAAGGACATCACACACATCCATGCCTGAGGCAGGATTCGAACCTGCGTAAACGTAACACATTTGGGAGATGAAGCACAAACATAGTTACACAAAAACGTTACGGGGAGGGGGGGGGGGGGGGGTCCCCTCCGTCCCTCTCTCTCTCTCTCTCTCTCTTTCACACTCACGTGCACACGCACACACGCACACACACACACACACACACACACACACACACACACACATACACGGAGATATCGTACATCTTACCGATTCGTGCTTTATTGTCTCCCTGATGACCAGTACGCTCTCTGACCATAGCACAAACACTTGCCGCACGCAACCTTTTCATTCACAGTGGCAAAGTTTGTACTCTCTCCCCAATGAAACAGATAGCTCTAGTTCAATTACTCATAAGTTTATTAATTGCGTTAGCTAAGTACTTTTCGAAACATAGCTGAATGCTGTCCTCACATCACCCAGACGTCCCCCCCCTCCCCCCACCTCAAACTACTGTTTCACTGTGTTAGTCTTGTGCATTTAGATGTCTGTGTTTTTTGAAACTGGAGATTCTGTATGTTTGATTACACAGTTGCTACAAACGATATGAGTGTGATTAAATTTACCAAGTGTTTGCGTCTTCCGTAGAGGACTATTCCTAAACTAGCACACCCCGTTGTAGTCATGTCTCACATGAACGAGGATGTCATCGCTAGGTGGAAAAAATAACAGATAACATTACTGATGTTCTGTGTCGTTTCCTTACTATTACCGTGCAAAGAATATTCACACATCGCATTGTGCTCTGAACGTGTTATACTCGTAACAAAAGATATGTTCATTTCAATCGTCCAAAATATTTGCAGAAATCCAGACGTTTAATCTTTTGGCGCTGGCCTCTACGCAATCGCCATTTCATCGTAGCGAGTTCTTCAGCGACAGAGATGCGTTACTCTTAACGGAAAATATTACGTGTGCCTCGATGAACTGGTGCAAGTCAAGTGACGTCACGTTGGCAATTTACGTGCTCCAAACCTACCCTGGTCGTCCAATCGGGGAAAGGAAACCTGCATTTTAAGTTTCCAACTGAACCACATGTCGTTTCTAGCGATTCCCCACTTCGCTGATAGGTGAAGGCGTGTTTCCAGGCATGCATTGTACCGATAGACCACCTTTTCTTCCTTCTTTTCTCTATCTGTTTCTTCGTCGACTTTCTTCATAGAAGAGATCGCTTTTCTGTGGACATCGCATGAAGTCTTCTCAACCTCTATCGATGATTTTTTATTACAGACAGTCGTCAGCCCCTGATCGAACGCGCTGATCTACTGCTCCGGCTCTCCATCAGTCTGTAATGCGTTATTATAAATTACGTATGTCAGGTCCTTTTACGTTTGACGATCTTGCGTATGTTCAAGTAATTGAACTGCGAATGATGTGACATGGTGTTAATTACACTTTAGTTGTTTTCCTGAGGTTGGAGTTCAAAGATCATCGTCATTTATGTTTACCATGGTTCCCCTTAGTTCAGAATAATCCCAGAATATATGAATGCATGATTTCGCGGAGGTATTACTGAATAAAATCTTCTCTGGCTTCCAGCCGTGTCAAGCTTTCTTTCCTGTACTCCTCAGCTATCGTCTATCGGTAACTGCCGTATTGTTGTTAGTCACGTCCTTAAATAGGTATGGAACTGGCTGTGACTTCACTGGTACTTACAAGGGAACCTCCCCATCGCACCCCCCTCAGATTTAGTTCTAAGTTGGCACAGTGGATAGGCCTTGATAAACTGAACACAGATCAATTGAGAAAACAGGAAGAAGTTGTGTGGAACTGTGAAAAAATAAGCAAAATATACAAACTGAGTAGTCCATGGGTCACATAAGCAACATCATGGAATAAGTGTGCTTAGAAGCGCCGTGGTCCCGTGGTAGCGTGAGCAGCTGCTGCACAAGAGATCCTTGGTTCAAGTCTTCCCTCGACTGAAAATTTTACTTTCTTTATTTTTGCATAGTTATTATCTGTCCGTTCGTTCGTTGACATCTCTGTTCACTGTAATAAGTTTAGTGTCTGTGTTTTGCGACCGCACTGCAAAACCGTGCGATTAGTAGACGAAAGGACGTGCCTCTCCAATGGGAACAGAAAACATTTGATTGTAAGGTCATAGGTCAACCGATTCCTCCACAGGAAAACACATCTGATATATTCTATACGACACTGGTGACAGCATGTGCGTCACATGACAGGAATATGTTGTCGACCCACCTAACTTGTATACTTGGCGAATGGGTAAAAAGATTCTTCTACCTTGCCCAATTTAGGTTTTCTTGTGGATGTGATAATCACTCCCAAAAAAGTGATGAAAACATAAGAGTTTGTCACATAAACGGAAAATAAAAAATTAAAATTTACACTCGATGGAAGATTTGAACCTACGACCTTTCGTTCCGCAGCTGCTCACGTTACCACGAGACCACGGCGCTCCTGCGTTCCTATTGTCCATATTGTTGCTTATCTTCCCTTCAACTACTCAGTTTGTATATTTTGCTTATTTTTTCACAGTTCTACACAACTTCTTCCTGTTTTCTCAATTGATCTGTGTTCAGTTTTTCAAGGCCTATCCACTGTACCAACTTATAACTAAATCTGAGGGGGGTGCGATGGGGAGGTTTCCTCGTTAGTTCATTGCCGTATAATGCCATGTTTTGATCGTCTGCGGCACCGCTTAACCTCGTGATGGCTGGGTTGTGCTCTGTATTCAGCTCCACGCCACCGTCATCAGTGATGGTGTTATCAGATACTTTGATCTGTGTAGATTCTTTTATTACATTATCTCATAAACTGATAGCCTTAATGATGAGGGACGTATCGTTGAATGCAATTATGTGTACACTTCCGAAACATACTCAGCTACAGCCGAATTCTCTGGATAGCCTAACTACAGAAACATGTTCAGTCCAGCGTTATTCTGTCGTTGTAAGTAGGCTGTTTAGGTTTTTATATTGGTAACGCCACGTAGCGCTCTGTATGAAAATCACTCGCTGTGCTGTGTGCAGTCTCTGGCTGGTTTGCATTGTTGTTGGCTATTGTAGTGTTGTAAGGATGTAGAGGCTTATCTCACTAGGGGTAAGATAGATACTGCCTAGAGGAAAATTAAAGAGACCTTTGGAGAAAAGAGAACCACTTCTATGAATATCAAGGGCTCAGATGGAAACCCAGTCCTAACCAAAGAATGGAAAGCAGAAAGGTGGAAGGAGTATATAGAGGGTCTATACAAGGGTGATGTTCTTGAGGACAATATTATAGAAATGGAAGAGAATGTAGATGAAGATGAAATGGGAGATACGATACTGCGTGAAGAGTTTGACAGAGCACTGAAAGACCTGAGCCGAAACAAGGCCCCGGGAGTAGAAACATTCCATTAGAATTACTGACGGCCTTGGGAGAGCCAGTCCTGACAAAACTCTACCATCTCGTGGGCAAGATGTATGAGACAGGCGAAGTATCCTCAGACTTCAAGAAGAATATAATAATTCCAATCCCAAAGAAAGCAGGTGTTGACAGATGTGAAAATTACCGAACTATCAGTTTAATAAGTCACAGCTGCAAAATACTAACAGACGAATGGAAAAACTGGTAGAAGCCAACCTCGGGGAAGATCAGTTTAGATTCCGTAGAAATATTGGAACACGTGAGGCAATACTGACCTTACGACTTATCTTAGAAGAAAGATTAAGGAAAGGCAAACTTACGTTTCTAGCATTTGTAGACTTAGAGAAAGCTTTTGACAATGTTGACTGGAATACTCTCTTTCAAATTCTAAAGGTGGCAGGGGTAAAATACAGGGAGCGAAAGGCTATTTACAATTTGTACAGAAACCAGATGGCAGTTATAAGAGTCGAGGGGCATGAAAGGGAAGCAGTGGTGGGGAAGGGAGTGAGACAGGGTTGTAGCCTCTCCCCAATGTTACTCAATTTGTATATTGAGCAAGCAGTAAAGGTAACAAAAGAAAAATTCGGAGTAGGTATTAAAATCCATGGAGAAGAAATAAAAACTCTGAGGTTCGCCGATGACATTGTAATTCTGTCAGAGACAGCAAAGGACTTCTGAAGAGCAGTTGAATGGAATGGACAGTGTCTTGAAAGGGGGATATAAGATGAACATCAACAAAACCAAACCGAGGATAATGGAATGTAGTCGAATTAAATCGGGTGATGCTGAGGGAATTAGATTAGGAAATGAGACGCTTAAAGTAGTAAAGGAGTTTTGCTATTTGGGGAGCAAAATAACTAATGATAGTCGAAGTAGAGAGGATATAAAATGTAGACTGGCAATGGCAAGGAAAGCGTTTGTGAAGACGAGAAATTTGTTAACATCGAGTATAGATTTAAGTGTCAGGAAGTCGTTTCTGAAACTATTTGTATGGAGTGTAGCCATGTATGGAAGTGAAACGTGGACAATAAATAGTTTGGACAGGAAGAGAGTAGAAGCTTTCGAAATGTGGTGCTACAGAATTATGCTGAAGATTAGATGGGTAGATCACATAACTAATGAGGAGGTGTTGAATAGAATTGGGGAAAAGAGGAGTTTGTGGCACAACTTGACGAGAAGAAGGGACCGGCTGGTAGGACATGTTCTGAGGCATCAAGGAATCACAAATTTAGCATTGGAGGGCAGCGTGGAGGGTAAAAATCGTAGAGGGAGACCAAGAGGTGAATACACTAAGCAGATTCAGAAGGATGTAGGTTGCAGTAGGTACTGGAAGATGAAGAAACTTGCACAGGATAGGTTAGCATGGAGAGCTGCATCAAACCAGTCTCAGGACTGAAGACCACTACTACAACAACATTGTAGTGTTGGGCAGTTGGCTGTTAACAGCGCGTAGCGTTGTGCAGTTGGAGATGAGCCGCCAGCAGTAGTGGGGAAGTGAGATGGCGGATTTTTGAGAGCGGATGATCTGGATCCATCAGAAACAGTACATTTGTAAGAATGGATGTCATGAACAGCTATACATATATATATTATGACTTTTGAACACTATTAAGGTAAATACATTGTTTGTTCTCTATCAAAATCTTTCATTTGCTGACTATGCCTATCAGTAGTTAGTGCCTTCAGTAGTTTGAATCTTTTATTTAGCTGGCAGTAGTGGCGCTCGCTGTATTGCAGCTGTTCGAGTAACGAAGATTTTTGTGAGGTAAGTGATTTGTGAAAGGTATAGGTTAATGTTAGTCAGGCCATTGTTTTGTAGGGATTTTTGAAAGTCAGATTGCGTTGCGATCAAAGTATTGTGTGTCACTTTAAGCACAGTCATGTATAGTTTTTCTAAGGGGACGCTTCAGTCGTGCCCCCAGCCTGCCGACGTCATATTGTCCGCACTCACTCCGTATTTTGTAAGTGCCGTTAGTTCTGAGACCGACATTCTCCTTTACAGACCTAGGAATTTACGTTTTATAACTGCAGGGCTGTAGAGGGTCGTGACGTTATGTCTCTTCAGGAGCATAGTTAACACTCCTTGTCACTTTACTACTTAACGGAAAGGACGCAAGTTCTTTCCTTTTCGGTGGTGTTCTGCCTGCAGATACCTTCGCAAATAACTTGCGATTTTTATTTGTGGTTACAGTCATTCTCACTGATGGCCTTTCATAGGTAGTTCTTGTATCAAATTTTCGACATCAGAGGCGGCTTTCGCTCAATGAACCAAGCTCCTCAACTTTTGGGGCGTAAGGTGAGGTATTCGCAAATATAATTTTCTCATATACAATTCGACTCACAGACTAACAAAAGTCGTACTTCAGTGTTGTTTTCCTGATTCTGTACTCAACTGCAACAGTCAAGTTCAAATTTTTAATTAAGTACTGATTGATTAGTATTTAAGTTGTTCATTCACCAGTGAACGCTGGGGAGACCACTACATAATTACTTCGCTGCGTTGAACTGCGACGTTTAAAAATTCTATCGCTACACAGTTAGCTTCTCTACGTGAAGCTAACTGCATATAACAACATTAATTATGCTTAGATCTGTAATGATACACAAAGAATATAACTTCATAGCATACGTGGACATTATGCACAGGCACCTATATCTTTAGCTATACAATGTCAACTGCACAAAATTCATGTCTTTAGGCAAGAAATTTCTGGGAATTTCATAAATGACTTACATAACGGCATTTATCACCACTCATAATGAAGAATTTGTCGGCGAAATTATTAAAACCCTTATGCTAGCATTATTACTACTGCACTGGTTACTTGATACTTACGATCTTAAAAAGTCGTGGGAAACGGAGTATTCATAGGATGTTAACTACATTCCGTAAAATAAGCTAACAGTTATACTGTGCTGCAGTAGGATCCAACTTTGTGACCTATGTAACGAACCAATCCAACACGAACCGTCGAAGATTTTGGGAATTTGTATCCTGATTGTCTAAAAGAAAATGTGCCTTGAGTTCTTTTTCCTCCCAGTCATTGTGGGTCAACTTGTACTACAATTTATTTAATAACATTCGGCAGTATCTCTAAAAATCATTTAAAGTGACTAGCACAAGAAAACGTATATCCATTTCTGAAGGGCAGAGGGCTCTATTCCATCTCTCTCACCAGAAAGAAAGGGATCATGATGAGTGTGGCGAAATTTTTCGAAAGTGTAAAATAATGAAATATGTGTTTTAATTTCGTATATACTGAAGGAAAATGAGAAAGAATACTTCACGAAACAGTGACATAAAATGCTCAAAAATTTTGGATAACCTCTTTACTTGCATAGTTTCTTTTTTTCCATCACCAGCCTCTTCGGTCAATTCTCTTTTGAACGAAAAGTAGCTATGTACAGGAACGTGAGTAATGGAGATAAAAAGAAATCTGCGTTCCGAGCTCTGTTCAGTAGAGCACGGGGTGATTACAATCGTGAACGGGGCGGTGCGGCTCCTGCACACGATTTGTCTGCGAATATGCCTCGAGATATCATTTCAAGCGTAAAGCGAGCGCGCAATCTCGCTTTATGGTAAGAATGGTCGTCAGCGCGGGAAGCTGCTTCTCAATTTGGCGTACAGCTCAGCGACATCATTCTAACATTCGGCCACTATTGTGAGTCACGGAACTCTGGATCGCAGCTTCGGGGTAGCCGCGCACTGTCAATAACAACAGCCGATAACCTCTACTTGCTAAGCATGGGTCATAGGTTCCTGGAACAGAACTGCGTGATGACAGGATCGGAATCTTAACCAATGGTGAAAAGTTCTCTTCGCTTACCAGAGTCGGACTTGTCCATTCCCCTACGACCGCCGTAGAGCTGTGTAGACGCGGGCCCGTGTCAGGCATGTTTTCCTACTGGTTAAGATTCTAGGAATATATGCTCATGGTGCGTATGGACGTGCTGCAACACGTCCCCCCAACGCATACCACACGTAGCAGAAGGGATTTATGTCGGGGAGACGGGCAAACCAGCCTATTCGCCGAGTATGAGAAGATTATATTTGCGAATGCCTGACCTTCCGCCCCAAAAGTTGAAGAACTTGGTTCATTGAGCGAAAGCCGCCTCTGATGTCGAAAATTTTATGCAAGAACTGAACTACCTATGAAAAGTCGTCAGTAAGAATGACTGTAACCACAAATAAGGCAAATTTTATTTTCGACAATCAGGACACAAATTCTCAAGATCTTCGATGGTTGATCTTTGATTGGTTCGTTACAAAGGTCACAAAGTTGGTTCCCACTGCAGCACAGTCTATCTGTTAGTTCTATATCAGCTTATTTTACGGCATGTAGTTAACATCCTATGAATATTGCCTTTCCCACGAATATTTGAGATCGTAACTATCAAGAAACCAGTGCGGTAGTAATAATGCTAGCATAAAGGTTTTAATATATCGCTGTCAAATTCTTCATTATGAGTGGTTGTAAGTGCTGTTATGTAAGTCATTTATGAAATTCCCAGAAATTTGTTACCTAAAGACACGAATTTTGTCCATTTAACATTGTACAGCTAAAGACATCGATGCCTGTGCATAAAGCGCACGTATGCTAGGAACTTACATTCCAAGAGCTGCTCCATCTGCGCTGTTTGATGCGGTCGCGCAGGCTTGTGTCCCTACGAGTATCTGCAACCCGCAATCCCATTGCGGAGAAAGTGACCAGAAGCTAGCCACTGGGCAAACTATACAGTATATTTATCAACACTCAGACAGTCAATATAGGCTATGTTATGATTACTGAATTACCTGCCAGAGGTTGTACTGTGTCTGCATCCCTTTTGTGTTTTAACGAATTCTCTACTATTTTTTCCTTCGTGGTATTGGTAATTCAAAAGGCTCTGAGCACTATGGGACTTAATTTGTGAGGTCATCAGTCCTCTAGAACTTAGAACTACTTAAACCTAACTAACCTAAGGACATCACACACATCCATACCCGAGGCAGGGTTCGAACCTGCGACCGTAGCGGTCGCGTGGTTCCAGGCTGAAGCACCTAGAACCGCTCGGCCAGACTGGCCGGCCCCACCGATTCCATATTCTGCTAACAGTCACTGGATCTCGTCGGCGGTATTGGTAGTTTTTTGACACAAGTGTAACGTACCTAACATCTAATTACACACTATTTTCACCTAAATTAGGCGACTCCAAGAATGGAAGCTGCACATTTTCTTTAGGGAACATTTCCCTCCCTGGTTCCGTGCTGTAGGATACGCAATGACACAATTAACATAGTCACTCATCTAGATGTACGTACCTACAGGAAGCATGCGAGCGACAATACAACGAGACGTCCTCTCACTGGAGCACTGTGAGAGGGATGCTGAACACTCCCGCGTCCGTGATCGACGGAGGCGACGCATAGACTGCGCTACTGGAGAGAGGTACGCAGCGACTCGACTAAAAAAAGCTGCCGGCGTTGCTAACCCGGTCGGCTGGAGGACAACGAGGGGTCATGAATTACAAAGTTCCGCGGCCGCCGCCCAGGCAACAGGTGGCCGACGATACTCACAGTCCGAGCCGGAGGCGGAAATCGAAGGCTGGGCGACGACGGAGAGTTGCCGTGCAGCGCCGGCGAAGAGATTTGTGGTAATTGCCAGGGCGCGGTAGAGCACAGCGCACGCTCGCTGCATCACGCGCCCCTGATTACAGTAATTGTCCCGTCGCGCGTGTGTCAGGGACGTCCTAGATACCGCCGTCAGCGCGGCTGCCGAGGACGGCCGCCCCGGCACGAAAACACGACGCGGAGGCGCTGCTCGCTATGACGACATTAATTACTCCTCCGGCTAATCGAGTCACGACCTGTCAGGGGCTTCGGGCACTCTCATAATTAAAACGTCTGCCGGCTACGGGAAACGCCTCTTATTCCACACGCTATGCGTGTTATTCTCCCACGCGCTGTGCAGGAAACTCAAGGTGTACTAGATGCGGGGGCTGATCACCTAGAACGATCACAGAGGATGCAGGTCAGAAATTTAATATGAAATTAAAATTACAGCACAAGAAAAAAATAACAATTACGAAAGCTTAGTGTGCGTTTACAGTAAACTAGTCTACTGGCCATTAAAATTGCTACACCATGAAGATGACATTCTACAGACGCGAAATTAAACCGGCAGGAAGAAGATGCTGTGATATGCAAATGATTAGCTTTTCAGAGAATTCACACAAGATTGGCGCCGATGACGACACCTACAACGTGCTGACATGAGGAAAGTTTCCAACCGATTTCTCATACACAAACAACAATTGACCGGCGTTGCCTGGTGAAACGTTGTTGTGATGCCTCGTGTAAGGGGGAGAAATGCGCACCATCATGTTTCCGACTTTGATAAAGGTCGGATTGTAGCCTATCGCGATTGCTGCTCGCGTTGGTTGAGATCCAATGACTGTTAGCAGAATATGGAATCGCTGGGTTCAGGAGGGTAATACGGAACGCCATGCTGGATCCCAACGGCCTCGTATCACTAGCAGTCGAGATGACAGCCATCTTATCCGCATGGCTGTAACGGATCGTGCAGCCACGTCTCGATCCCTGAGTCAACAGATGGGGACGTTTGTAAGACAACAACCATTTGCACGAACAGTTCGACGACGTTCGCAGCAGCATGGACTATCAGCTCGGAGACTATGGCTGCGGTTACCCTTGACGCTGCATCACAGACAGGAGCGCCTGCGATGGTATACTCAACGACGAACCTGGGAGCACGAATGGCAAAACGTCATTTTTTCGGATGAATCCAGGTTCTGTTTACAGCATCATGATGGTCACATCCGTGTTTGGCGACATCGCGGTGAACGCACATTGGAAGCGTGTATTCGTCATCGCCATACTGGCGTATCACCTGGCGTGATGGTATGGGGTGCCATTGGTTACACGTCTCGGTCACCTCTTGTTCGCATTGACGGCTCTTTGAACGGTGGACGTTACATTTCAGATGTGTTACGACCCGTTGCTCTACCTTTCATTCGATCCCTGCGAAACCCTACATTTCAGCAGGATAATGGACGACCGCATGTTGCAGGTCCTGTACGGGCCTTTCTGGATACAGAAAATGTTCGACTGCTGCCCTGGCCAGCACATTCTCCAGATCTCTCACCAATCGAAAACTTATGGTCAATGGTGGCCGAGCAGTTGGCTAGTCACAATACGCCAGTCACTACTCTTGATGATCTGTGGTATCGTGTTGTAGCTGCATGGGCAGCTATACCTGTACACGCCATCCAAGCTCTGTTTGACTCAATGCCCAGGCGTATCAAGGCCGTTATTACGGCCAGAGGTGGTTGTTCTGGGTACCTTCTCAGGATCTCTGCACCCAAATTGCGTGAAAATGTAAACACATGTCAGTACTAGTATAATATATTTGTCCAATGAATACCCGTTTATCATCTGCATTTCTTCTTGGTGTAGCAATTTCAATGGCCAGTAGTGAAAAAAGGATACATGATTAAATTTGTAGCCGGCCGAAGTGGCCGTGCGATTAAAGGCGCTGCAGTCTGGAACCGCGAGACCGCTACGGTCGCAGGTTCGAATCCTGCCTCGGGCATGGATGTTTGTGATGTCCTTAGGTTAGTTAGGTTTAACTAGTTCTAAATTCTAGGGGACTACTGACCTCAGCAGTTGAGTCCCATAGTGCTCAGAGCCATTTGAACCATTAAATTTGTAGCTTGAGCGTCTGCAGAAAATTATACAAGACGGAGAAAGATTCTAAAATTGTCGTTTTCAATACGCCGGTAGCCGGTACAATCAGTCTGAAAGCGTGTCCAGTCTTGAGAACTAAATATGTCAAGAAATATAAAAAACTTACTGCATCTAAACCACTTAGTACTGTTAAGGTAAATTACTAAGATCTTGAAAGGATGTGTATGCTTCAATGATAGCCACAAAGAAGACATTTTTATTGTGGTGTCACCGCCAGACACCACACTTGTTAGGTGGTAGCCTTTAAATCGGCCGCGGTCCGTTAGTGTACGTCGGACCCGCGTGTCGCCACTGTCAGTGATTGCAGACCGAGCGCCGCCACACGGCAGGTCTAGAGAGACTTCCTAGCACTCGCCCCAGTTGTACAGCCGACTTTGCTAGTGATGGTTCACTGACAAATTACACTCTCATTTGCCGAGACGATAGTTAGCATAGCCTTCAGCTACGTCATTTGCTACGACCTAGCAAGCCGCCATTATCATTTGCTATTTATCTTGTGATGCATGTACCGTCAGATCGATGTTCACCAATTATGGATTAAAGTTAAGTATTCCAGAAGCTACGTACCTTTTTTGCTAGTATAATTACTTTAACAGTTCCAGACCTCACGCCAGCCTGCGTGAGCTTAAACGCGTGCCTTTCGGCTATCTCCTAGTGGATTGGCTGTCTTGTCAGTCCACAAAATTTATGTTATTGATATGAATATATATGCCACGTTTCTGATTCAACAACGTGAAATTTTATACTCTTATGATTAAATCCAGGATATCCAACGAGTTATGAAATATGCCGAGACAATATTCACAAAAAATGAATATTGTTAATTAAAACGGTTGGGTAAAGAGTAACTCGCCGCCAGTATGCGACCAAGTCAATGCGGGAAACCTTTAAGTTTGCTGTGTAGAATGGAATTTCAGCTCCCTAGGACTAAACCAAGCCAGTATTTTTCTCTTCTTATTCTGTATCCATGCCAACGGGACTGCAGAATTTGTGGCTCTGAGACTGCATGTGGCGCCGTGTTACATCCCATAGAGATTGTGAAAGTCCCAATTCATAGAGAGGACATCTTTCCGATTTTGAATATTCACACTCTCTTTTCTCTTCTAGGACAGAAAATGGTAGTTTCTTTTTTCAGTTGACGCATTTGCCTCCATACATCAAGTACAGATGTACGACTCTACAGGACAGTATTCTTTAAAGTACACCACAATAAATCTTCCGTGAAAAACTGAATGTATGGTCAACAAACCGTAAGGGATCTTCTTCGTCCAAAGATAAGCATTGCACAGAAAACGCAGAGGACGTCGATGGGAATATGACGGGCACCTACACTGCTGTGAAATTTATGTTGTGCTAAGGATTATCGTCGGAATCTGTGAACCAGGGTGTTCGATGGGCCCCTTTCGAAATCTCGTTATGGACTATAAGAGGAAGCGGCAGAAAAAAGATGGAGGACACTTTTTCGGCACAGTTCTGGAAAGTTCACATCATTCTTTACTGCGGAATAGCGAGGAAGTCTCCACCGCATCAAGCAATCGGCATAATTTTCGATGAACAGTGTGACAGTCAGAAAGTCGAAGACGTATAAGGGATTTCTATGGTAACAATATATCCCGTGACGTCCGGCAGTTTTCGAGTCTGCAGTCTGTAAGTTCGCTGACAATCATTGATAGAAATGGAGGAGATTTGCCTAATGATTTAAAAGGCTGTACTCAGGTTTCAGGAAAGGGTAAATGTCCCTTGCTGCGTCCTGCTGGCAACCCCCCTCCCTCCCTCCCCACCCAATTATGAACGCATGTAGATCGGGGGAAAATGAAGTGCGAATTCAGTACTTAGAGCAGCCACGTCTGGCAGCAACAATGTATCCAATACGGGTGGATATCGAGCCGTACTGAGCTTGGATGACGGTGGTCAGTGATGCTTCAACTGTCTGCCACAGTCCAACAAAGGTATTGGTCTCTCAGTAACCCCTACCAATGTATTATCAATGACTAAGATATACGGAGACCGTGATCATCAGGGAAACATTCGATCACGCTCTGTATCTGTGAATAATGGGGTTGGAATGAATGGAAAGGAAACGGTATAGGAAAGGTTTAGGAAGGAAATAATAATTTCCAGTAGCACAGGGCGTTGCGGCAAAGCAACGGCCAGAGTTGTAGAGTTGTGGTCCTCCGGGACTCGAACCCAGATGCTCCGCTTCTTTGGAGCGATTCACTTAATCGCCTCGGCCGTCCGGATACGCTTTCCTGAGACCCAAAGTTCCAACTTCCCGCTCGCCGCACCGCCGCGCCTCCCGCACTCGCAGATTTCTGATTCCCATAGGTGTTTAGACATCGGTTGTACACCCGCACTGAAACTTTTCATCGGACAGCCGTCGAGCCCATAGAATTAAATATATGAGTGGTGTATGTTCAGTCAGACAAGTCCTACAGAAAAGACACCACTCATATATATACCACTTCGTATCGAGATATCTCTAGAAAGCAGGGAAAAGTGCGGTTTCATGTCATGGTATCAGGTGAAACTTGAGTTTCTTCCGCGGTGTGAAAAATTTAAACAACTAATGAAACGTCTTTGACAGTCACCGATATTTCCACTGCTGGGCACTCTTACACTCTGTCATTTTCATGCAACGAAAGAGCGCTGTGCAAGTAAATTTAAAACCTCAGACGTGAGGCGTATGCTGAGATATAAAATACACACACAGAGGCAAAACACTAGCTCCGCCAGACAACTAAAGATGACCAGTGTATACGGTGTCGATTAGTTTAATATTGTAATTTTTCATCAGAATAATGGAGCTACTCATCTAGGTACTTTGATAAAAAAAACGTGGGGTATCTGAGGTATCAGTTTTTGTAATTCAGATATATTACACTTGTCTCCACATATAAAGAAATTTGTGGCTGAAAAATGTGCGATCAGTGAAGACGTTACAGCATCTTGCAGTTCTGCAGATCTCCGAGAGTCACACTTCAGAACTACTCTCTGGAGGACGTAAGACAAGGTGCATTGACTGACAAGCAAACTATGTCGAAAAATAGGTACATTTTCCTAAAAATCACATTTCTACCTGTGCAGTCCTGGTCGTACTACTGGAGAAAAAACCTACACACGCTCAATTCTGTCTTTGAAGGACCGTGGACACAAACCCAGGGAAATACATATAATTATACACATTTATTCAACAATAAATTACCAACAGAAAACAGTCTGAGTAGTTTACGAAATTTTTGAATGACAATGACGCTGGCACGCAACGAATTGGATAGGCTCCAAACAAATAGCCCCTACGGCCTTGCTGAAAGCTGCCTTCAAAGTATACATAGACAAATTTCGGGTAAAGGGAAAGTCTAAAACATACATGTATCAAAATAACTGCAAATCGTACACTAGCAGATAAGCATTCAACATAATTGTAAGGAAATTTGCTTGACACTTATGCAGCCAATCTTGGGGCGGAAATCAAGTTAAATTAAGTGAGCTGAAAAAACCAGTAACAACACTTAGTGTTAACTGAAGAGATTATGCCCAGGAGTGCCAAACGAAAATATTTAATAGACGGTTTTAACTATTGCAATTAATGTAATCTCAGTTTCGCCTCCGTACAATCAGCTGACAAGGCATTACAAGCTAGCTGTAATCTTTTGTAATTTGCTTCAAGCACCATAACCGTTTAGATTCAAAATGAACTACAGAAAGTTTAACGGCACTAAAATACGTGGACCAGTACAATAAGAACGTTTAAAGGGTATTGTCTCAACAAACGCGTAATGAATTTTAAACAATTTAACCCTTATTTTTAAAAAAAACAATTTCTTACCAACACGAAAAGCCTTAGGGCCAGGCAAATACAGGCACTCCAAAGCCCAGACACACACCCGAAGGTTCAGTGCGCAAATGAGCCTCCTGTCCTAATTTCAGTGAAAAACCAATTGCATGCTAACGTAACGCTCACCATAACTGAAGTGGTGCTTTGTTCTCCATCAGCAAAAACAACTCGAGAAGCATCCACAGCAGATTACTAATCACTTCCATTAATAGGCCGTATGTGGCAACCGTCCACTGTGGCTACATCGGTTGCTCCGTGCAAGGGGCACTAAGTGGTCAAGGAACGACACCGCGCATCCAACTGCCAGAGCGCCGCCGCACAACTCCCGCACGGTATTCTCTCAACTCAGAAGGACAGACTCGGCGGTGCAGACGCTACTCGTCCTGCGTCGTGCAGAATATTGCTCGCAGACAGGAGCTAGAGACAGCCGGGCAGTGCGTAATCCTAAATTTCGCAGAGTTGCAACTCTATCGCATCTCAGCGAGGCGGAAGGGTAAAGCCGTCGGCACACGGACCGTGCTGTCGAACGTCAACGTTGAGCGTGCTAAGTTCAACGTGCTGCTGAACCTCAGAAACGATTAGACTTGTGCATACGGTACGTGGGCCCCAACGTACTATACCCGATCGCAACGCACTCCGGCGGCATTTGCGGGAAGTTTCTAGTTCGTAAAACACACTGTTTACTAAACAGGCGCGCGTAAAATTCCCACGTTAGCTCTATTAAAACGCACATTTCCGCTATTGTCCACGAAAAGGAAAGTACCATGTCCAATCAATAAGGACACAGGCTTATAAAAGTTCCATTACAAACAGTGCGATATAAATTTGCAATACTTCTTCACATAAGATAAACATTATTTCATCATTCTCACATTTTAGTAAAACTCTAAGGTCAGTGTTACTTGATCACTGTTCCTACCCAGTAGCAGAATCTTTGCAACACGTGAATTACGAAGCGTAGGAGCAAAATAGCTTTACACAAGTAGTGCAAGGTGTCCTGTACATCAAGCCAATCGAACACCCAAAGAAAGGTGAACTTCTATTTAAATAACATCAAAAATTATAGTATATACTTATATTAAACTAACAATAAAGTACCAGAACCTAATAAAAACACAAATGTTAGGAAAAAAGAATTTACGTACTGGCGAGTCGCGAACCACCGCCCAAACATAAAAATTTCACTTAATACTCACGCTACTCACCACGCTAAACCAACAACTTAACGTTAACTGCCATTCCTAGGATCTTACCAGTGGTAGGACTTGCTGAAAGCTTTAATGGTAACTATGTTACTAACTGAAATTTAATTATAACAAGTTGTACCAAGAACAATGCGTTTTGGGTGCATCCTCAGTGTATTGCTGCCTTAAAATAGCATACTCTCATAATACGCAAGTTACAATTATTCTTTTGCCACGAATATGATGTTTCTCATTATTTTATTGCAACGGGTCACACAGTTAACAACGGGTTTTCCAGTGATTCTCTATTTGCTGGTGCTCAGAAACGGCATATATACGTGTAGGCTTGAAATGAAAGCCAATATGGCGCCTCACAACTTTGTGCTGAAGGGAGATGGCGTGCATGTGATGTAGGTGTCGTTGTGCCATCTCATTGGTCAACGCTCAGACGCACGTTCAGTATATCTGACATGCTAGATATTACTCTGCACGTTCGGTAAGACTCCCGAAAGTGCTATTCCACGCTTTGACGTCAGAAACTCGGCACGCTCAACGCTCAACGGTCGGATGCACGGTTCGTGTGCCGACGGCTTAACTCTCCTCTAGCTCGGTGTGAGATCTTTGACAGTCGATCACGGACCGGCTCACTACCAAACTGAGAGGTTTTCTCCTTTAACTGCTGCTCCCGATTCTCTTAGTTTCCTAAAAGAAGTTTCTTCTCTCACACTTGGCGTCGCACGGGAGCCGCAGCTCAATGGCAACGGCTGGTCGCGCCGCTCCTCCGCCTGCTCCACCCCCACTCGCCCACAGTTGTGAGCGCGGGGCCATAAAGTAGGCGGGCTATACTTAGAGCCGGCATTACGGCCGCCCGACAGGCGCGGGTTCAGGCCCCGGCGCGACCCCGGCACTGGAGGGCGCCATCCCGCTGCTGTAAAGAGCCGCTGCCGGTACTCCCGCGTGCAGTTAAGACAGAGCGCATTTTACAGCCTGCTGTAGCGCTACTAAACCATCTGTGAACGTCGTACATATGAAGCAATGAGCCGCGAACTCGCTCACAATCGAGTTCTATCGTCGCCGACTGGGCGGTACATGTTTTTATTCGTCGTCGAGGAGTTCTTTTGTCAGGCTGGCTAGCGGTTCTTACACATAATGGACACGTGGTTACTCCAGCACTAGGAAATCTGGTTTCCGTCTTACATTTGTGATCCGTGGAAGTCTTTGTTCATAAGGAGTAAGATTTTTACTCTACTTTATTAACATAAGCCAAATGCCCAAACTTCCTACGATATAATATCGTTTAATGTCCAGACAGTACAAATCTACTGCACGGTCACGGAGCCATTCGAGAACAACTGTGTGAACGAGCCCATCATTGGAAAGTCTCTATCCTTCAGATATCTTTTCAGTTTCCCGAAAAGATAGAAATCACATGCTGCAAGATGGAAATCACATGGTGTATGATCTCGACTTCCCGTTATGCATCTGTGCGATCACAGCCAAATTTCTGGCACCATTTCGCCACGGTTGGACGCGACGTTGGATTTGACCCATATACCGCCAGAATTCAATTGTGAATGTGCATGTAATTTAGAAATTTCGCCCGTACTAACCCGCGAACTTCAACTTTGCACCACTAAGTTTCCAGTTGCCACGCCACTTCAGTCGCACAATACTGGGTTTGCAGGGAACTCGGATCACGTGCTGTATTCTGATAATGCGTCACTGTTGTTGCGCAATGGTGTTTATCGTGGGAAGACATGTCTAACTTACTTTCTGAAGTCTCAACTTGTAAGAAGCGTCACAGAATGATCAAACGCATAGCACATAAGGAAACAGTAACCTTACTGTGCAATGTATTCAAGTGCGTGTAGTTTGATTTTATAATTTACTTTCTTAGTATTTTACTGCAACCCTTTTCTTACTTTTTAAACACATCAACTGATGATGACTTGCTAAGAAGTCGAAACCAGCAATGGTATCAATTGTGAAGTATTTACACCGCCTGACAGAAATCGGAAGGATCCGGAAAACAAGGTCGACTGTCAGTGCAAAGTCCTGTATGCACACCCTGAGCCGTGCGCGGCTCGCGCTCATGCCGTTTATTGCTCTTCATCATCTTTTTATGGTTCTGTCGCCTCGTTTTTCTGGCGTCGCTAGGTTGCAGGTTTGCTTACCCGTGAGTGGCAGCAGCAGCGCATATCGATAAGTCCCTTCATAACGTCCAAGAAGTTACATTATAATGTATCAGGTTTCTTCGGCGTGATTGGTGTGGCTGTAGTCCAGGCAGCGAGAACACGTATCAGTACACTCACTGCAAATATTGTGCATAAAATGGAAACGTCAATTCGATTGGACTTCCGGAATTGCACCATTAGGTATACTGCGCTTAGAAGCTGGCTTTATAGACACCTGCAAAAAACATACAGTGGTTTTTCCGTTAAATGGAGTGGCCGTGCAGTGAACTGCAGGGCGTCCTAGTCACCTGGATGCGGGGCAGAATACCCGTCTTCAATTAAAGCGAATCGCATTTTACGGCTGTCCACTGAAGCGTGCTATCAGCAGGCATTACTCATCTGAAACGGCCGACCGCACAGCGGAGAGCGGTCAAGCGTTACGGTCGCCAACCAAGCGATCTGACCTCACGGAGACTTAATGCCGCTGATCAGAACGTGTTCGTGCCGTCAGATCGTAGTAATGGTTTTGTAATACTTACTAGTGCTAGGATCTACGTGGCTAAACCCGTTTCCGAGAATTTGTAAGTAAAAGGCCATAACCTATATAAAGTATTACGCATTATTTTCACCAGATGCTGTACTACCAGAAAGAGCAGTTAAAGTACTTCTCTTATTAGACAGACATTAACCTCTTAGCAAAATAATGGTAATGTACTCAATGGAAAGAAACTGATTATACACATTTTAACGTATTCGATGACACATACGATTGGACGTAAAAATTAATTGCGAAAAATGAGTGGTTTCGAATTTTACACAGGGTATAACACATTTTTCTGCACCATCTATTAAGATATCTACAAGATATAAACATATATCTGTTGGATTTGAGCGTTCGCAACATTACAGTACTGAAAGGGACTAGTATTCCGCATTGTGACTAATGCTCTTGAAGATATTTGTCTAACCATACAGCGAAGTAATAGCGCAGAAAACTCAACTACTTAATGACACTGAATAGCTTTTGGAAAGATCATTATAGTTACATTATGATCATCATCAACATCATCATCATCAATCCTTCTCCAGACTTCTTCATTCTTTACGGTTTTGGTACAAATGGGTCCCTACGGTCGCAGGTTCGAATCCTGCCTCGGGCATGGATGTGTGTGATGTCCTTAGGTTAGTTAGGTTTAGGTAGTTCTAAGCTCTAGGGGACTGATGACCTCAGAAGTTGAGTCCCATAGTGCTCAGAGCCATTTGAACCAATTTTTATAAATGGGTTCACGTTACTCCTTTTTGTTTTCGTTATTTACTCACTTCCCATGTATAGAGATATCGTTTCTTATCTCTCATAATCCATAGAGGGACAATTAAAGAACTTTTCTTTGGTGCTCTGACACAAATTCATCTGGTAACATGAGCTATCCATTTGCACACTCATGATTATGAGTGTAATGAAAATGAAATGGAGGGCCTTTGTATATTTAGCCAGGGAAATCTCTTCTTCGCTATCAGCATTATCACGTTTATCTGATTCCCACCTTTCTTGCAGCATGTGTTGTTGCAATACCAACCAGGCGCTATATCGCTATACTTACTTTTCCGAGATGTCTAAAATGCAGTTACAGAAAGGGTATTCTGCAACTAAAGGCACATAGTTTAACATGTTGACGTATAAAATTGTAATAATACCAATAACAATAATATAGAAAATTATTTATATTTTGCTCACCTTGTCGAAAGTCTCTTTTCGGTATCCAGATTTTTCCTAGGATATCTTGAGATCAAATGTACGTTAGAGTCCATCGACATAGTGATATTTCTTTTCATTTTCGTGTTTCTTATTTCAAATGGTAATATTACGACTCAGGCTAAGAAGTTCCATACATGTGTTGTTAACGTATATGCGTCAGCGGTTGTTTGCATCTACAGCAACTGGTGAAGTAATACATGAGATTTTATCTCAAATCTGATCATGGACGTAGTGGTAAAGCCTTCAGTTTCCTACAAAAATAGCTTTACGCTGATGTTAAAAGTATTAAATTTTTTAATGAGACTATATTGAAGGAAAGACGAGTATTGTTACATATTTCGGTAGATGTGAACAGTATTTAGCAGGAAAAAAGTTCGTTCCGACCTGCTGCCAAGATAATCACGTTGTGAATGCGAATAATCTACAAAGAATATTACAGAGAAATGAAAATTTTCAAACGTGTGTTTATAAGTACACATCTTCTGTTATTCCTGAAAACGTGGCAAATCGCTTGAATGTGTACA
Organism: Schistocerca serialis cubense; assembly: GCF_023864345.2. Taxonomy (NCBI): domain Eukaryota; kingdom Metazoa; phylum Arthropoda; class Insecta; order Orthoptera; family Acrididae; genus Schistocerca; species Schistocerca serialis. Next base: position 434,437,589 of record NC_064643.1, read on the forward strand.
CCTTAATGCTCGATAATACATATGATTTGTTATATTTGGGCACCAACTAGGTTTTTAACGAATTATTGATCATTGCTTTTATCAGAGCGTTCTAATACATTAGACGGGAGATGGAGACGCTATTTTCTGAAAACTAAGTCACCATATTTAATAATTTTACAAATGGTGTAGAAGTAATTAAATGCACTTGGCATGACTGCTGATAGCCTGTGACAGCAGTCGAATAGCTTCTGGTTACCTGACTTGATGTGAGAGCTTATTGCTACCCAACCCAATCTAAGCGCGCTCTGTCTCACCATTTAACGAAGATGCCGTGGAAGTTTCATAGTTTTGTCGAACACCATTTTCAAATATTCCTACAATGTTATTAAATTAATCTACCTTAAGAGATTTTCAGTAACCGTTTATTTGTTAATTTTTTAAAGGATTTTTAGGATATCTCGCAGTTACCAAAGCGTTTCGCCTTCTGCCTTAGTACCGTCATCGTATACGTCTGTAAGTTTTTAGCAACAACAAATTGGTGGGAGCATACCAGCACATAAACAGAAATGTCACTGCATACGGAAGGTTGGTTAGGAGGAATATATCCAACGTTGGCTTAACAAGTGCACTCCCAAAACGATCAAGCCATGCTGGGGGAGCCTAGCAATACGAAACGCATTTTATGCATACTCGTATAAGTTCACTCATGCCACGAAGCAAACACTGCGCAGTATTTTAATTAGAGTGCAAAATGGTCCTGTGACAAAGAAAAGTGTTATACATCACGCAAAATAGAGACTGGTTGTGCAGATTGAAGACAGGTGTCCTAACGAACAATCTTGAAGAGAAACCTTCACACTGATATTCTTCGTCCAGCAACAGTCATGAATAATTGAGGTAGCGGAGCTGCAAAGTTACCTATTGCTTTGTGAGAGTATCCTCAGTCCTAGAAAACTTATATCCCAATCATGTCACCATTTTAAGGTAGTTGAATACCATCCTTAAAAGATAACGTATAGGAATCGTATTGCTAACGGGATGCTAGCAGTAATGTCTATTTTTACTAGTGAGGTGATGGGCGCTGTTGTGTATGATAAGCATGTAGCACAATAAGGGGTCTGACGAGCTCGTTCCTGAACTTCCATTCTGATAAGGGCCTCTTTAGAGTAACATGAATGTTTGTTTTATTGAGTCTCGCCCACAGCATCAATCTGCCACGTTATTTTGAGATATCTCGCGCACAAATTCCAGACTGTATAACATCTCGCATTCTCTTGACATTTAATTTCGTTCATTGTCAGATGAGTCGGAGAAAAAACTACACCATCGATACGCCTCCATCAACAGTGGGCACTTTCTCGAAGATGCTTATGGACATTTTGGATCCATACTTCGAGTCCTCTTGCTGTTTGCAGGACTCTCTGTGACTTAGTGCACTTTGTGACGGATCTCAGTGGATCTCCAATAAGAGGTGAAATATCTCTTTTAGTCGTTCGCCAATGCTGAAATAGTCTTTCGAATTTCTCCAGTTCCTATAAAGCCCCACGATCTCTACGTTTTTGAAAGTCCATAGTCTAAAACTGGACTTTTTTCTGAGTTACCAGTTATCTGACTTGTTTGCTGCAGCTCGCCACGAGTTTCTCTCTTGTGACAAACTCTTTGTTTACAGCCATCGTCCTCAGTTACTTTTCGGGTATATTCCTCTCTCGCCTTCCCCTTCAGTTTTTACCCCTACAACTTTCTCTTGTAACATGAAAGCTATTTCCTGATGTCTAAATAGATGTTCTATCATCCTATTCTCGACCATGTTTTCCACATACTTGTATCCACGTCGATTCTGCGGAGAATCTCCAATTTCTTATTAGTCTGCCTAATTTTAAGCATGCTTCTATAGCACCACGATTTTATTCTCTTCGGTTTCCGTCACAGTTCACCGGACCTAGGGTAAGTTAACATGGAGTTTACTGCATCATGTTGAGAAGAATTCAGTTTTCCCAAATCGCCCCGCTCATTCAGGTCGACCATTCCACTGATATAGTGCTGGACATTACTCCTGCGGAAGTAGACTCGGTTACCTGACACCGAAGAGCTCTGGAGTTCCGGTAATTGAACAATGCGCCACATATCAGTATGGTTCCCTAGTTGTCATGTACATGTTGTGTGCGGGGGGGGGGGGGGGGGGCGTTTTTCTTTCCTTGTGGCAACATACATTTCATCACTGGATGCCATTTACCGGTGTTCATGAATGGTAACTAAGGCGGATGAGGATGTTTATTGAACTCAGTAAAATAAGCGCATTACCAATTTTTCCTAAAGCTTTAAGACGGAGCAACTTACATAAACAATGCAAGATTCCTTTGACTTTGCCAAGATTTCGGCAGCCTCAGACACCATTGATACACTAGTCTGCATCTAATTGTTTTTACTTTTACAGCTTCATTAACAGATCTCGTATTAAAATGTAAATTTTTTTTATAAAGGATTAATTCAGAATCGTTATCTCTGTGTTTCTGCGTTGTGTTATGTTTAGTATGTCCAAGTCTTGCACAAGTACAATAAACCTCCACTCTTCCCGATGACATGTTTCAAATTTACCTTTGTCACACAAAACGCGACGACACGTTCACCGAGTTTGCCTATGAGTTTACAAAATGTTCATTGTGTGTGAAATCTCATCCACCGAACCTCGTTCTGCTCAGTCAGCATCTACTAAGACTCTAAATTTGTCTTCAGTGCAAAGATGTACCAATCAGACCGAATGAAAATGAGACGATTATTAAATAAATAGAAAGAGTCGTATCACAATAACTGCCGTATACTTAGTCCAGCATCCAAATGACTGCCTGTAGTCTAATTAATAACTACAAGCCAATGAATGTCTGTATCATAATATACAGGGTGCATCCTAATTAATGGCGTAAACGCATACAGTTAAAGTACATGATACTGGGAACAAAAAAGTATACTAGTCCAGCATCCAAATGACTGCCTGTAGTCTAATTAATAACTACAAGTCAATGAATGTCTGTAGCATAATATACAGGGTGTATCCTAATTAATGGCGTAAACGCTGTAACTAACCTGTTACTACGGGTTATTCCTTATTATTGGGAATGGAAATTCTTATTGCTTATGAAATAAACGTGAGAAGAATAGGGTCGCCACCGACTCAAACCATACAACTAATCAAAGATTTGGTCGAGTCGGAAAATAAATTAATTTGATCACAGACCAAAAACTCACAAAAATGCATACGTTGTGAGGTCGCTCACAGCGGATACGCTGTAATTAATAGTGCGCTGTTCACGACAATCAAACATTTAAAATAAAATAGAAAATGCATGAACACTGCATAAGATCAGCTCCCAGCAACACACCTGAAAATATGACTTAATCTAAAGCATTTGTTATAAAATACAAGAGGAGACTAATCACTTGACCTGTGCTTAAAGAAACGCATTTGATGTGCTAATGGGAAAGCTACGAGGTGAGTGGCTTAGGCGCAAAAACGTAATCTCGGAACACAAGAGAAAATTGTAGATAAAATCATTTATTCCTAAACTAAGGATGTGAGGCATGTACACGATTCCTGATAACACGTGGTTTGTGGAGGCACAATTTCTAGGTATAGTGCCAAATTCCAACAATATCACATCATACAACCATGTTAACATTTTCTAAAACAAACATGCGATCGGACAGTTAGTGATGCCGGTAGCCCAACAACTATAATGTTCTACCACGTGGTTGGCTCCCCACGGACGAAAGACACGGAAAGTAAGGAAAATTTACGAGAAGGCAAGGCTCTAAATATTTAGAAAGGTGCAAGCTTATACAAGCACAGCTGAAGGGAAACTGACATTCATACAGAAGCGAGTGCTCACTTCTTATCGACACCTTTGTGTGGCGCTCTTCCGGCGGATCCAAGTCTGCTACAGAAATTTGCTAAAAGAAAAATCTGCCAAAGTTTTGCATTCCTTGCTGCGACAAGGCAAAGCAATCTTCCAGATTTGAAAAGCGAGACCAAAAGGTAACAGCTCTCCCCTCTCCAAGTAACAACGCGCCACGCGGTCGGTCTAACTCACCCTTCTTCGACTTGAGCACAGCTGTGGACGCTTCCCGTACAGGCGGCAGACTGCCTCCCGCTTCTCCAGCCTCTTCCACGCTCCGCATGGCCCGGAAAACCCAAAGATGCCATTTCCGCCACCAACCTAACGCAGGTGGATTTCTCACAAGTAGCGGAAACCTCTTTGCCTACTTGACCACTACGAGAGTTGGCTATTCTGTGCAACTGCTGCTGAATCTGTACGACTATCGCAGACTTTCTGCAGCAGACTACTCCACCGTCTAGCAACGTGACACACAACCACATTCATTCAATCACACTACTATGAGAGTAAAGAGAATAGAGAAACAAGGAAAAGAAAGAGAAATGGGAATGAAAATGGGCTACCGGACTAATGAAAGGTGGCTACAGGACCCTTTCAACGCATACAGCTAAAGTACATGATACTGGGAACAAAAAAGTTTCAATAAACACGGACACTAACATGCATACCATAGGAGCTGCTAGCACCTTTTCACTAGAAGAAATGTTTCATAGTGCTCATACTTTTTAAAGTAAGCGTTTTAGGAGCCCATGTTTATTGAGACTTCTTGCTTCTGTTATCGTATACTTTCAACTGTATGCGTTTACATAATTAATTACGATTCATCCTGTAGATAAAAAAACAGGAACTCTGCTTCATGAAAACGAGCTTGGTTCAAGCCGAAACTCTGTTTTTTAACCTTTTTTGTGTAAATGCGACAAATAGGAAGCATTCAGTTACTATTCAGTGTATACAGGGTGAATCAGGAGGAAAGGTACGTGTTTTGACGAGTGATAGCATTACAGATTCTGAACAAAAACCTTGATGTGGACGTATACCCTATTCCGAATGTTATTCGAAACTTATTTATTTATTTAATTTAATCGTATGTCTAGGGCCCCCGTCGGGCAGGCCGTTGGCCGGGTACCGGTGTTTCAATCTGACGCCACTTCGGCGACCTGCAGTCTATGAGGATGATAGGACGATGATGGGGCAGCACACCGCCCAGTCCCTGGGCGGAGAAAATTGCCCAACCCAGCCGGGAACCAAACCCGGGTCCAGAGGACTGAGAACCCGTCACGCTAACCATTCAGCCACCGCGGGCGGACTTTTTCGAAATAGAACACTTTAAATGCACATTTCTATATATATTTTCTGTATTATTCATTGTTATTGTTTACAACGTACCACAGACATATAAAGGAAGCTGAGACGAACATTTTGATACAGGACGCTTGTGGTCCATCAAGTTGGAAAACTACCTCAAACTGGCCTACAAAAAGTATCTAATCTACAGCACATTCTCGTCGCGCGAGATTTTCAATATTTCCGCGACCTCTCCGCGCAAACAGTTAGTCCTAACCAAAATTAAACAAGACCTTTTTCGTAGCAAATTTAATTTAGTTTAATTGTGTACTGAGACACGTTTTCGTTGGAGTGTGCGATTTTCGAGTTATTAATGGAACACGTACAAAAGTGCTATTAAACGTTTTATATCTCGGAAACCATTCGCAAATGTCCATATGAAGTTTTTTGTTCAGAATGACGAATACTTTCGCGTCTCAAAGCATGTACCTTCCCTCCTGACTCACTCTGTACATCACTCCTTAATGAAGAGGGAACTATGACTGCAAGGTTAGATGGCAGCTCCATCACCAGTCCCACTTTCTCTGGGTTAGGAGCTCATTCAGATACAATAGAACCCATAGTACCCAAATTAATCCATGTTTCTCCGTTGCTCGTAGCAAAGGTGTCTTAAAAATTGTTTTTCTGTCTCAAGCTATTCACACCAGGAGAGTTTCAGAGGGGTGCATTTTACGCCATCAGAGTTTCAGAGTAGAGCATTTTACACTTTTCTCTTTCATTCGCTACCTACAGAAGTACCATAACTTAACACGCATCCGCAGAAACGTTATTTTTAAACTAATAAGAAATTTTCTTAACATTTGGTACGCTTATATGCTACATGACGGTTTCGAAGATGTGTCAGCAGAACGAATGAAGATTTTGATTTAGGGAGAGAGTGTAAATATCTTCCCAAACAGCATGATAAAGGTAACGAAACGCTTTACGCATCAGGCCCAGAGCGGGTGGATTCGACCACGGTTCACGAAAGCCGCTTATTTATTCCGCGCTTTAATGTCGAGCGATGTATCACGAAGAAATTTTCTACCTTTTAGGGGGCCTGACGTTGCGAGAAGTTACGGTTTCCGTAAAGGCAACGGACGTTCCCAATTCGTGACCTTTAACCACGAAGACATAAAAAGAAAGACGGAGTAAAGGCGAAAAGGCAGTAAGTCTTACACCAAATGCGGTGCCACTGGCAAAGAACTGCAGACACACAGAGAGTGGCTTGGCTCCGATTCTTTACGAGACTAGTTCGATGGGCGTGAGCTACAGCCGAATACATAATACCTTAACAGCTCGGAAACAGCATCTTAAACCTACTCTTTATTTGACTGCTTATGGTAAAAAGGTCCCAGCGACTGTAACTTCATTAAATCTAGGGTTCTCCTGCTTTGGACGGTCTGATAATCCGGCACACGGATAGCAGGGAATGCACGACGCTCCGTGACAACAAGCAGATCAACACTCAACCTCGGCCATATGTTAAAATATATCACAGCAAAAGGTGGGAGGCTAAAAGATAGAGTCGTTTATATGCAGAGCTGTAACTGACAAGAGGACCGCGCATACACGTTATCAACGATTTCGTCCAAATTAATGGTAGGTGCAATGCTTGGTGAGAAATGAAAACCGTAGAAACGGAGGCTCAACATGACAAACGTTTAGAGAAAAATAACTGCATTTTTAGCGCCTGTCGGATGAGGCATGATCAATTTATGTTAGCGTATTTTCCAGGCACCAGCTGTCGCAGCGGAAGGAATACTGAATGCTAATCAGAAGGACGCTGGGTCGAGTCCCTTCGTGGAAACTCTATCCTTTATTTTCTGTTTTTACGGTGTACTGAAAACAAACCGAAATAATGCTCAATGTTTTGTATTTAAAATATTTTCATATAAGGCATGAAAAGGAAAAGCAAAGGAAAATTCACGATTGTAAATACACTTCCTGGAAGAAACTGAACGGCGTGCACGAGAGCTTCGTAAATAAAATTAAATATTTTTATTATTTTACGGTGGATGATATACACATGATGGGATGATATTCATCGTAAACACAGGAGGAGTAGTAATTTTCTCGGCGTCTTGCATACATTATAAACGCCACATTTTTACAATTACATTGTTGTTTTAAAGTTTCTTTAGGAAACCAAACTGGATCTACAGCCATAAAAAGTTCTCGAACATCGCAAAGTTTGGGAGCAAACCATGTGAAACGCATCATTTCGACAAATATTGCCGAGAATAGCTGGTGATGTCGAGTGGAGTCTATTTTGATGCAGTCTTCTCGGAAGGTGATTTCTTTTTCTCTGTCTATGAGATAAGAGTAGCTTTTTGGTCGTAGTTCTTAAGGCATGCGTTTTAGAAGCCCATGTTTACTGATACTTGTTTGCTTCTATTGTTGTGTGCTTTCAACTGTATTCGTTTATGTCATTAATTTTGATACACACTGTAGAACAGAAATACAAGCTTTTTCCGTCAAATCGCAGGGTTGCCCTTGCGGAGACCATGTAGGGAGAGTCACTATAATATTGCACGACGTCAACTCTCCTTCAACTTGAAAAATTTTCTCGTGTAATTGTGGATTTGTTTGTCCTCCCCACGAGTCAGTAAAAAGAATAAATTCGTTTTCCTGCACCTAGGGCTTCATCGCAACAGCCAAAACAATTTTTGTGCGTGGGTGTTGTAAGTTTCCCAGGCTCTGATGAAGTAATGAAGACATTCCTATGTTTTTGAACTTCGGTTCGAAGTTTCCTTTGCGCTCCACTTGCATGCCTTCTACGAAAATATTAACAAATACAATATATTGAGATTTATTTCGGTTTATTTGCAGTGTAAGTAACGTAAAATAAAAAATAAAAAACATGTTTCGCAAAGAGATTCGAGCCATTACCGTCGCATTAGTGTTCTGTACTCTCCGCGGCAAAAGATTTCATTTTTTCTAAACTTTTGGCCATCTGGAGCTCCGATTTCCCTCCCTTTCAGTTCTGGCTAAGCCCTGTACATATTATAAATTTCGTCGAAATTGATGATGACAAATGGGAGCGGTCCCCTTATGAGCTCACATGTTGGCTTCGCAGTGTTGCGTCAAGTGTGGCAGAGATGAACAGTTAGACGCACTTTTTACTCTAACTTAACACACGTATTTAAGTGCTACTAAGATCAATCGAATTTTATAGAATATTTTTCCTTGGGAACGATCACACTTGACTGTCATTACAACGTCTAAAAGAATAAAAAAATACAGAGCCTTTCAAATCCAGACAGCTGTCATTGGCTGTTCCAACTGTACACAGCTTCACTGTTAAGGGGCACCAGCTGCAGCTGTGAACATCATCAGCTATTAACGTAAGGACTACTTGCACTTTCTTTATGGACGGGTGAAATTGTTGTAGTATAGTTAGTTGAAGTACTAACTAAAAATGCTATCAGATACAGAGAAAAGCACGGTGTCGATTGACCACTCCTTCATCCTCAGCCTGTGGGTCACTAAACAGAGAACTGTGAATGAACATGCTGGTAGCACTGATGTCGACCTGAGAAATTGCAGTCACTACGTCTTCAAGGAAACATTTTTATCAGAGGTGTCGATCAAATCAAGGTGGCAGTCAGACACACTGATGGCGCAGTTACGAAGCTGGAAAGTGAAGCCAATGAGAAACAAAATAAGACGTTGTCTCGTTTATGAAATTTTTGGGTACGACATCGTATGTTTCTATCGATGAAGTCATACTGGCCGTTACCTCAAATGGTTTAAAGAATGTACAAATGGTACAAGCAAGAGAAAGGAAATTATGCTGTCCGCTCTTACTAAACACATACGTAGTGTTTTATCGCTTTTCTCTTCAGTCAGCTTCATCCGTGTTATTATCGATACATTGAAGAGAGTCTTGTGTATTTTTCTTTCCTTTTATCATCCCGCTCATCTCTACAGAATGCCTGTATTGATGCTTGATGGTTTTTTTTAAATCACTAAATGACATAGCAAATAAATGTGGTATACGTTAGAAGTAATGAAATTGGTCAGTAAATTGGTCAGTCATGTGATTTCTTTGACTTGTGAGTCATGTCGGTATTCTTAGGCAGCGTATTTCAGGCCGCGGCTTTATAGGCATGCGAGGCACTTCATCGTTCGTCGTGTTGAAGGGTCTGGTTGAATTCACATCGCCCCACATGCAGAGCAGCAGATTGCTATACAGTTGCAAGTATCGACAGCAGAGCTCATTTCCTTCTTTCCTTTTGTTGTTTCCAATTGATCATAAGAGCAGTTTACGCCTATTCAGTTGCCTTTTCTCTAAATTAATTTAAGATGAACTATTGGCCATTACATGTATGTTAAATTTGGAATGTTCAGGGCCAGAGAGGGAGAAGAGAGGGAGAAATCCACGTGTATCGACTTTTTCAGAGCTTAAGGTGACTCTTACTTAACCTGTATGATTAATGTCATATCAACACAGGCGCAACACGATACCTTGGTAACGTTGCCCTGTCAAGTCTAAGCTTAGGCGAGTCGTTTTCTACTTTTTTAAAAGTTATTGTCCCTACTGGAGTAACCCGGATTCTCTGATGCATGTCTGTGTTACAGGCAATACTAATGGCTTAAGCCTTTTTCGTGTGACAGGTTTAACCCACAGATAATAAATGTGCTCCTAGACTACTGGGCATTCTGAATTTCAACCACACAATATACGTCACATTGTATTCATCTAACTATTGTTTATGTATGTATATCATCATCCAACCTCGGAGCTTGTCCACGTGAGTTATGGCTAAAACAATGCTAGTAAGTACATCAGGGCCCCAATGACTTCAAAACAGCATAACATGAAATGTCTAAGATAATTACTTCCGACGTAGACAACGTTTTGTGATACATGCACCTCACATGAAATATCTCTTAGAATACTAAAACACCGTGGAGATTTTCGAAATATATGAGAGGCATTCAACAAGTAATGCAACACATTTTTTTCTGGAAGCAGATTGGTTTTATTCATCATACTATTCCCCAATGTTTTCGCTACAAAACTCTATTTTGTAACAAAACCTCCGCCTCTGTTCAATGCGACGCCCTTATGCCACCTTACTGGAAGGGTCTGTATGCCCTCGTGGTACAACTCTACTGGTCGATAGCGGAGCCAACGTCTTGTTGCACCAATAACCTCCAAAGCATTCACATATTGTTTCCCACGGAGAGCATCGTCCGTTGCTCATTATGATTTTAGGCAGAGATGAACCCAACGGGCACACCCCTTTGAGTACAACACCTGATGGATCAGTGTGTCAGAACTGCCAACAGAGAGACGTCCAGTTGTGGAGAGGCGATTTCAAAGTGATCAGTCGATCAGTTCGAATGAGACTGACTTCACTTTCCAACACTGCACACACGCACTACACACGCACGCACGCACTTCGTTACCGTCGCTCTCGTACGCCACTAGCCCAACACCATGTGCAGCCGTAGGAAAGGAGGAAGAGGCTAGATTGGCTTCCGTCGAGCTCCTGCTAAAGGCAGTCGGGAGCAACGGTAGCGGCAACAAGAAGAAGAAGAAGCGGAAGCTCGTGGCACAATTCCAGTGCTATAAGTGTCAGAAGATGGGACACACAGCGACGACCTGCGACGGTGGCGTGTGTGAAGTGCGGGAAACGGCACGATACACGCAACTGCGACAAACCAAGAGGTACCGCGACCGCGTGTGTAAATTGCAGCGGCGCGCACGCCGAAAATTCGTGCAGCTCCGGCTATCTGAAGTCATGGAAGCTGCAGAAAGGGGTCACCACACATGAAGAGGTGGGCCAAGAAGAGAAGGTGGACATCCCGCCCTCCTACTCAAGCAGGAGAAGCGGGCGGCACCCCAGCATAGACGACGAGGGCGTGTTCAGGGAAATGTTGCGGAAAGCCAGCGAGGACGCCATCGCCGCGCTCAAATCCGTCATGACAGAAGAGGGGGCGGCCCTGAGGGCGGAACTCGATGAGATGCGTCACGAGGTGACACAACTGAGGGTAGCCCTGTACCTCATATCTCGCACGACACTTGAAGAGGCGCCGACCCCCGCCAGCATGGGGGTAGACGCAGAAACGCAGACGACCGTCTCCCTCGCCGACGCGGAACCGCCGTCTGCTAGGGAGGTGGTCAAGGAGTCGGGAACACCCACCGACTTCAAGTAGACTTCCCCTTGGAAACGGCCGTCCTTCTGCCTCTGCAGACACGCAGACGGCAGAGTAGACGCCCATGGAGACCGAGGGAGAAGAAAAATGGTTCAAATGGTTCTGAGCACTTTGGTACTTAACATCTGAGGTCATCAGCCCCCTAGAACTTAGAACTACTTAAACCTAACCAAACTAAGGACATCACACACATCCATTCCCCCGAGGGAGAAGACGAGCCGGAATTTGAATGCCTGCCCCTCCCCAACAAGAATTGTGTCAGGGAGGTACTCAGCAAGGTAGCAGACCCCTGCGCGACGGCAGCTATCTCCACCATGGTAATTCATATCCCTTCACGGTAACCAATATCCCTCCCCTACCCCACAAACTGTATTCTTTCCACTGGGGCTGTGAACCCCTAAACCAGAAGGTCAACGGGAGGGAACCGATCCGTCGTGCAGATCTAGAGTTGATAAACTGCTGCCCGGTCTGCACCGAAGACGACTGGATGTAGATGACGGAACAAGCCGTCCTGTGCATCAAACAGCAGACGCCACCAGTGAACATCTCCCGTCTGAACAAAATCGAGTTCAGAAAGCCTGGAAACCACAAGAAGAAGAAGAATAAGAAACCGCCAGAGACATCTGGCCGATAATTCTTTCTCTTACATCCAGAACCAGAGGCAAAACATCCCAAACAGCGAGAAATTGAGGAGGAGTAGCTTAGTCAAGCCTAAACTCCTATGACTCGGGCCAAGGACAAGGCTCGTCATTTTAGCGACAGCGACAGTCCAACACTGCAGGAGTGCGCGGCTGACCAGCGAACGGGAGATTGGACAGGTTTATGCGACCTTGTTGCGACGATGATAGACGCTCGCCCAACGACTCACCATGCTTTTTTTCACTGCCAGATCTCAGTCGGCATTCTGCAAGCGCATATGAGTACCTGCGATGATCTGGTTTTCAGCCTAAGAAAAAAAAACTCGATGACTCGGAATGCACCTCCGTTACGAACGCCATCAGTCAGAATTTCGTGAAGGTATAGGTGCTGAAGCGGAAATAATTTTTTGAACCGAAATTGCCCTCGCAGGCACTCAGGTGTGAATGCTGAAACTTGCAACGAGGTAGTTTTCTTGCCAGAGGAAATATATGTACCCATCAGCTTAAACCGATTTCACGCCTTCTTTCTTCTCAACAATCACTTGTTCGCGGCGGAGGAACACGCGAGCACCAGAGAATGTAGCTGCTTTATAGCTTACATTTGCGCTCGGACTCCGGTAGCTATTAGGCCCGCGCTTGTGTACCTTGCTGGAGTTAATCTTCCAGTAATGTGGCTATAACCTGCTTCTAGCGTAACAGACTGTATCTGTCCAGTACTGCTGTAGCTAACATTCTGCAGTAGCATGTCGATGACACAACGTTGACCGTGAGCAGCATTAAACACATCAGTTACCTATACGATATTGAAAAAATTCGTACATGAAGGGCTGTGTATTCTTGTTTATTGAGACTCTCAGTAACATTTAACAAGCATAACAGAACTTGAAGGAAAATCAGCATCAAGTTCTGTGTCACTTTCAGAATGACACATTTCTCTGATTCACACTAGAGCTTAGAAGAAATTGTCCGATATCTTACGGTTCTTTTGCTTTACAGTTCTATGGTCTTCTGTTCATAAGACTTCATCTGTTTGACATATTATCTTGTTGCAGCATGTCTTGATGAAAGGAACTTTACTCTCTTTACACAGTTTCAGCATCTTCGTGCTCGGCGTCGCTTCAAACAATAAGGTGTCGATACATGCGAAAAAAAGGCCACAGCTCTGACGTTCATGTGAAGTGCGAGGTAGGTTACTGATGTCACATTGGCACCAAACATCAGCATCCATCTACTAACGTCATCGTGGACTAGTCACTCCCTCTTACCCACATTTCACTCCTTCTCACACCTCTGCGATGGAGGTAAGAGGGGGTGTGACAATCTTCCTTGCGTATGATGCGTCCACGATGCTCTTGGGCAGAATTTTGGTAGAATTAGGTGCCCATGTGACATCAATAACACAGCTTAAATATCACATGAATTTCAGAATTGTGGCCTAGCGTAGCTGAGTCTGAAAATGACTTCGCAGGGCGCCACGCTTTTGCGAAAGCCTGTAAGCATCTTTGAGACAAATTTCAAACTTACGCATCGCTTTTTTTGCACAGTGTATATTTCTTTGCCTTGATAATTTATATTTTATGGTACTGCGCTTATTCATTTGAAGTTATGCAGTGTTAAGTTTCATACGAAACACGACTTATGTAATATGTGCTATATTCACGAACAGCTAATTGAGGACAGAAAAAAGAAGCAATAGGCCAATTAGCCAGCTGAGAAAATCATCAAACAATTACAGATTTTCGAGGAAAGGGGTGTCATATGCCTCTTTATGCGAAGACTAAATGACTGGCTGAGGGAGAAATGGAGAACGAGATAAATCAGTGGAAGGATTTATTTTTAACAAAGAAGACTGTTTTATTAACAGTCTTTTATTAGTATTTCTGCAGAGGAAAGAAATAGCGAACAAAATTTATGTGTAGGCATCCATCGACGCGAAAGTTGAGTGGAAGTAGCTGAAACTCTCTCTCTCTCTCTCTCTCTCTCTCTCTCTCTCTCTGTGTGTGTGTGTGTGTGTGTGTGTGTGTGTGTGTAGCAGCGTGTATTTAGCGCGCAAGGTCATTAGAAACCTCTACAAATGTGGACATGGAGATGAGCAGCAGTTTTTTTTGTTTTAAAATCCAAGACTTTTGTGAAATCTAATCAGGATTGCAAGGGTGATACCAGAATGAGATTTTCACTCTGCAGCGGAGTGTGCGCTGATATGAAACTTCCTGGCAGATTAAAACTGTGTGCCGGACCGAGACTCGAATTCGAGACCTTTGCCTTTCGCGGGCAAGTGTTCTACCAATTGATCTACCCAAGCACGACTCACGCCCCGTCCTCACAGCTTTACTTCTGCCAGTATCTCGTCTCCTACCTTCCAAACTTTGCAGAAGCTCTCCTGTGAACCTTTCAGAACTAGCACTCCTGAAAGAAAGGATATTGCGGAGACATGGCTTAGCCACAGGATGTTTCCAGAATTCCGTGGCTTGGGTGGTTCAGTTGGCAGAGCACTTGCCCGCGAAAGGCAAAGGTCCCGAGTTCGAGTCTCGGTCCGGCACACAGTTTTAATCTGCCAGGAAGTTTCTTAGAAGGATGATATCTGGTTCCCCATCTCCTTGGATACAACAGCGGCATACCTCTTCATCAGATCAGTTGAACAAGGACGGAAGAATAGACTCGCTACAGTTTTGAATAAGTCTTTCACTCTTCAGTAGAGTGTCCCGTATTAAGAAACTCTCTGAGGTATTATATCTGTCACTCGAATGTAGATTTCCTTTGCTTTCCACAGACAATGCCGTTACCTAAAGAGCTACCCAGACATGCTTACATCTACGCTGTTACAGACTGCCATCATCCATTTCCTGTGTTCTCAATTCTGCAGGTCTCTGCCACACTTTACTCGACTGTCACTGTTACGAGACGGAATACTGACCGGAGGTGACTTTCTACTGCACAGTGTGCGGTGTTATAGAATTTCCTGGCTGACTGAACGGCAAGCATCCAGACTCGATTCCAGGTTAGTTTAGTGTAGGGACCTCGTTTCTGGAGCCACTCTGAAAAACCTTGGGATGATTTTGGAAACCGACGGTAACTAGAATCATCTCGCTACTTTTTTCTGAAAATGTGATGCATGCTTTTCAAGTATATACACTGAGGATCAGAACATTTTGAGCGCCGCCTTAACAGCATGTTGGTCCACTTTTGGAAAGCAACACAACAGCGATTCTGCGTATCATGGTTTCAACAACAGATGTGTGCACACAGGACACACGGTTCCCCTAAATTACTGGCCGAAGATTTGACAGTGTTACTCTGAGCTCAGATAAAGTGAATTTGGTAGACAAGATTGAAATGGATTGGACTGATGAGTTGAAGGAACCAAAATACGCTGCCATTTGTCCCATCATCCTGTACTTGTCAATCAGGAAACAGTCCTGAATGAAGAAGCACACAGAAGACAAATCCTGATGAACTGGATTGTAAACGAGAAATCAATAAAACCAAGAGACAGAAGCAAGTAGAACTGAGGGAAGGGTGAGAAGGTGAACGTGGGTGAGTTTCTTCGCCCCAAAAGCAGCTGGAAGCCCATGGAACGCGTTATGTGATTAACGCACCCTCTGCACCCGACTGTTATTTCCTCAACCTCCATTACCACAAGGAAACTAGCAATTTGGACAAGTTTATAAAATCTGAGGAAAGAGACCAATGTTGACGAGACAGTAAAGCAACAACAGACGTAAAAGAAGAAGAAGACTTAAAAAGGTAGGAAGGGCAGGAACCAGGACGGACCACCGAGCAAGGGCAGTCGTTGGCCACTGGGGCGCCACTCCATTCCCTCAAGCGGCCCACGACCCCAATGTACCTTACTTAACAGAGAGAAGTAGAAAAGACCTTCACTGGGAAAACATAAAACCAGATAAGCGGTAACTCCAGAAGTAGCGTGTCAGCGAGTTTGAGATTTTGCTGTAAAGTGTCCAGTAGGATGTGGGTCACCACCAGATGGGCATCACACTGGCAGTGGAACGAATCCTCAAGTCTTATAATGTTGCCATGTGACAGCCAAGTGTGGCTAACGTGAAGCTGACAGGAAACTATGGATTTCTTGCAAGAAGCTCGAAGCATAGACTGCTAGACTGCTAAATGGTTGTGGCCCCTTTCGGATAGAACAGGACACACCAATCCGTGTTCCAAGCCGCCATAAATTAACGGCATAGAGTCGACTGACGATCTGGTTCCGGTAGCCCTATCTCCAGTGTCGGAATCCTGGTAGCCAATTTGGCCAACCGGTCATCATGTTCATGCCCTGGCATCCCAACTTAACTTGGGGTTTAGACAAAGACGACCAGTCATCTGTCTTGATGGAGGAGGAGGAGGAGGAGGAGGAGGAAGGGGAGATTAGTGTCTAACGTCCCGTCGACAGTGAGGTCATTAAAGATGGAGCACATGCTCGTATAAGGGAGGATAGGGAAGGAAATCGATCATGCCCTTTCAAAGGAACCATCCCAGAATTTGACTGAAGCGATTTAGGAAAATCACGGGAAATATAAATCAGGATGGATTGACGGAGGTTTGAACTGTCGTCCTCCCGAATGAGAGTCCAGTGTGCAATCACTGCGCCACCTCGCTCGCCCATCTTGACAGAGGTCAGAAAGGATATCCTGGATAGTCGTAACCAATGGCTGTTGAGGGCAGCAGTGGTCGATACCTGAACACTGCTGAGGGCAACACTGCCAACTAATAGCTTTTCAATGGTGCAAGAACGAACGTGAATGAGGACTCGAGTGATAGCCAGCAATTCTGCAGCGAATACACTGCATCCATTCGGCAGGGACCGTAGTTCGTTGCACCTTGCATGTGTCTAGGCAAAACCACTTCCTCCATCGACTGTAAAGCTGTCAGTGTATACCATTTTCGAACCCAGAAATGCTTCTGTAACGGTCAGGAACAGGTGGTGACCAACTATGGGGTCAGCAGCATCTTCCAGTCCGAACGATAGGTCAAGAAGGATCTGAGAACGGGGTACACACCACTGGGGCGTAGGTCATTGCTCCCTGACAAGAGGAGATAGCGGAGGAAGGTGGAGTTTAGTGCAGATACACCGTATGCGACCTGTAATCATGCTGCCAGCCAGGGACCGCTGTTGTGGAAGGTGAATTTTTCTACCAAGAAAATAGATATGGAAGTTTCGATGCTCAGCGGAGCAGCGAAGGTGTACTGCATAGTTGAGCAGGAGTTGTCGGTGTCTGAAATGAAATGAAGAGATCCCAAACTCTGCGAGTGGACAGGCCATAGGGCTGGTCCAAAAGGCACACGTCACAAGTCGGGCCCCACAATGATATATTGACTCCAGCATTCACAACGCAGAAGGCTACGCTAAGCCATGTGCCAGATTCCCATACTCAAGATGGCACAAGATCACAGCTTTTTAAAGCTGCAAAAGTGCAGAGCGGTCTGCACCCCAGCTGGTATTACGGAAGCAGCGAAGAATGTTAAGGTTGACCAGCATGCTCGCTTCATTTGGCGCAAATGGGGAAGCCACGTCAACTGGGCGTCGAAGACCACTCTCAAAAAGCGATAAGAATCCATCACATTGAGCAACCGGACAGCGCGGTAGTAGGACGGCGACAGAAGGGCGTGACGCATGTCTTTAAAATGGGTGGGCGGAAGCCATGGATGGGAATCCAGAACTGTACCTTCTGCATGGCACCCAGCAGTTTGGTGTTCACCAACACCCACAGTGGAGAAGCAGTAGTAAATACAAAAGTTCTCAGCATAACACTGAGCACGAAGGTATGCATTAGGTCCACAGTAATGTTCACATAATCGATAGCTGTCGTTGTGCCTTCGGTGAGTGCCACTACTCTTAGGAAACCCAGGTTAATGTCCCCCACAATATAACTAGCACTACCGGCTTGTGTCCCTTGAGAGGTGCAAATTTCGAGCAGATGTTCGCCTGGATGAAGGTGTATTGGGCCACGACCATCCCTGTGTAACAGGGAATATGACTCTTCTCACCAAGTGACACTTTTACATTGATTCGTGGTGCGATCTCGGCGATCCCGTGCTCACTGCGCGATGACGATGTCGTTGCATATACGTGGGAACACGTAGCACTGTCTGCTGCAGAACCCAATGTCCCACACTGTGCGGTGAATGGTGTGTTCTGAAACACTTGTGTCTGTTGCAGCATCGTACTCTGTCGTCATAGGTGTCACAGATCGCTGCCTACTCAGATCTATCTCTAATGACCTCGATATCGACGGGACGTTAAATCCTAATCTTCCTCCCTCCTTGCATCTGTCCTGCTTTAAAGGCAAGCCACTATTTCCACGTTCCGTGATGAGGTGGGACGACCAACGCCTTGTCGCCTACACGTAGTTTCATCGTCTTTCAAACACTTCCCTTAGATCCTCACGAAAGTAGCACGTGACCAACCGACCAGCTTCTCAATTTCCGAGATGCTCGTTCCCAGACGCCAGGGCGCAACACTTTGCCCTTTTTCAGTGGATTTCTCCATTTGCGATCAGCATCCCCACTAGAATTATTCCTCAATCGCTTCTGCTTCGCTTGTGGACTATCCTTGCCGAGTCACGTGTCCGCTACGCCGCTGACAAGGAGACCACATGGTATAATTATGTATGTTTAAGATACGTGAAGGTCAAAACTCAAATATTAGTCTCCAAAATATGTTCGATGTAACTCTCAAATTATCGAGAAAATCAACTTCAAAGTTGCCGAAGCTTCTTTAATTAACTACACCTAGAACAACTTTTCCATGGGGGTGTGGCTTTGTGGTAGAATGCTTGACTCCTATGTGAGAGTTTCGGCTTTGATTCCTGGCAAATACAATTATTTTTTTTAAAAAAAAGAAGGTCTATTTCGCGAAGATAAAGATGGAAAAATAATCGGTAGCTCACAAGATGGTAATCGCTGGATTGAGTCACAATTCCGTCATTACTTTTTCCGTTCAGTTACAATATCCACATAATTTAAATATGAAATCAATCGAATGTATGTTAAGTGATACATATATAGTTATAATTTTTTTGAAAACAGTATGTAAGATGAGGGGGAACGCCTTCAAGAGCACCTCTATACGGAAGGAATTCACAATAGTTGCCATCTGCGAACGTTTACAAACTTCACATTACGCACTTTAGTATTAGTTGCTGACACTGACGATGGCTGCCCTAGCAAATGACAATTAGATGGTTGTTCATCAGCTTATACTTTATGAATTTTATACTGACTACCAGTCTAGAGAGCTACCTATTTCTTTTCATGTTTAAGTATTTTATCCTGCACGAATATGCGCGTAGAACATCCACCTTTCTTTAAAAGTTTGTATTAGCTACGAATCATCCGCTCCCCCCCCCCCCCCCCCCCGCCCCTCCTTACCTTTTCCCGTCACCCCACATGCCAGCTTGGCACTCAAGTCAAAGCCCCAATGCCCACAGAAAATTGTTCTAGCTAAAGAGAATTAAAGTCACTGGGAAAACTTCAAAGTCGATTCTGTCGAGAATTTTTGCGTTTTTCATTGAACTGCTATGATAGATTCATACCTGAGTCTGAACTTTAACATAAATATAAAAAATTACATAAATCAGTTTGCTGTGTAAGCGGAATTCTCTCTCGCGGTGGGCAGTGGTCGATTCTGTCGAGAATTTTTGCGTTTTTCATTGAACTGCTAGGATAGATTCATATCTGAGTCTGAAGTTTAACATAAATATAAAAAATTACATAAATCAGTTTGCTGTGTAAGCGGAATTCTCTCTCGCGGTGGGCAGTGGTCGATTCTGTCGAGAATTTTTGCGTTTTTCATATATAGCAACGTATGTTGCTTTAGAAGAGCAGTTCAGAACAAGCAACATCGTAACTTCTAGTATAAAATAGTTGAGCAATACAAGATATTATCAATAAGGTATTATTCTAACATCTTCTGAAGGGTGATAACATTGTTATAAAATGGCAGTAGTAGCGTAAAATGTTCTTCTGCGCGCATCTTAGAAACGCGTGAACAGTAAGTATTAATCCGGATGGACCGTATTTGCACGATTATCGTAATGTCAATATTCAGAAAACCATGAAACGAGAACAATTTTGGAAATAGTGAGTGAGTATAGGCGACACTGGAAGTAGGTTAGTGCAGATAAAGAAATGCGGTACAAAAATAAATACATTAATCAATTAATTAACTAAAATATTTGTGTTGTAGAGTGACAAAGTGTTAAAGAAGAAGTTTCTGAAGTTGTTTGTGTGAATGGTAACACAGTAAGGGCATATGCGGAAAACAGTGCTAAAGACAAGAGAAGCTGGACGCATCTGAAATCCATTGTTGTAGAACAATGTCAAAAATTAAATAATGAGATAACAAGTGAAATGAAACGGGGTTTCATACAGTAAGATAAGACGGATAAATAGAAATACAAGGACTAAAAGCAGGTTATGTGACATATGAGGCTATAAGTTCCTGATGAAAAGGAAGATTAGAAAATTTAGCAAAACTTTTGAGGAAGGTGGGGAAGTAGGTATGATGAAGATAAAGTGCTGACATATAAAAACAGATTAGAAATGTATTGTGTCTCATCAGTATTGCTGCTTCGTCCAGCATTAGAAGCTAGTAATGAACGAATTATGTTTTATCTTCTCTTCTTTCAGCATCGCTGGCATGAATTTAATTGCGATACATTTCTTCCTAACTAAGTCAACGTGATTCTTGGCGAGCTGACTCACTACGATATCTGAACCGAGAGTCTCTCGCAGTCGCTTCCACTGTGGGCTCTGCATGGAAAGAATGGTGTTCTGGCATTTGGCTTTTGGTGCCCCGTTAAGTTCGCATCTCGTGACTTGCAGACCTGCAGAAGACTCTGGAGTTGCAATAATAGCGGCCAGAGCTTACGAACTTTGCTTATTTAGTTTTTTTTCTATACGCCAATCTTTAAGGAATGAGGGATACGAGATCCTAATAACCATGAAACGAGGACTTTTTTTTGGTATTACATCCGTTCGTTGCCCTGTACGTGTCGATGCACCTTGCCCTGGAAGGTGATCAAGGATGCATCACGTAATGGAAAGACAGGCGTACCCCAATTGTGGGGTGGGGTCGAGAAAGATGAAGTGAAGATACCCTGGAAACGTTCGTCGGTAATGAGGCGACCGGTTGAGCGTACTGTGCGCGATCGCAATCTGAACCGTATGTGGACCATTGTGAAAGAGATGTTATAAAGCCTGTCTTCGAAACCAGATGAGTGCGTGGTATTTTCGCAAGATGGCAGTGTGAACTTTGGGACAACAATAAGATAGTCCGGGGTAACCATCGTTCACGGGGCGTGGAGGTAACAGCCCACGTTGCGTCGGATAAGGAGCTAACCGTCCCGTTTCAGGAGGCACGTAAGACGATGCTCGTCGGTGTCATTGTGTTGGCAGTCAGAGCTAAGTGACGAAGTGGCCAGTCCTATTTGATGAAGTCGGCGATTGGTATGGGATTTACCTTTGACATCGACATACTAGAGTGCAGACATGTTCGATACTAGGAAGTGCGCGAGTTACCTTCTGCGTGCTGTATCTCCATGGGGTTGTGAGGGTTGGACAGTGTAAATATAGGATAAAAACCTCTCACACGGGGAGGATGGGTGACAGGGAGATTGTCCCGAATGTAGCTGAATTAGACGAAGTAAGTTACGACATGGTGAAACAAAGGTGAGAGGTGAACCATGTCGATCGGTGGTTGGAGAGAAGCTGATCGGAGGATATCTAAGAGACTGCATGTTAAATACGGGGAGGACCTGCACCAGTGCTGCAGCCTGGTCTGCACAAAGTGTGCTGTGGATCAAGCTCGCACGGTGCCTTTTAGAGTGGACTTTGTTGGAGCGTTGTAGGACCATGAAAAGGGCCTCTGCTTACACCAAGTATGCGCAGGCTGATTGAAGTAGGCAATCAAGGAGTAAAGGCATCGGGAGGATCTGGGCAAGATATACCATTTTAGGGCCCACACGTGTGTTGACATAGGACACACGTTGTAGCTGGTTCAAGCTATGGTGCACGTGACTGCGAATATGGTGCCACATGGACTGTAAAAGTCGGCGGTAAGCCAATGCTGGGGATCAGAGTGTGGAGGCCGTAAAGTAGATACCTAAGCAACGAAGGGTGGCACCGAAGGGGAGCAGATCCGGTGCTATGGCCTGGAGTCCACGCCCGATATGCGTCATCGATATGCCCTTACAGCTGGATCCAATGGCTGGTGTCACTTAGTTCCGCTGAGGAGCGGGCGAAAATTAGATCATCCGCATAGGCCCTGCATCGATAGGTATGTATGCAGGCTATAGGCGAGTTGTAAGACCGGTGACGAGGGGCTCCAGTGCAATGGTACGCTGTAGCTTAGACATGGGTCACCCTTGACGCACAGAGCGGCTCGGTCCAAGTCTCCCGTTGGCCTGAACCGTGGAGACAGCAGGAAGCAGTAACCGGCGAATGGTGTCCACAAAAAGAGAGGCGCGAACCTTATACGCACCGCGAGAAGAAATGTGTGTCGATGGCGATCAAGGCCACTGGTAAAATCAGTGGAGACTAGCACCGGAGCCGACAGACTGCGGTTATAGCCGTCATATCACGGCATTTCCCCCAGAAGCGATAAAGGGTAGCCCCGGACCCACGTACGATCAGTTCTGGTGAAAGGACCGAACGTAAGACTGTGCGTAGGCGCGCTGCTAAGAGGCGCGCCGTAAATTTTATAACCCACGTTCGTTAACGAAAGGGGGCGGGATACGGAGACAGAATGTTCGTATTGTTAAAACACGGTAGCTGCAGTAAAAACAGTTTTAACGAACGTGGCAACCTTCGTCGCAGTCGGCGGCCGCCCCTCGGCTGGGGGGCGCGCCCGCTGTCAGAGCCCAGACACGGCCGGCGTGGCGTGACCGGCAATCTGCGGCCATTATGCGCGCACAGCGCCGAACGCGCCGAAATCAATTGGCAGTCCTCCGTGCCGAGTCATCCGTCCCGTCGCCGGCATTCTGCCGAACGCCCATTTAAAAGCTATTCGCTCCGCGCTCAGTATTTATTGTCCGAACCGTCGTCGCCGCGGCTGTAATTTCCGAGTGGTGGAATTGAGAATTTATGACCCGACGTAAGACAGCACGCTACACTACGTCAGCGACTGACATTCTACATTTAACTCTGTATAAAGGTACGTGAAGCTGTGGCCATTACGAAAGCCATAAAACATGTCAGCCTTACAAATTAACGCATTTCCAATAATAATGTTTCCCTTGGAAATACTGAAAGTTATTTATTACGTCTGGCCTTTAAAACCATTCACTTGTTTCCTTACATAAAAATACCGGTGACTGTTAGTGTATACCTTATAAGAAACGAACATTATGTTTCTCAAGTGGTTCTTCGACGATTTCTTAGAAACTCGGTCGAATAACGACGTTCTGGTGCTCACTCAGTCTCTACAGCCATCGATAAACCGCGAAAAGGGTAGAATACTTGTTAACGGAAATACCTCAAAGTTACTGTCTAATTCGATGTACGGGTGTCCGAAAAGTCTTTCCCTGATTACATAAATTGATAACTCAGGCTAGAAGTAAGATACAAATATGAAACTGGTGTCTAATTGTTTACAAACTATCAAAGCTTTTTTTTTTTTTTTCACGCGTCAGTAAACTCCCACATGGGCACCCTTGGTAGCACGTCCAAAGGTGAATGTTTGGTGCGCGCTATTGCACGATCGAATTATCCGGCCATTCTTCTTCGCTGAGGCTACCATCACCTCTGCAGTGTATCTGGACATGTTGCAACTGTATCCTGTTGCTCAGCTGCTTCAGTATCACCCGATGTCTTGTTTCAGCAAGACGGTGCACCGCCTCATTGGGTTTTGGACGTCCATGCCTATCTCGATATGACCTTTCCCGGGCGATGGTTTGGTCGTGATGGGCCCTCGGTTTGGCCTCCACGCTCTCCTGACATAACCCCATTAGACTTCTTTTTATGGGGTTATGTCAAGGACGAGGTCTACCGAACACGTGTATCAAATCTTGAAACCCTGCGGCAACGGATAACCACAGTCGCTGAATCGATCCCTCCAGTGGACTGAAACTGAATATCGCCTAGATGTGCTACGTGCTACCAAGGATGCTCATGTGGAAGTTTACTGATGTGTGAAAAAAACTTTGATAGTTTGTAAACAATTAGACACCACTTTCATATTTGTATTTTACTTCTAGCCTGAGTTATCAATTTATGTAATCAGGGAAAGACTTTTCGGACACCCTGTAATACCTTTTTCTTCCAATTCTGTTAAGGTGAACGCTACCACTGAGCTACCTGGTGCAGAAATAAAATTAAAACAACTCAAAATATATTCGAACTGTACCATGAATGTATATTTTAAGTACTTACTACGTAATAGCCCGTGAGAAATACGCGTTAATTCGACTATGTTACAGCAGTGAAGGATACTTACGTTAGTGCTGTAGCACTCTTAGACGTCATCAAGGTAGCGGGACAAACAGATGAGTCAGGCAAGGAGTTTTTATATTACGAACATTATGTGTTAATGGAAAAGACCTCAAGCATTTCGTTTTGCCGATGTCATTGTGCTGATAGCCACTAGAACAGATACACTTCAATGACGAATGGTAGAAATCAATAAAGCAGGTTCGAACGTAAGCCGATTATCAGTTATAATAAGATTAAAATGAAATATAATGTTAAAATGAAATTTTCACTCTACAGCGGAGTGTGCGCTGATATGAAACTTCCCGGCAGATTAAAACTGTGTGCCGGACCGAGACTCGAACTCGGGACCTTTGCCTTTCGCGGGCAAGTGCTCTACCAACTGAGCTACCCAAGCACGACTCACGCCCCGTCCTCACAGCTTTAATTCCACCAGTACCTCGTCTCCTACCTTCCAAACTTCACAGAAGCTCTCCTGCGAACCTTGCAGAACTAGCACTCCTGGAAGAAAGGATATTGAGGAGACATGGCTTAGCCACAGTTTTAATCTGCCAGGAATTTTCAAGTATAATGCTCTTGGTAAAGTAAACAGATTTTCTGCCAAATAAACGAAGTGTATTTGGGAAAATGAAATTAACAGTGATAGTATAAAATCAGCATTCAGAGAGGAGGACTTTTAAAGTCATCGAGCAATCCATGATAACAATTATTCTAGTAGACAGGAAAACAAATAAATCATCGAGAAACAAGTACAGTTGAAGACGTAATGAAATCCGTATATTGATGGGCAGCATATGCAACCGAATGAATGAATGGTGGATGGAACAAGAGACGACGTTCGTGAATTCCACGACGAGAGAAGAGCTCGAGAAGGCGATTTTACAGAGAGAAAAAAGAAGAATAGGTGTAAAGTGTATGAGTCGAGCTGAAGCCCATCATGCAGGCACACGTCTCAAGGATGCCATATATTGATGGATGCCAAATGACTAATGATAAGGATACAACGTTCTATTGGTCATTTCCTCTAACTCTTTCCTTTAATATATTAATGTTATTCCTCCGTCTGCAATTTAGAAAATGTTTATGTTCATTTACACTCTTTGTCTTATAGCGATTGCAAAACATACCACAACCGGCCAAAATTATGATGTACATAAACAACTGAATAATTCTCAAGCTATCGGACATAAAATAAACTCAATTTACTATGGTAGTCGGATCGTTACGTAGCTGAACAAAAAAGATAGAAACAAAAAGAAATCACGAATGTTAACTCACCTGTACCACCTTAAACTGACGGTGATTATGTTTCAACAGCGAGAAGATAATTATCTCCTCAAATGAACTGTTTCTTTAAGTATTAAATTTCTTAATCCACAATTTTCCTTGCCGGTCACGGACAAAGCACATTAATTATTCGTAACCATGTTTCTGATATGAATATATAGTAGTCTTTTAAACCATTCTGTTGGTAACGTTTTATGTACTCTGTTCTGCAGTTATGTGTACATTAGTTAAATCCAAACTGAACATGGTGATTGATTTTTTAAATCCAAGGCCATTTGGTGACACTGGCGACAGGTGCATAACACCGTAGTATAAAGTGCGTACTTTGCAGGATTCAAAGCCCTATATAGCCATCCGGATGACATCTTCAGGTGTGGGACATTAAACCTTATTCTTCGCTGTAACCAATTAACTGAAGATCAGGTTTATGATAACTCCGCAAGCTTGCACGAGAGACTTCGAAAAGTAACAGTTTTGACTCTGTGATGGGAGAATGCTGTTTTTACAGGAAAGAGAACTGAGAACGTTAAAAGAAAACACTATTCTGTGAAGACACAAAATTTAGTTATGAGATAAAATAAAAGATAAGCTATAGTTTAACATTCCTTCAGTGCCAAAATCTGTAGAAAGGGACGGAAAAATAGTTGAGGAGGGATCCTCTAGATTTATCCATTATCACTTCCTATGTTAGTTAATACTTTTTTGTAACGTATAGGTCGGCTAATGTAACACACAGTGACAACAGAATATGACCGCGAATATCAGCTTTATTAGCAGACTTTTACTGTTACAGGGTGAACGATTCTTTATGTGCTCGTACCGATCGAGGTGGTGCAGTGGTTAGTTAGCACACTGGATTCGTATTCGGGAGGATGACGTTTCAAACCCGCCTACGGCCATACTGATTTAAGGTTTCCGTGATTTCCCTAAGTCGCTTCAGGCTACTTCCGAGATGGTTCCTTTGAAAGGGCACGGCCGATTTCCTTCCCCATTCTTTCCTAATCGAAGCTTGTGATCGTCTCTAATGATCTCGTTGTCGACGGGACGTCAAACACTAAGCTCCTCCTCCTCTTTGCGTATGCGTGATTGGGTCATTTCTTCTAGCACTAGTAGCGTGCACGATTGTAAGCAGTTTTTTTTCTCTCTTGTTTTTATTGTGTCTAAGCGCTGTGTATGTATGTATGTGTGTGTGTGTGTGTGTATGTGTGTTTTGCTTGAGACAGAAAGAGACAGAGGGCGAGAGCGAGAGAGAGAGATAGTAGACAGGTAAGTGAGAAATGACGTTGTGACGTCATTTCCCACGATCTATGTGCGGCGTGCGCTCGTGCTTGTGAGTCGTGACCGCAAGCCAGAGTATGCACACTTGAATAATGTGCAGGTGAGAGCCACTGAGGCGCTACCTGCCATGGCACGCACAGCTCAATAGCTGAACGTGAGAAAGATCCAAGGAGTCGCTGCTTCATTAGAATATGAAATAAACGGAAAGGCGCTCAGCTGAAAATTTCTGAAGTGTTACGCTTCTCCATATCAATGCTTCGGTTACAAAAGAACTTCTCAACCCTTCGCTACAAGTAATAAGTAAACGAATATGCACCACTGATTACGACGTGACAATGTACTTGCGACTGAACCGTATGACTGAGTGTAACACTGGAAAGATATGGCTTTATTCAAAAGAAACTGGGTTATCTCGGCAGAAAACACCAATTGGAGTATACATAAAGACCACATTTCAGCCAAATTTCAAAGTGCACGCTCAGAACGACATATTTATACTATAAATCACAGAAAAAAGAGGCCTATTAAGTTGGAACTGGGTATGAAATAAATGGTGACGATGAAAACATGTAAATGAATCGACATTTATGTGTACAGCATCATTAATTCCTACTGGCGTGTTAACAGAAAAACTTGTTTATTGACTGGGACGTGATGACTGAAGCAAAAAAAAAAAAAACAATGTCTTAGAGTTTCAAATGGTTCAAATGGCCCTGAGTACTATGGGACTTAACATCTGTGGACATCAGTCCCCTAGAACTTACAACTACTGAAACCTAACTAACCTAAGGACATCACACACATCCATGCCCGAGGCAGGATTCGAACCTGCGACCGTAGCAGTCGTGCGGTTCCGGACTGAACGCCTTAACCGCGAGACCACCGCGGCCGGCTCTTAGAGTTTCGTCGTCCTTTAGTTATTAGAAGAAATCTTTCCACTGTTTATGCACAGAAACAAAGTTTATGGCGAAGTGTGTGAAGAGGACGAGTTTTCAATAAGAGAGTAATCGAGCTCGACCCCTTGATGATTCCCATACTACTTCAAACTGCAGCGATGTCGATTGTTAATCTTCATTCTATGTTACAAATAGTCCAACACATTTTTAAGGGGATAAAAAGGAAATATCAACAAGTCGACCTCAAATTTTGAGGAGGAAAAAGTACACATACAAGACATTAGCCCCAGCAATCGGTCCCACGCGAAAATTTGGGCCATAGTTCTGATACTACGCAATTATCACATTCCGAATGCAGAGGTTTTAAATTGCTCGTGCACCGATTGTTTGTCACGTTCTCTGCAACCGTTGCAACCGCTTAATGTCCGGGCGCGAAATACCGTTCAGTCGAGTGAATAAGAGCTTTGTGAAATACTGCTTTGACACTGATAACATGGTTTGTCCATATCTTGCAAGTATGCTCTTTCCTCCTTAAAATACGATATCGAGATGGCGATGTTTCCTTGTAAGATGAGGTGCTTTAGCTGTCCACTGGAGATGCGACAGGCAGCTGAGAGTTCGTCAAACCGAGAACGTATGCATGAAACTCGCTGTTACCACCTTCGAAGATGATATTGTCCTTAGTGGATTCACCATCAAGAAATGCAAGAAGGAGCAACTGCTGGTGAACGAAAGTGTTGAAATGAACGTCTTCGTTGATTTTCATGGTAACCTGAACCAATGGTTTTAAGATAGTGTGAAAAACATACTCAAAATATCACAGAACTACGTCGAGCTTGTGGAATGTCTCATTGGTCCTTTGATGCACTCGACACCCTGCCTCATTTGAAAATAATAAAAACCGCTACTCTTTAGACCACACCACACTCTTCCGGTCAGCCATTGTTGAGTTTGTATTGTTAAGCCTATTGACGAAGTGCAGCCTTATATGTCACTTTGTCCAGGGCCATATCACGAAGTATCCAACTTTGAATGGCCATTGCAGTGTCCGCTCGGAAAATAGTTGAGATCGATCTGCATTCACTGACTGCAACAATTCCTGTTGGATTGGAAACTGATTGTATTTGACACTCATTTCCAGTACCTGTCGGATAGTATCCTTTTATGTCGTCGGTCTTAAGCCGTATTCCAAGGTTATGAATGGTCTCCGTTCCTTGCCGATACGTTGGACTGTACCCCACTGATTCCACAGACCTGATCTGCAAATATGCATCACGTCGCTGCCATAACTTAAGTCAGTGGTGGAGGGTCATTTGACTGCCTGCTACCAGTTATACAACAGCTACAGAACCCCAAAGGCACCAGTATACTCTTTTGAAGTGCGTCTGTTATTCGATCCTGTGACACCAATACGGCTGCCATGCCATCTTATCGGCTAAAGATAGAGGAATAAAGTGTTCGGTCATGTACGGTTGGAGACAAAATCGGAGATATACCTCGTCTTTTCGTTAAGCTGAATGTGTTCGAACTGTACTTTACAGGAAATAAAATGTGATTTTCCAACTGGAGTGAAGTTACCAGTTATCACAAAACCGGACAAGTGTAGTAGGACTCGCGCTCTTGGGTTTCCGTACGAACTTCATAATGCACATAGGTAAGATGATAATAATAATTTCGTGTGGCTCAATGATTTGTTGCAAATGTTTCTACTGGATGCCACTTCCGCGACTTGCGGATCCATGAACTCATAACCTACTCCGGTCATCCAATCGGGTAAAGGGGCCCTGCAGTTTAACTTGGAATCCGAACCAAGTGTTGTTTCTGAAAGGTGAAGGCTAAGTTAAAACGAAGACTGAAAAATCCGATCTCACGACCGCTCGATTTCCAGGCACACGTTTTACCTCCCCCTCCCCCCCATCTCTCTCTCTGTCTCTCTCTCTCTCTCTCTCACACACACACACACACACACACACACACACACACACACACACACACAAACAATCTCTCATTCTTTCCCTTCCTCCTTACATTCGCCCACCTTTAGTTGCTTTCTCGGTCTGGCTTCTGTGCCTTTTATCCTGTTTGTTAAAACAATAATTTTCCTGGAAATATCATTAGACGACGATGCCCGTCATAGATAGTACATCTGTAGGATTTGATGAATGTGTTTGCGAATATCAAAATGTGTGACATACATGGAAATATATTTTGATTGCAATGACTTAGAAGATAAAAATATTTACTCCGCGTAGGGACCGTAGACCTTAGCATTTGACATAAATTTCTTTTTGCCTGTACCCGCCCCTGAGAAAGTGATCCTATTTGGGTTCCGTTTTTACCGATTGAAGTCCGAAACCTTTCTCCTTCTATGACTAAACGAGGAAGAAAAAGTCATCCAGATGCATCACAGTCAGTAATGACAATAATCTTCGCCATGCCCACTGTCTTGTATGACGTGATGTGGTGCTCGTAAACAGTATTAGTAACTGATCAGAACTTAAATTTTTCCAACGGTGTCTCAGCTCTTCAGCTGACACATGCTTTCCTATATCCTTGTCCTCATAGTATCAGTGAATGGAAGTAGGATAAAAGCAGGCAATCTCGACAGCCATTCCTTTCGTCACTCCTCTCCAGCTTCTTCTCGCCCCTTCCCCTCACCACTAGGCCACACCACTTGCTTTCCTTTTGCACAGCCACATACCTTTTCCGAAAGTATTTCAATCAGAGAACTTCCAAACCAAATTATTACACGTATTTATCTCTCCCAATAATAGCTCAGTATTTTGCGTTTTTCTAAGCCAGCTTGTTACACATATTTCGTCCTCCCAATGAATTTCTTACGGCGAAGAAGACACCTTCTTATGACAAGAACGGGCAAGGGGTCATGACATCTTTCTCATCCATTGATGATGATGATAAGTGAGCAATCGTCCACGTGTGAGACCATACAACTTTGGGTGTCTCTAAATATGATAAGATCGCGGTGCATCCTGCTTGAAATCCCAACTCGCCTCCAATCATAACCAACAAATAACTGCTGTGCGGCGGCTCAACTCTAGAAAGACACGTCTGCGGTTGTCTCGAAGGAGCGACTGTTGCAACGGCCCTTCTCTACTTCGTTATGATCTGCCCCAATGGCCTACTGTCCCTCTTTCACATCTCCGTTACGGAATCACTGTAAAGAAGACGCAAGCCTCTGTCACCGCCGCTATAGCCGACCTTACGATACTGTATGCAATTACTACATCCTGCCTGTCACATCCTTAATCAACGGTGAGATGTGGCTAGCCGTACAGGTTAGCCACCTCTCACGCCTTGCAGATTGGGACAGGCGTATGCTTCATTTGTCTGAGTTCCATGCAGATTCAGAGAGGCATGACAGGTGGAGATCATAAGAACAATACTAATACTGAGATGTATAGCTCATAATATATTATGGAAGTGTTTCGTTCCATATGCATAGGAATAATAGCTAATCGTGATAAACAGCAGCGAATACAGTTCGCAACATTTGTGCTGCTTCAAGTAGGACCGTTATGAAGTGAATCAGTCGCCATATTCAGTGGTCAAGGTTGAAAAGTTGGTGAAAAAAGAAAGATATGAAGTTTAGGATACAGCATCCCATGTACAACGAGGTCATTAGAGATGAAGCAGGAGGCTGGGAAGGGAAACTGGCCATGTCTTTTCAAAGGTACCATTCCGGCATTTGCCTAAAGCAGCTTACAGAAATCTTGATAAATGTAAATCAGGATGTCAAGAAAGTGGGTTGCATCACTGCACTCCTGAATACACTGAAAAGTTACTACAACTGTGAGATCACGAAACTGAGGGTTGTCGGGCTGTTTCAGATAATGCGGGAGATTTTACTGCTCGTGATTAACTCATCTGTTACGTTCGTCTCTTATGTTCAGTATACTAACGAAAAAGCCCTATAAAGCGTGAATTACAATTCATCGTAATATCCTCATGACGATAGTCTTTTATAACATAACAAATATTCCTAACATAATCGAGCCCAAATCGCACTATATCTACATTCTGTCCACAATCACACTGAGTAGCAATTCAGTAAAATCATAAAAGTTAGGAAGAGTAGCAGAGGGAGTAGGTCCACAACGAAACCTGACTAAGAAATTATTCAGTGTAACAATTTAGTCAAAAAAATTGTTTGAACCGAAAAACCTTAAAATTATTTCAATAGAAGCAGAAAGATGCAGGTACTAACAAGTATCCACATCTGCAAGCTTTACAATCTTATCTACAGTGTACTGAATCAAGGCAACAAGAAGACTTATGAGAAAGTAGTCTTCTTGAGATTTATTACTGACTATCGATCAGGCTGTTTGTAACTCTATCAGAGAAGAGGTAAAATTCGCGTTCCAGGGTGTTTAGAAACGCCAGTGAATACGGGCATCAATCTGAAGTGCAGCAGCATTACCAGTGCTCTAGCTAGCGACTGTCCCAGTGATGGCTGCGATTCTTAGTTTGCAACGTAAAAGTCGAGATGTAGTTTCTGCTTGGAAGAAGACTTCTGGACGCACATACATAAATTTACTAGCTTGATGTCACTACTTACGTGATAATCGTTCAGAATATTTAATAGAAATGACAAGAAAATGTCAAGTGATAATTCTCAGCCACTTCAGAAACTATGTTGACTGTAATAGCGTTGCCAAACATGTTCTGGGATGTTGCTGCATCTCACGCTAGTGGCAGGAAGAATTCGTTTTCTTAGCTCAGCTGTTTCTTGAGCGTCTCACACTTGAGTTACAAAGACGTCAAGTATCTGGCCATCAAGTTGGCAAAGAACTAGACCAATGAGTTTTATTCGCTTTTCTATTACTAGAAGTTCGAGCTAAAGTGAAGGCATAAATAATATTTAGATTCAGTGACTGAAACTATAAAACCATAAATTAAGAGCAGGGAGAATTATTTGGTCGGTCCTCCTCTTCATTATTTGTCATAATTAATTTTAATGTTCTTTCTTAACCGCACAGCAAACCGAAAAGCTCATTCACGAGATGGAATTCGCTTTTTTTTTCAATATCGCTAGTGGTTATATTGTAAACTGAAGAGTTACAATAAATAATTTCGGTGCCAGATGCAATATTATGACCTCTGTGGAAAAACGGTAGATATGTTAAGGTTGATCTTGTTTTGTTGAATTCTGGTTTCTTTACATCATTAGCTGAGAATAGATTTTGGGCAGATGGGAATATATTCATTCATTATTTAATAATAACCATTCAGTTGAAGAAATCAGGTACAAAATTATTATTGTCGTATGATAGCTATTACTATAGAGAAGTAGTTTAGCGGTTCTTCGAGGTTGTAAAAGCAGGCAAGTGTAAACAGATTAACTCCTGGTTAGCTTGGACTGTGTCAAAATGGCTGCTTGCGCGATACGTAAAAATTAAGCGAGCATAATTCCCACTCCTTTCAAGAGGTTGAAGTCCTTAATTTTCCGATTTCGCGGTCAAAACTGAAAATAAATTATAGTTTTGCCCAGATCAGCTCATAAGAGAAGCCCTAAGCCTCCTGCATGTCGATCTAAAGCGAGCCATTTTGCTTCTAGGTCGTAAAACTAACCATAATCATGAAACATGGCGCTAGAAATAACCTTTTCGTACCTCTCTCTCTAATGTAAATCCCTTTTGTTCTATGCGACTAAAGATTGCTTCGAGAATTATCTTCAAATTTCGGGCGTATCTGGTTTTCAAAATAATTATTTTTCTCTCACTAAGTAACCAACAATATTTCTATCGCCGTCAATATGCGCAAGTCACACAGAAGGAGATTTTACAAAACACTATGAGTAGATAACAATTTTTGTTATTCTGAACATGAAAACCTTAAAGGAATTTTTTTAAAGAACGTGTACATTGCACTGTCACGAAAGGTATGAATAACAGAAAGTATAAAATCAAGAATGTGAAACCGGATCAAATTCTCGAGAGGAAATGAATTCTGCGAGTTTGTGAAGTGCATGTTCTGGAATCATCTAGCCTTTGTTAGCGTGAAAGAGAAAATAGTTATTATCAGAACATGTACAAACGAACAGAAAACATTGACAATATTTTGTATAATATTTCATTAAGGAAGATTACCATTCAGTCAACAATAATCATCTGATCATCTGATTATCGCAGCATAAACGCCGCTATTGCTTTGTCAATAAAAGCGAAATGCATCCTGGGAATAGGCTTCTCAAACTGCATTACATTTGGGACAGGGAGAACCCAAAGTAATAATAAGTGGTACAACAAGCTGAGTGTGGGGTGGAGTTGCTACTCAGCACCTCGCAGTTGACGAGTTTGTCCGTAATTTGACTCAAGGTGGTTTCACACTAGCGAAGCCGGCACGCAAAGTAGTTGGCGGATACCTAGCGCCTGACAAAGCCAGTGGCTGGAAAGTCTCAATTATCGCGGCCGCTCCAAAGTCGGTAGGGCCGTGTGGCCTCTGGCGCTTCGTAACACAGAATGTTAAGCTTTCGTCTGCCCTGACAACGAATAAGTAGTGTTAGTACAAGTCCAGGTGGTTAACGGATTTCGTTTTTCTTAAATGTTTGACAGTGAGGACAGCAGGAAAAATTTATCTACGTCTTTTTGACACTATGAGAACTACATTAACACATAACAAAATTCGCAAATCAACATAAAATCGTGTTGACACCGATAAAGAAATATGCTTACATATTTTGTCTCATTGTTCTCTCAAGCTATCTTTACCGGGTGCTTCGCGACTTTGATTTTCTAGATCTGGTGTGATCGAGGTGACAGAAACTTGAAGTACTAACTGCGCCATCCAATTCACAGAATTCCATGTAATGTAAGCACCAATTCATTCTAATTTGTGAGAAAAGTCTCTGTCTTATAGATCCGAGCTGCGGTTTTTCAATTGTCATTACTGTCCCCATTCAGTGGAAGTACGATGACAGGGTTGTACAAAAATGCATGTCAGTCCTCAAGAGCTTTAAAAGCTGTGAGAAAAGTTAAACCGCAGATCAGTTTGTGAGCTTCAGGTTGCTTCATGCAAAAATGGTGCATCACATGACTTGGGTGCTCTTAGGTGCCTTCTTTCCTTCCTCATTGTTGGTACTACAGATTTTCTATAAAATCGAGTTTTGTTTGCCCCTAACTACGGTCCAGTTAGTACCTGA
This sequence comes from Schistocerca serialis cubense, assembly GCF_023864345.2. Taxonomy (NCBI): domain Eukaryota; kingdom Metazoa; phylum Arthropoda; class Insecta; order Orthoptera; family Acrididae; genus Schistocerca; species Schistocerca serialis. Next base: position 434,472,648 of record NC_064643.1, read on the forward strand.
CTTTCTGTTTCCTATTAGGTACGGTAGTGATAAACGTTAGTTGACAATATGTTGGCAGGTCTGTGCCTCCTTGCCTGATGAAAATGGAAATGCCGTGTGGCTAGGGCCTCCCGTCGGGTAGACCGTCCGCCTGGAGCAAGTCTTTCGAGTGGCGTGTCGATGGGGATGAAATGATGATGATTAGGATAACACAACACCCAGTCCCTGAGCGGAGAAATTCTCCGACTCAGCCGGGAATTGAAGCCGGTCAGTTAGGTATGACATTTCCGTCGCACAGACCACTCAGCTACCAGGGGCGGACTCCTTGCCTGTTTATGCTGGGTAACATAAAGTAAAGTTTGGTAGTTCGGCGCAACGAAAGGGCGAGAGGCCTCGCGAATTCTGTCGCCGCCTGTACATCTGTACACCTACAGCAAGTCGCGGGCGACTTGTCCCTTTGCAAAAAACATACAGCGTCATCGCTCCCTGCTCATCTCATAGCGGATTGAGGAACTTCCCACGAATGTAAGTGTGCTTGTGTGGTTTCCAAATCACCAGACTTCATTATTACGCACTTCGATAGAGACGTGTAAGCCTTCTAGTCAGCTATGAGAAATTTATAAATGTTATGGGCGGCTGTTGAGCGGTCATGGATGTGGGTGGCACGCCATGCTTTCTGTGGTTCGTAGCCTCCATGCAGTCTTACACATCGCCTGTGTATTCAGGGTGGATCGAGATACGACACAAATCTTGACAGATGTCTCTAATTCAATTACTCATCAGTGAAGATCTATACATTCAGTCTTGAATTCCAGCAGAGAGCCTGCTGGTAAAGACCCACGTGATTCAAACTGTGTCAAATTGGAACGCAAACTCACATCTCTTGTTTCCCCGCCAGCGTCCCATCAATTAATCCGTTTTAAAAATTCGCCTTTTTTTGAGTTTCTTCGATGTGACTATGGTGCTACCACTAACAGTTCATTAGTGAAAACATTCCTCCTAAAGAATTGGGCGCAGGTGTCGCACCAGATATTATGATTTAGATATTTTAAGCACGGCAAGAACAATCCTTCAGCAATAATGGCTAAATAGCTGTGACAATTATACATTTGTTGACATCCTGAATAACGATATAAATATTTCCGAATGAATCTGCACATCGAAATTATTTGCGCTCCGACTCTCACCCCCCCCCCCTCCCCGCCTCCCCCACCCCCTCTCACACGCACACACAGGTACACAAAACCACTCGTGCGTGATCCGTTAGCGTAAGTGCTCGAAATGAATTTAATTTAGTTCCTCTTCTGGATTTTTCACGTATATCTCGGCACTGAAATAACTCATCTGCTATTCATGGTAAACTTTAACTACACTGTTTCTGATTCTGTTCCTGATATTTTCTGAGTATTTTGGTAGAGGGGGACATGTAGTCACCGGTATCTCATTACAGAATAATTGCATTATCGGATTTCATTTGATTTCTTACTTTCGTTTATATTTGTATCTGTATATGTACTGAAATTATCTGCAGAAAGCCGGCCGGAGTGGCCGAGCGGCTCTAGGCGCTACAGTCTGGAACCGCGCGACCGCTACGGTCGCAGGTTCGAATCCTGCCTCGGGCATGGATGTGTGTGATGTCCTTAGGTTAGTTAGGTTTAAGTAGTTCTAAGTTCTAGGGGACTGATGATCTCAGAAGTTAAGTCCCATAGTGCTCAGAGCCATTTGAACCATTTATCTGCACAAATGACAATGATAAGCGGCGGGCGTCTTCTGTGCAAGCAGACTTGTTCTACCGACAACAGCTTGTGCGCTTCAGTGTTCGACCTCAAGATTGCATTGTTTACTGCTCTGTTTGTTGTGTACGTCTTCGTACATAACGGTAAGGTGATATGGGCTACAGAGTGGTGTGACAGCTGCCGTCGTAGAAAAGCTGGACAAAAACAGAAATTATGAGCAAAGAAGCAAATACTGTAAACAAAGCTTTACTGAACTGGTAGGTTTCTCCAAGTGTCCGATGAATCATTACAAATAGAGCAGCACGAAATAGAGTCCAACTCATACAGTAGTTCTCTGAACTACTGGGGCTGTGTGGATGCCGCCTGCCTGTCCGCAGCTCGTGTAGGCTCGTGTAGGCTTCATGACACTTTCTCATCAAAGAAAACTGATAGTCGTTCATATTGAAAATTTCTAGCTCAGAAATAACTTCAGAAAATATAACATGTGGCTAATAAAGAGCAGACGAAGAAAAAATAAACGTCTCGTCTTGAGACGACAATGCACTCGTTTGCATTTCTTTCCTTAGATGGCCGCAGCATGACTCTACAGATTACGCACTGTGGCACCAGGTAAAGGATTTGTGAGGGCAAACAGCTTTACCGACTCTGGCTTATCTGCGTTCGCGAGGCGCTCCCACAGTGCCACCGAAAGACAGACAAAAGTTCACTATCGTTATGAGGTCCGCCTGGCTTTTCGGCCGGCCGGAGGACCCAGGAACGTAGGAGCAGCCCTGAAGTAATTGCCGCCATTCGCATTCCTGAATTAATGCGGCTCTCTCCGGCTCAGTTTTATTATTTGTGAGTGCTATTGTCTCGTTCGTCGGCCGAATCTTGATAAGCGCGGCGAGGGCGGCCACGACAATTTGTCTCGGGGAGCACCGGACAACTTCACTGCGCGGCTACCGGGCTCCAGCAGTAAGGTCCTCCCTGTGATTTATAATTATTATCTGCGGCCTGTACGGGTGCAGCGGTGTCCCGCAGACTACCGCTGCGGTCGGTTATAAATCACGCCAGTGTCTCCTCCGTGCATGCGGCTGACGAGTGTGGGGCCTGCGCGGTCGCAGTTAATAACCTGCGTCCAGGGATTACGAGCCGCCGTATGCAATAGCCCGGGAACGTGCTGTCGCCCGCAATCACTCATCTTCGCAACACGCGACGCTGTAATGTACTACACTGACAGAAATGTGAGGCAAATAAAACTACTTGCACGTTTGAAATTATGTCGAGATGCATCTGACACCGAGAAAAAATAAGGGCGAGATCATCGGCTTTCTCTGCACCACGATTTTTCATTTCTCATTGTTTGTTAATGACTATAGTTGCAACACTGTGTTGTCATCTGATATATAGTTTTATTTCAAGAGCGAAGACGTGACGATCTGCTCGTAGAGTGTACAGTATGGAAGGCTAGCGGCGCGCCACTCGGCCTGGTAACTGCTCTGTGGCTTGCAGACAGATCTTCAAAACCGACTAAGCAAATGCCGAGAACTTTCCCGTGTCCTCCTCAGGATTACAATAATTATACTGAAAACACGGTGGCCCGTGTGCACTTCGATATGAAATACAAAGCGTGATATAATATCTTTGCCTGTGTATATAAGAAACCGCCTTCTTCGCATGCCACCGTGGGACATGCGCGATCTCTATCGCGCTGAATTAACGGTGATGTGCTTGAGCTGACTCTCAGTCGTTTACCACCGATAACTGCAGAATTCTCATCCATGGGTAAGTGCTATCAGTTACACGGGGCACGGACGCTGTCAGCTGAATACCACCTTGAGCGGATGTGTGTGTCATTCTTGATTTTTAGCGAGTTACATGCCCGAAAAGCGTGTTGCTTCATTTTGGTGGAAAACGGCCAAGGAACTTGGCTACTATTTGGTGTAAACAGAATACACGGGTAAAAGTGGATTAATGAGCCGTAATTGTCGGCGCTTGTTATAGTTATTCGGTGAGCACTTTAGTGAGTAGACAGTACGAACAGTTGTTCAGAGCTAGCCACAGTGCCGTAAGGTTCTTCATACTATGTTTTTCGGTTTGTTCAGAGCTAGCCACAGTGCCGTAAGGTTCTTCATACTATGTTTTTCGGTTTGAGTTAACAGCCGTTTTATTTAGAGAGTTCCTAGCTCCAGTTTGGTCAACTAACACTGATAATGTTGTTTACTTGGTTGGTAATTTGGCAATATTATTTTTGTTGGTTTTCTGTAACTTATTTCGTATTCGGGGTTAATGTAAGAACAAATTTTGTTTAGTTGACTTCATGTGGGCGTTGTCGTTTAAATTTTATTTATACGTTCTTCTATAGAGCTAGCTTGAGTTATTTCCATTACACTTAAATAGCTCACATAATATTTCTCTGATCACTTAAAGGGTGTAGTTTAAATTGTTTTATAGCTGCTCAGTGATTGTTCTGATCTGCTGTGCCTGTAAGTGTTAACTGATGTGTTAACTAAGTTTTTAGTGATGCTTGATGTAGTCTTTGGATCGTGCGTTAACTGAAATCTATCCTACGTGTTCTAGTAGTGCCTGAATTCATACCGTTTCTTACTGAAATTATCTTGAGACAGAAGCCCTTCGCAAGGTCATGCTGTCGAACCTCAACTAAAAATTTCTCTAATTTCAAATATTAATTACTTATTGCTCGTTTTCTTACGTTCATTTGAGAATGTTAAATTTCATAACTTCTCAAATAAATTAGTCTTTCCTGGGTGAGGCTTTTTTTTGGGGGGGGGGGGGGGGGGGTTCGTACCTCACCACTACCGCCTCTAGAGGCTGCAGCATGTCGTCCCGCGATATCGCCGATTGTGTCGGTCGGGATCCCAAGAATGTCACATTAATATTGGATCGGTGCGTGCAGTAGGGCTATACTCAACGCCACACACGTTATCATCTGCCTGAAGCGACAACTGACAGATGGGACAGAAACAGTGTTCGCTCTGCTGTGGAGGATCGTACAGCCAGGTCACGTACCTCGAGTCAAGGAAAAGATCTTGTTAGCAGCAAAAGAGTGTCCACATAGACGGTGACAAGGCGTCTGAAGCACCACGGTCTGTCAGCATAGTGGCCATTGTTGCTGCTTCTCATGACGCGGCAGCACACGAGGCGAGCTGGCACGGTTGCACCGAACGACAGCTCCGGACACAGGAGTTGCAAAACACGCCTTTTCAGGCAATGCCCACTTAGCGTACAATCTGTCCACAAGAATTTTCCAAAGACCGATTAGCTTACCACCAAAGTAATTCTATTTACGAACAACTTATGCACAATGACTGGTGGAAAGAAACAGGCTGCATAGACCTGATAACAATAGATTAACTAACATTTGTTATCGATTCCTGCGATCCCAGAAAGGCACCAGGGAGCCTCAGAGTGCAGACAGCAACCACAGGAAAAAAAGGTATATGAAAACTGATAAAGGGGTAAATTATTGCAGCTGCATAGTTCGCACGTGGTCTGTCGATAAACTGATTCTCCAAAGACCAACTAACCTGCCACAAACGTGATTTAAATTGTGAACACCTCACAATGATTGACTGCTGGAAAAATGTGCTACACCTTATTGTTTTATATTGATACTTGTAGAACTATCATCAACCAGCAACTGTAGGGAATATACGACTGGAGCAACTTACGACAATAGAGCCCCAAGGAGAACGAGAAATTCCATTAATCATCATCATATGGACCCAGCATCTGACATGAGGGTATGTGGTACACATAGCCAGTAATTTGGACAGCAGGTAGTACAATAATAAAAAGTGTTAAGTCTGGTGGCTGTGTCCTATTTTCGAGATTCCCATGACGTTATTTTTCAACAATATAAAGCAAAATTGTTTTTTCCCATGCTGTCCTAACGTACGTCGAAACTGATTTTGTTCGACTGTTGCTCTGGCCAACATCGCCTCCATAACATCCACCCACTGAAACCACCTCGTTATGGCTTGCCAAGAAACTATCACTAGAGACAACGATTGCACACCTCTGGCATAGAGGTGACGCAGCAAGGAATGACGTACTTGTAAGTCCTCAAAGCTCTGTTCGACTCATTACCCAGCAGTGTCAGAGCTCCTGCTGCAGCCAGATGAGGCATCTCTTTATGTTAAATTTCGAATCGTTTATATATCCTCAAATCACATATAAATTTAATAATACAGTAGGTTATCCCTGGCTGAGGACATCACGTGCGAGTAAACAGTCAAGATAGGCATTAGGCATCGGGTACGGGAGAATCAGCAACATATGAACAAGTACTAAGTAATAAAGGAAATGATCCAGACAGTGTTTGTAATCCACACATACAAAAGTTATATGTAAATATGTGTGTGTGTATGTGTGTGTGTGTGTGTGTGTGTGAATGGATGATTATGTTCCACATCTCCTCCTAAACGCCGTCCGAAGTGGCCGTGCGGTTAAAGGCGCTGCAGTCTGGAACCGCAAGACCGCTACGGTCGCAGGTTCGAATCCTGCCTCGGGCATGGATGTTTGTGATGTCCTTAGGTTAGTTAGGTTTAACTAGTTCTAAGTTCTAGGGGACTAATGACCTCAGCAGTTGAGTCCCATAGTGCTCAGAGCCATTTTTTCCTCCTAAACTACTAGACCAATTTCAACCAAACTTTTTACAAATATACCTTACTGCCAGGCGGCAATCGTTGTGGCGATAAGAACTACCCACTTATCAAAGGGGTGGCGGCAGAGATACTGGTGGGAAAGAAGGCTAGTCCGCGATGCATGAATTCCCAGACTTTATTCGTACAGCATTTGTTAATGAGAGCACTTAGTGACTTGCATCAAACTTTACACATAATTTCAGTCCTTAACGAAAGCTACTTTCGCTGACAAGCCCCATAAAATGATGAAAGAAAAAATTTATTGCTTAGTAATTTTCCGCTGTTCACGCAGCAAAAGTACGACTTCTTTACTGCTAATGGTATCCGCGACATGTTTTACAGCCAATATGCGCGTATACCAATAAATGTAAGTCTGAAATTATATCATTGTAAGACTCATAGTTCAGGAAATATGAAGTCATAAACAAGGAGATGCGTGAAAAACTGCCGCATCATTCATGACATTTAAATTTATCACTTGGTTGCTACAAACTCCGTTCGCAACACACTTTTCAGATGCTATCAAATATTCCACTGAATATACCTTCAAAACTTCCCATAGTTCAGGAGATATGATGTCATAAACATTAAACACAAGGCCAGACGCTGCGTGGTAAGATCGTGGACGCACAGCTAAGAATACGACATGGCTCAATTATACAGCGTCCTATAGTTGATTGTACAATGTTACATTTTCACTTTTTTTTTGCAGAATGCGGGCAAGGGGGGCTTCCGGTCGACATAGAGGCGAAGGTATTTGACAATTTGTTTGACTGAGATACGAAAAAGTCCATTTATATCACGTGTAAGTGCAAGCTGCGATTTTGGCTGGCGATATTTCCAAGGAATTCCGATGCAACAAAAATGGCTCTGAGCACTATGGGACTTAACTTCTGAGGTCAACTTACAACTTAGAACTACTTAAAGCTAACTAACCTAAGGACATCACACACATCCATGCCCGAGGCAGGATTCGAACCTGCGAACGTAGCGGTCGCGCGGTTCCAGGCAGTAGCGCCTAGAACCGATCGGCCATCCCGGCCGGCTCCGATGCAACAAATTCTGAAACTTCCCATGGCGAGGAACACCTGAGTTGATTTTCCATGAGACTCTCGCTAGTGGTGTAAGAGCAAAGGTCGTCTTCGTCTTGTATTACCTTGACACTGTCTTGCAGAAGCAAATGTAGATCCACAGTGTACAGATTAAACAGTAGCGGCGATACGGTGCAACCTTGCGGCAAACCTTTGCTCGTGTGTCAGGGACCTATGGAATAAAATTTCGCTCCTCTGATTAGCCACCGAGCGAGAGGACGCAGTTATTGAGACACTGAACGCATATTTGGGACGACCTCAGTCTGACATATCTAGATTTAGGGTTTACGCCGTTTCCCAAACCTTTTGAGGATTTTTAGAAGTTATACGCTAGATTTCTGCTCCTCTCATTCTCCAGTACATGCTAGCGTTCCGTGTCTAATGATATTGTCGGCAACTTTTATTGTTGTGCGTTCCGGCGTTGATATCCCTGTAATTTTCCCATCCTTTGAACGGATGACCGGTATTCTTGAAATTAGCTGTCAGAAAATACTGATAAGCCACAGTTTGTGAATTATCCTTGTCTCATGGGGTCAACATTTTTAGTGAGGCTGGCGACCCAATTATTTGCAGCTGTTGGTGTTAGGTGGGTCGGTATTAAACACAGCCGAAAGCGAGCAACTTTACTGAAGAAACTAAGTAAAGGCGTTATCTTTTCGTACCCAGCGTATTTGTTTTAAATCGTATAGTTTATCGACAACGAGCAGTCAGACAGCGAGTTGTGACGCCACAGATTATGACGTGAGTGAGCGCCTTGTGATGCGGCCGGAGCCACGTGCCCCCGTTGTCGGAGGGCGCGCCCTGGAGCAGCCCCGCCCGCATCTGCGGCGCATGCGCGCCGGCTATCTCCAGATCTCCGCTATCTGGCCTTTAAAGGCGCGCTTAATGGGAACTTCCGACCTCATTACGGCGCGCAGCACAAAGACGGAGGCAGCTGAATGGAAAGCAACAACGGACCTGTTTATTTACTGCCTTCCTGTCCCCGCGAAGTTTGAACAGTCTTGTCCGAGCAGCTGTGTCTTCAAAACGCAGGCAGGGGTGGTGTACTGCATGTACGACGCTGTTCGTATCCAGGCTATGTACGTGACACACTGAGTTCCACAAGCGAAGACTACGTTCCCTAAGAGTTAATCGTCAATCACACTCAACATTCTGTTATCCGCACCAACAAGGAAAGCTGTTAATTTAAATGGCAATAAAACTGGAGGCTTTAGTTATTGTTTTAGCTTTCTCCCCTCTTCGCCTGTAGACATCTGACTGTGCTTGTTATATATCGTGGTAAAGAAAACTAGTAAACTTGGTATTTTTATATATTGTATACTGAAATCAGATGTTCTTGCCTTTTATATTAGTTTGTCATCCTCATACATTGCTATGAAATGAAATGATCACAAGGCAATACTGGTCAGGGGACCCCATATGGGTTTGTTCGGCTGCCTAGTGCAAGTCTTCTTATTTGACGCCGCTTCAGCGACTTGTGTTTCGATGATGATGATGATGATGATGAGTAGGAAGACAACACAACACCCAGTACCCAAACGGATACAGCTCCAACCCGGCCGAGAATCGAATCCACCACAGCCAGGAGCGCTAACTTTTCCCACTTCTTTTTTTATTAGAAATGAAACTCTTTCAGCTGTACTTAAGATTTTATATTTACTTGATAACTAGTTTCGACATTGCATCAACGCCAAAACTAGTAGCCAAGTAAATATAAAATCTTAAGTACAGCTGGAGGAGTTCCATTTTTAATAAAAAAAGAAATATACCAGCTGTGTCCCACTTTCATCCAATTTAAATATGGATATACGAAGATTACCCAATTCTTTCTATCGATCATCTGCTTCGTCGTCTTTCGTCAGAGGTTCTGTGCGAATGTTGCATAAAACTGTTTAAATTTGATCGAAAAGATCTTCACTCGTTTTTTATTTATTTATTTTTTATTGCAAAGGGTGTTTGGTCGCCTGATCCTACACAACGAGCTACCCTGCCGATAGACCGCGAGTTTCGTACGGTTAAATTGCAATAGGAGAAAGGAACGAATTCAGATAATGATGAAAGATAAGCTCGAGTTAAAAATCGCGTCTACATTTGCGGCACTGAGAACCACAACGGCCTACAGCATACCATCGTCGAGTCTGAGTTTGTAGCATGTATACATCTGTTGATCTTATAGTGGCCCAGCGTCATCTGGTCTGTAGTCCCACACTGCATGTATGAACATTCACAAAAAAATTGTCTCACCGATTTCTCTGAAATTCGCTTCCATGTGGGCCCAAAACACAAAACATAATTTTCTTGCTCTGCACTGCTCAATTGTTATACAGGGTTACCAACATGAAACCGTCCCTGTTTTCTCATCTGCTGGTTGTTGTGAAGTATAACTTATAGAATGTAAGGTTAGCTAAATCTTTTGTACTCTTAAGTTTACACCGAAGGCTTGAGAACTTTTAATTGTGTTACTGACCTCATTATCAAACCAAAAGTTTATATACATGGTAACAATATACATTTAAGGAATTTTACAATGAAGAAGTTGCTGGTTTGACGCACCATATTCTTCTTTGGAGTCTTTGGAAGCTTCTATTTTTTTGCAATTCATGTCAACGGAGATCACAATTTGTCATTTCCGCAGAGTTTGTAGATGCCTTCCAAAATCTAGAGCCCAAATACCTATGTGGAAGGCAAATATGAACCGTGAAACACAGATATTTAATGAAAGTATTACGTTCAAAACTACTAAGTTTCATGCCTAACGTGGACAAATAGTTTTATCTGTACCTCCAAATGTGCGTGAAATCTTATGGGACTTAACTGCTAAGGTCATCAGTCGCTAAGCTTACACACTACTTAACCTATATTATCCTAAGGACAAACACACACACACATGCCCGAGGGAGGACTCGAACCTCCGCCGGAACCAGCTGCACAGTCCATGACTGCAGCGCCCCCCTAGACCGCTCGGCTCATCCCGCGAGGCATCTCTACCTCAAGTCACAGAATTTTCTACATGAAAGTGATGGCAATGAGTACCTTGAAGTATTGGAGTAGGTCATAATTGTCTGTGGTGCTCTTAGTATCTTGTCTTTGTCGTGATATTTATTTCACGCGTGCATTACAAACTTCAAAACTATCGAAAAGACAGTATTGTCACTAGCCAACAAGTTAAATTTTTGTAGATCGACATTAATGACAAAAATATCAAGTATTAATTAAAATTCCGTAAGATAAAGTGGGTTCATAACTTTTATAGGAAATACAGGATGTTGAGACTTGATTAAAAAAGAAGTGAAACCTATGTGATTGGTTGTTTGCCTATAAATTAGATTTTAACAAACATCTGTTTTCTTAAAACTTTGTGTAGATGTTTTGGGTTCTTGAGCCTCATTAGTTTGATTAGAGACGGAATTCTCAGATGAAAAACAATTTGGAAATAAATTAACTCTCTCTTGACTGAAGGAATATTCCGGCTTGAGTCCAAAATGATTTAGAGAAATCATGGAAACGAATAAATAAGCAGGCGCGAATACAGATGTGAATCCAGCTTCCCCAGACTGCGTGTCCAGTTGTAACATATCATTTCCCCGCCACGCCTTTGTGGCTACTGTCTCCGCGGAGTAAGATGTGCTCCAGCGATTTTTCCCTAATCCTCTTAAATGGGTTGTTGCGGGAGCCTGCATGGCTGCTTTACTGGTTTGCGGTTTCCCAAGATGGCCCGTTTTCTTCCGATACCCGACAAACGACAAACTCGTAAAAGTCCTACGAGGAAGCACCGTACAGTAGCCTTTTTAGCGGGAGTAGGAAATCGGCAGTGTAATGCCTACACTCTGCCCCTGATTTTGATTGGGTGCAGTGTACATAATTTCGCGGGGAGTTTTGCGAATTCGCAAAGACGAGGAGTAGGTTGGCAGCCGTCGTGGAGTGTAGAAGTGGTGTGCCCTCTGGTGAAGAGGTGGTTTTTCGTAGTTTGCTTCAGTAGTCGGGAGTTCGTAATCCTGGATAAGTACATTCCCCTGCGCGAGTGGATTTCAGATTGAGTCATTCCAGTGTTCTAGGCAGGTGTTGTCTTTAAGTGGATGTGCAAATGCCCGCTAGGCGGAGCCCTTACACCGGATCATGGAGTCAGTAGCTAGCTGGGTGATGGTGTTCTAGTGAGTCAGTAGCTGGCTGGATGGGGGTCTCATATAGTGAGTGAGACAAGGTTAATTGCAGCCAATAAATTTACTCTTAGCCTTACGGTCGTTGAGGTGTATTTTTGTATTTTTGATCTGTGATGTGGAAACTGTGCTGGCGTAAGCTGTTGCCAGCACACCATGCGGCATAGAGTTTACAAGAGTATCGATAGAGGCCAATGACAAGACTCGCTGGAAACGCGCCGACAGTGCCCCGTCAGCCGCCAGTTTTTAGAATCGCCGCCGCGGACCGGAGGGGCAGTTTAGCCAGTCAGTTCGAGCCTGTTACGCCAGTGAGTTTGAGTCTGTACGCCGTGGAACTTCAGCGTCTCACCGAGACGGAGCCGCAGACTTAGCCTCTAGCACAGAGTCAGGCAGCACATAGCAATCTTATAGTGAACATAGCGGACTTCAGCGGCATTGCGGCTACGTGGACTATACAGGAGAGAGCTTGTAACACAGTACATAGAAACGTAAGTAAGTCTTTTTGTAAGAATAAAGAACCCAGTTATTAACTGCGTGCAGTTTGTGTTACAGAACGAGAATACAGAACAGAAACTATCGGCAGAAGTTGCTAGAAGCCCATTGGAGGCAGTGTATGAATTGTTAGCGATCTACAAATGCAGTCCAGTGGCTGAAACACGGAATCTTTATTTATCAAAGTGGTTGAACTGGTACGGTATTTTTTTTTTTTTTTCAGGTATTGACTTTGTTGTGGCGAGAAGTGTAGCCTCTTTCGCGGTCCAAAGTGGGACTCGCGACCCATGTTTACACTGATCAGCTAGAACATTATGATCACTATCCACCGAAACGTTGGATGCCGTCTGGTGAGCTTGCAGCCACGTGACGCCGTAACAAAAGTATGTAGCATGGAGGGGGGTCACCGTAGCGAAGATGCGGTCTGTAAATGGGGAAATCCATTGAGATAAGCGAATTTTACAAAATGTAGATTGTTATTACGCAGTCTGTGAACGAGTATCTCGAAAATGGTGAAGCTGATAGAATGTTTACGCATACTGTGGTGAGCATCTGAGAGGTAGAAGTACAGTGAAACTACCACTAAGCGCTAAATGGTTGGACGTCCACGACTATTCACACAACGTGGGGTTCGGAGGCTTGCCTGCTGTGTAAAGTAGAACAAATGGTGATCTGTTGCATCTCTGCCGAAAGAGCGCAATGCTGGTTCAAGCACAAATATTTCAGATCACACCTTTCATCGTACATTGTTGAACATGGAGCTCCACAGCAGACCACCCCAACGTGTTCACCTGTTGCCCCAGCGACACCGTCAATTACGACTGCACTGGGCAGAGGGGACCATAGCGGTAAACCGTCATCAATGGAAACGTGTCGCCTCTTCGGGTGAGTCACACTTTTGATAATTAGGTTATTGGGTCGTTTCCATAAACGCCGCCATCTAACATCGGTTCGAAACGTGCGGCGCGCCACGGACACAGGCTGGTGGGAACAGTATTATGCTTGTAACGCCGGAAATGCATATCCTCCTATTTCCATCTATTGTACTATTATTTTTTTCCTTGTTTTGTTACCTCAAGATATGACATTTCTGTGTCTTTACATATTGTAATTGTTTTACTATTTGTATATATATATTTATGCATTTATGTCGATGTATATTTGGTTTATTTCGTAAATATTATTTGTATTTTTACGCTGGGTCTTGCCTAGGGAAAACTGCTATCGGACGATTACATCGATAGGTCGTGTGAAGAATCAAAGTGTGTAGGATCTTTGGTAGTGTTAACTCTGCCGCGTGGAGCGCGGGCAGAGCATGGGGGAGTCTGGCTGGAGTAGCGAGTGGAGCAGGTGTGTGGTGTGAAGCTCCCGCGAGTTGCCGCGCTTTCGGGGTTTGGCAGCATGTAATTGCGCTCGACTTGCGATGATATTTTCTGACATGGTGTCGCGGACGGGAAGCATTAGCTGGCGCACATCAAGAGCCCGTTTCGTCTGGTGACCGTGTCGAGAAGAAGGCGCGCCAACATCCAGCTTCTGCAACAGCGACGGCCGACAATGAGTGACTGTCGCCACATCCTCGATCGACGGCTTCAAACCTTCAATCAACCAACAAGGAAGACTGGAAGCACGTAAAGTTTTAGAACTGTATGGCAGACCTCAGCTTTTCAAACTTTTAAAATTGTTGCATCACAAAATTACAGCTACTTAGCATGAACCTTTGTTGCTAATTGTCCCAAGTGCATTATCAAGCAGGGTCCCTTCCTTTTCCGAAATGAACCCGAGTGTCGTTGAAATTCAAACGCCAGCATTAAAATAATATAATTCAATTTCACTGCTTTAATCTCAAAGTTCAGTTTAAGTATTCATAGCTGGCTACAATATTTAGATTACGCAAGCACAAATTAAGAGTGCGAGTTTTGTTACCGTATTTTAGCTTACCTGTGACTGCAGCTCAGCTTGGTACGTACTAAATCTTACTATTGTTAATTGTTCAGAATCATTTAATTCAAGTTCAAAGTTAAATCTCTTATTTCTAAATTGCGTAGATTCAAGTAGCTTTTGAAATGATTGTTGAGGTAGTCCAAGACTAACCGTATTTTACTGAATTTCGATGTGCTTCAGAAAGAAAGCTCACTATTAACTTCAGTCACTAAATTAACTTTCGATTTTCCGGTTTTATTAATTCTTTTGCTAAATTAAGTCAGAGTGTAGCGAAATTTATTACTTCTGACAAACTTTCAGTTTTCACACTACACGTGTCAACCTTCAGTTGCCACGCTTCTAGTGCTAATTATATGTGTAATAACCTTTCTTTTTCAGCTACTATAGTAATTGTCCTTAGGACTGGCGACCGTAATTTTCCCCCAAATCTCAAATATCTAATTACCACTAGTTGATTGTTAACGTAACGGCCGCACATTTACTTTCTTTATTAACTTTGCCCCTTTTCAAAATTAATTTCCACCAGTTTCATTGGCATTTTTCCTTTCATTTAGATGTAACCCTTTCCTCCCTCTTTACCGACAAATTGACTTCGGTGACGATTGCTTTTTCCCAAATTTCCATTAGGTACACGCGGTTTAATTTTTCCTGTCATTAAGGTCGATAAGTGAGGGGGAGGTTACATGCTGTGGGAGACATTATCCTGCTCTTGCATCGAACCTGTGGTAGTAATAGAAAACATGCTGACAGCTGCGAACCATCTGCATCTGTTCATGCTTGATGTCTTCCCTGACGGCGGTGTTATCTTTCAGCATTATAATAGTCCATGTCTCGGAGCTAGAACCGTGCTACAGTGGTTTGAGAAGCGTTATAGTAAATTCACATTGACGTTTGGGCGACCAAATTTGCCTCCTGTAAATCCTATGGAACCCATCTGGCTCGCTATCGGGCGCCGTCACCGCATACGCAAATCAGTGGCGCTGTAACTATGCGAATTATGTGACCTGTCTGTAGACATGTCATGCCACATACCTCTACAAACCTTCCAATAAACCCTCGGATCCCTGATACGCAGAATCAGTGACGTATTTCCTTCCAAAGACGGACAAATAAGCTGTTAAAAACAAGCTAGAAAAGACCTACAGTTACATCCAACAGTATGGAGCAACTCCCTTACAGCCGGTCGAACCTTGGAGGAAATTTGCACAGTCTTCACGCTTGACAGAGTTTTTATCAGAGGTCAGTCTGATCGCGGACCTAGCTGGCCAGCCAGGTCACCTCACCTGTCATTGTGCGATCACCTTGTATGGGGAGCTCTCAAGTCTAAGATGTTTCGCTACAACTCTCATAGTCTTCAAGAACTGCAGCGGTACATTTCGGATGAAACTACAGCAATTCCAGCAGTCCACCTTCGATCCGCCTTCAGCAATTTGACGACAAGGGCCCAAAAGTGCCAAGAGGTGAATGGTGGTACTTTCGGCATCTGCTATAGACAGATTAGTACTGTATTTTCTTTCCTTTGCTGTGCTTCTTTGTAACCTGGAACTCTGTTCTCCGAGGCACTTTTATTTGCCCCATATTGTATTTTTACTCGTAGATCGTTTAGAATGCTATTAGACTCATCTTTCTTCGTTCTTCTATCGTTCACTTTTGACATTCACACATTGCGTCTTCCGAAAAGTATATTTTCAGAAGTGATGATGAACTGATTTCATTTGACAGTACTGGAAACGAGAATAACACTAATAACATACATTCTAATAGACGAGGCCTCGACATAAAGCGGACGCACTTAATATTTAATAATCGGTTCGACATGACAGGCGATAGTACGCGCAAGTGTGGAAATAATTTTCTGACGATTTTATACTCTTAATTATTTGTGAGAGAATGAAACAATTGCCTTAAAATAACATAGAGAAGTACTTTCCGGCAAGTCATTGGAGATTAGATTGATGATTGGTTCTCTGCGTAGAGCGCTTAAAATCGAGATCATCAGCGCCCATACTAAAATAATTTGAGACGAATGTGGCTGAAATGGTAAAAAAAACTTTTTGGAAGGTAAAACATAAAATAGAAAGTTGATCTAATGTGTTCCATTTCACTCATTTGCACTTTCACTTTTAAACAGGAACACAACATACATACTCGTAAGACTCAGTTTAGAGTAATATTGTAAAATTCGTTATTAAAAATACATGTACTAAACCACACAGTTTTCTGTCTAATCTATGTAGAAAGTCAGTTGCTACACAAAATGTTAAAACACAGACCACATATGTTTCATCATCTCCCAAATTTGAAGCAGTATCTTAAATCAGGAACAAATTTACATAACAATCGTTAACATTTAAAAACAATGTTGAAATTTTTTGAAAGAAGTTTCTATGGCTACAAGGCTGAAATCATGATTGTGTAAAATCAGTGAACAATTAACAGTCACATGGCGGAAACTTCTTTCAAAAAGTCTATGTGACTGTGGTCCGCCAGGAAGGAACGATCATTAGAAATTGGAATTGAGGGAACAAAGCTGGCCATACACTGAGGTTTCACCGTCATTGCAATTCAGCGTCGCGTGTTGTTGTTGTTGTTGTCTTCAGTCCTGAGACTGGTTTGATGCAGCTCTCCATGCTACTCTATCCTGTGCAAGCTTCTTCATCTCCCAGTACTTACTGCAACCTACATCCTTCTGAATCTGCTTAGTGTATTCACCTCTTGGTCTCCCTCTACGATTTTTACCCTCCACGCTGCCCTCCAATGCTAAATTTGTGATTCCTTGATGCCTCAGAACATGTCCTACCAACTGGTCCTTTCTCCTGGACAAGTTGTGCCACAAACTCCTCTTCTCCCCAATTCTATTCAATACTTCCTCATTAGTTACGTGACCTACCCATCTAATCTTCAGCATTCTTCTGTAGCACCACATTTCGAAAGCTTCTATTCCCTTCTTGTCCAAACTATTTCTCGTCCATGTTTCACTTCCATACGTGGCTACACTCCATACAAATACTTTCAGAAACGACTTCCTGACACTTAAATCTATACTCGATGTTAACAAATTTCTCTTCTTCAGAAACGCTTTCCTTGCCATTGCCACTCTACATTTTATATCCTCTCTACTTTGACTATCATCAGTTATTTTGCTCCCCAAATAGCAAAACTCCTTTTCTATTTTAAGTGTCTCATTTCCTAATCTAATTCCCTCAGCATCACCCGATTTAATTCGACTACATTCCATTATCCTTGTTTTGCTTTTGTTGATGTTCATCTTATATCCTCCTTTCAAGACATTGTCCATTCCGTTCAACTGCTCTTCCAAGTCCTTTGCTATCTCTGACAGAATTACAATGTCATCGGCCAACCTCAAAGTTTTTATTTCTTCTCCATGGATTTTAATACCTACTCCGATTTTTTCTTTTGTTTCCTTTACTGCTTGCTCAATATACAGATTGAATAACAACGGGGACAGGCTATAACCCCGTCTCACTCCCTTCCCAACCGCTGCTTCCCTTTCAGCGTCGCGTAGCGGGGTGAATACGTACGCCTTGAGTCTTTTATTAAGAAATTTTGGTGCTATTTTTTCAAAACTTTTCTGTGCATCACAATAAGTGATGTTTTGAATACCTTTCCAAGAAAGAAAGAACTCACCTGGCAAATAAAAAAGCTAGGCGCATTCTCCACACAGAAAAAGACTATACTCACAGAGTGTTCTAAAAGGAGTAGGTGTGAATAGAAGCCTCTGGTTGGTGGAACGTCTTTTAAGGCACCGAACAAAAAAGTTACATGTCACTGTGAACAGTAGTAAAGGGGCGAAAATTGTAGGATTGCGCTAAGTTTCTTCACTTGTAGATCCACGGGTGGTAGTGGAGTTAGTGTCAAGTATAAAGCATTTTCCAGTAAGTAATAAAGTTTATGGTGGCGGAATTGCCAGCCTTAGTGCCGGGTCGATGGCCACTACCGTTAGACGACAAACAACAGGCGTTAATGAATGGCTTCTCCCTCAGTCAAGAATGGGAGCACGCGGCGGCCTGCGGGCAGCTCCTCTGCGACCTGCGCAGCTCTCTCATCTGCCGCTGCCGCCTCGTGAATCGACCTCCATCTTCCTTTTTGCCACCTGCTCGTAACACGCGGCGGCCCTTGCGCAACTTTCGTCGTATAACTCAGTGGTCGAAGGTGCCCACTCGTGGCGCAGTTAAAACGTATTGGGGACAAGGTGAAGCTGCGTGCGAAATGTTAATTTAGTGAAGATTACCCAAGGACCGTGCGAACAGGGCACGGCGAGGGCGCGCTGCGGACACCTGCAGAAATGTGGACGTCGAAGGCCCCTCATTCAGCTGGTGGTAACAGACCGCTGTCCACTGTTACACCTCACTTATTCGTTCTCTAATCTTCAGTAAATGACCGAGAAATGACATGTCTATTCGCCAGAAATTCAGATTCGACCGTCTTGTATAAATAATAAGTTTTCGCGATTAGCACGGTGAGATTTCGCCATCAGAAACCGGTGCAGAACTGAAATCGGATCTACGGAGGGCCCAAACCGTTACGGTAAAAATTATACCCATGTAATATAATTAACGCATGGCAAAATCATAACATGCCTTGCATCACACAAAGGCCACCTGGTTTTTTTGACCTACGACGCAAAACGTGGTCCACTCTAAATAGGATTCGAACTCGTCATGGCAGATGTGCTTACTCCCTTATAAATGGGGTAAAATACCATCCCCTCAGTGTGACTGTGGAGAAAATCAGACCACCAGCCACGTTGTTAAAGACTGTTCCAGAAGAGCCTATAATGGGAGCCCCGACGACTAGATTATATTAATAGACTTGATGTTTGCTTGTAATCGTTAAACTTTGTCATATTATTGATATTTGTTTGCAGTTATTAACGTTTGTTATATTAGCTATTTGTCTGCTTCTTTCTTATGTGTCTGTATTGCCATACGATAAAAAAATAAACAAATGGTTGAAATGAATTATTAATTTTTTTTTTTCGAAATAAACATCTTACACCTTATGGCACCGTCTTAGGCTCCTACTGATTGCTGATTGTAGTGATCGCACATGTTAAGCTTCACATGAACTTTTGCTGCGCTCTCTCAATTGCCGCTGTTGACTGCTATTCTTCTTTTATTTCTACTGGGGTTCCATGAGCCAACGACTTAAAGCAACCCTAAAGGAGAAAATCCATGTGAGTGAGATCCATCGATTGCGTTGGCTCTGAGAGAGTCCAAACAACAAAGTTATCATTTGTTCAGGTGCTCACGATCATTAATTTCGAAGTTGGATGGTGTTCCGTCCTGCTGAAACAGCGTGGTTTCGTGGGCAAGAAGCAGTGTCTCCAGTAAACAGCGGCAACACATCTCCGCACCATCCAAATGGAGTGCCAGCGAGTCTGTATTACTAAACGGCTAATCCAGGGCGCGGCCCTAGTTGCAAGGTGCGTATCTGACTGCTTCCAGAGGCAACAAAAATTTTATTTTCAATATTTCATACAGTTGCTAATCGAATTTAAACATTTAAAACCTATTTATTAAGAGCTATGTTACATTAAAGACTTAGCACAATATGTAAAGTATTACTATTAAAGCTGCTTATATGACAGGCAGCATAACCCATGGAGCGCAAATTTCGAAGAATATATTCATGCAGTGTTTGAAAACAAAAGCACTTAGCGACTACCAAAAAAATTTACACGTAATTTAAAACATTAACAAAACTTTTTCTCGCTGATACCCCCACAAAGTGAAGAAAGAAGAAAAAGCTTGTCGCTAACTAAATTTTGGCTGTTCGTGCCCCCCGCAGCATCAGGCACGACGTTTTAGTTTATTACTTTCTTATTACTAATTCTATTCGCACCACAGTTTTCGAACAGTATCCACAAACACGTCTGAAAGTTAGTGCAAAATTGCATGATTGTGCGACACATAGTTCGGCAAACGTGACGTTTTATACGTGGAGGTTAGAACAGAAGGTATTGGTTTACTAGTAAGGTAATGTTAGTAGATCTTGCACAACTCCAGAACAGACGTTGTCAGAGAATCGTTTCTGGTTCAAAATGGCTCTGAGCACTATGGGACTCAACTGCTGTGGTCATCAGTCCCCTAGAACTTAGAACTACTTAAACCTAACTAACCTAAGGACATCACACACACCCATGCCCGAGGCAGGATTCGAACCTGCGACCGTAGCAGCAGCGCGGTTCCGGACTGGAGCGCCTAGAACCGCACGGCCACCGCGGCCGGCTCGTTTCTGGTGATCACGGAGGTGTGGGGCATAGCATATTTTAATTAGTTGAAACATAGATATTACGGCAGCAGAAAACTTGATCACGGTCTGTGAGAGTTTTTCGCATGAGTTTCTCGTTCAAATCGTCGTGCCACCTGAAATATTCAGTTCTTACCGTTGGTGCCACATATCAAAATACACAGCTTACACTCTTCAACCATCAGTACAATCTGTACACTCCATATTTGTTTCGTAGGCAAAGCTCATAAAGGCAGAGACAGTGAGTCGAGAAAGCTTCATGATAGCTTTCTTTAGATTGATATTCGTTTCAAAAATGATACATAGCCTGTGGCTAAGTCACTAACGATTATACAAAGAAATTGTCAAAGCAAAATATTTTTTAAAATTGTTCCTTATGTCGGGTTTCCGACATAGCCATCATCACGTCTATCTAAAGGAGAAAAGAAGAATTTATTCAGTGATTTGTTTAGACGAGTCTCCGTGCGATCAGCTGCGCCTTGAGCCTCGTTCATAGTGCCTGCATGCTAAGCGCTACACACCTGAAGACGGAGCGGGCGGCAAGCCAACAAATGTCACCGAGTTTCGTATACCAGATAAAGCTGTATGCTGGTACTACTACCTTTTTTTCTTATTTTGGCTTTCACTCATTTTTTAGCAAATGAATTCTGATTCTTCTTGTTTTATCTGTGCACTGCCCCGTGAAAGTTGTTAGTATTTTGCAATGTGCTTACAAAGGATTATATTATTTACTTCAGGTTGTAGGCATGGGTGCTCCATACTTTTTGGTAAATAAATTTACACAAGGATTTTTAACAGTTGTGTTTTTCCTCACTCCTCTTCTTTGTCTGTAGTCGTCTGATTCTGCCTATTATATTTCATGGTTAAAAAGTGAGCAAAGTAAACAATGGAATACATTACATACATGGAGAACGGATGTTCTTGCTTTTTATATCGGTCTGTTTGCCAATTCATATTTGAGTGAAACATACTGAAGTCCAGTTTTATTTTCGGCGTCACGCAGGCATGATCCTCTATAGCATATGAATTTTGATGTAACGATCAATTATACGCTATACGCATGACGATTTATTCCCACTATTTGCCATCGCCATCTGAACTCACGCGATGTGACGCCAGATTTCTTTATATGTTACATCCATATCACACGCTCATTCTCGTTGTCATCAGCTGCAGTGAACGCAATATTGTTTTGATTTGCAATAATCTGCAGTGAATATTAAACTCTTATACTATAAAGACCTGGTAGAACAGTGGCTCCCATACTACTACTGCAGAGGTTCACCGTTGGTTGTCTAACATGAGGGTTTTTTTCTGGAACATACCGAGATTTTAGTCTCCGACAATACTTTCTGCGCAAAATACCAAGTTTTTCCATACTTGCGATTCTACGCTGTAAGGAGCTGCCGATCTGGTTATCTGGTCGCATGTCGTCACAAGCGTACCATCTTCAATATCAGCATGCCTAGTAAAGTTCTGTGGTACTGAAATCTATCTCTGGATCGATGATAACTTCATAATTTTGGACTTTTTATACCTTGCCGTACATTTCTGAATGATTTTCAGAGTTGTGTTGGCAAATACTCTAGTTCATTGAGGAAACTAATGTGTCATTGTGATTATGGTTTGTGCTGCTTCTCTCAATTAATACTTCGTTTTGATGGTTTCTCTTAATGAGCATCTGACGTTATCTGTTGACATCAGGGATAGCATTATCTTACAGTAAAGCTCGTAGCAGTTCAAACGAGTAAACATAATGTCCACATTGTTTCAAATGACGCGTGAGCTCTTGTTCTCCCTTCCTGAGACTAGTTTGAGTAGATATGTGCAACAGGCTACATCGGAGTGGTCAAAATCGTATTTGAATTTATTTAAGTCTTAATTCACAGTGAAAAATTTAGTTTATTCCGAGAGAAGAGAGTACTTGTCCGTTGATTCTGTCGAAACTACAGTGTCTTTGTACAAGACAAAATGAAGAGAAATTATGAAGCACGTTATTTAGGTGTCATGAAGCATACACATTTGCTTTTTACCTCCACAAAATAGTAAGCTAAAGTAACATTTATTGCTTGACATTGAAGGGGGAAACGGAAATTTGTACAAAGCGTTTTCTAATTTTCTTGACAGCGAAGTCATTTAGAGATTCATAAATATTACTAAATGAAAAAAATTGGCGTTTCAGTTCATTTCTTAATTCCTCGTAATTTTGAGTGCCAGATTGCTAAAAGTTTCTTAATTTAGACACATATTTTTTCAAAACTCATTTCAGGCTGTGCAATTATTAGCAAATTATTCTAACTACAGGTATTAAACTAATATTTTTGGATTAGTCTTAACGTTGTAGCTGATCTACCACTCTCGCCTGCCGCAAAATAAAACTTTGTCTCCCTATAAAAAGGGGTCGCGGTCACAAGGGATTTAAGTATTCCCCGTGTTATCAGAAGAAGCACGAAAAAAGATAAAGAGTACAACCATCCTGCAGGTATCTAGGTAATCAGAAACGGATCACAAGCTTAGTTAGTAATGATGTAGGTATAAATCAGCTGTGACCGTACTGAAGTGCGCACTGGCTTAAACAATTGGAATAAACAGGATTACTTAATATAACGTAACTTCCTTACGTTTCTCTAACGCTTTAATAGAATACCGACATGTTTTGTTTCAAACGGCCGATGCCTAGTTTCTACTTCGCCTTTACTAAGTTCGTATTTCAGGACATCAATATTCATTGTATGGTATATGACATGTTAAAACGAATATTCGTCAGGAAAAAATATCCTCCTAGTGTTGCTCAAAGGTAGTCGGGAAGTTTCCGAAATATCATGTGTCAGGAGATATTTGCTTGGTGTAGCAACTGATATACACACTCTACGCGTTCTTCCTATAAGATTACGAAGGTAGGGGTTCCTCGCCATGCCGTGAAGGGGCGCCGTGTTATCGACTACCTTGCGGCATCATGCAGATGCGGCCCCGACGTAGGGATGGCGGTTATCATTGAAACAACCAGTTTTCGGCTGTATCAGTCTTTTTTTCCCACGCCGGTTGAACCTGACTGTTAAAATCGCTCAGAATAACCGGTCTGTGAAATAAGCGATTTATGGTTTCATCCTTATTATTCCCTGTAATAAATATAGAATCAAACAAAGACTGAAAAATGTTGACTCTCAGTTTCAAGGTACATAGAACAAAACATTAAAATAGCCAAATAAAAGGAAATCCAACTACTGTTCACAGCTTTTCTCGAAAAGTGATAAGTGGTTGAACACTGCAAGAAATCATCAGTATTTCCTACTGATTCTAAGTTTTTGAAACTGCTCAAATATCATGTTGTAGCCGCTAATCATACCAGTATATGGGCACTACGAATAATCAGTGATAAAGAGTGAAAACGTAGGTTGGAGAACTCTTTTTCTTCGTGTTAATTTGTTCGTTTTCAAGGGATACAAGCAGGAAAAGCCATATGAAGTAGACACAGACAGAAGATCAGCTACTTTCTATTTTTTGTTTACTGTGACTGGATGGTTGTTAAGTTTTTCATTTATTACTGTAAATTAAGCATCGAATTTCATTGCTACGTCACTTCGTAGAAATATTTCCAGACTAGGGTTGGTGCCATTCTGCATTACAACGGATGTCCGGCGACGACAATGTGGATCTACCATATAGACCAGGTGGGGGCAAGTCTTGCACAGTGCACGTTCACGCATACATAAAGTCGCAACACACAACAACAGGGGCAATACTGTGTCAGCAATGCTGTACCAGTTCGTATGACATGTGTTTGTTGGTCGTTTCTGGGGATGTTATTATCAGAATAACACTGATCTCTTTCCCCGTTTTCTACAGTAGCGCAATATTTCGCACCAATGCAAATTTTACAGATAAACATTACACCTCCTTGGAAAAAAAAAACGAAAAATTTTAGCACTGCTACTGTGGTGAATTGATAGATTATTAGTATCAAATAAAAAACACCTGTCATGACCGAGACCAAATAAATACCGAAAAATACTGGTTATTCAGGACTAAAATACCATTATCGTTTCTAACAAGTCGCTTTTCCCTTCTCTACATGGGGGGGCATGTGGTCAGAACACCGCTCCCTCTGCCGTATTACCGACTGTGGATCCGCTACTACTCGCTCAAGTAACTCTTCAGTTCAGTATTATCAAAAGGAAAGTTGCCACGCGCCGTGTAGCGGAGATGCTAAATCGGAGATAGGCACAACAAAAAGACTGTTGTGCCTATTTGCGACTCAGCATCTCCGCTACATGGTAAGTGGCAACTTTCCTTTTCACAATACTGTCACATTCCATCCTGGATTTTCCATTGTTTAACTCTTCAGTTGGCATCACGAGGCTGAGTGCACCCTGTACCAGTCCTCACACCGACGAAAAAGTCCCTGGCCGTACCGGCAATCGAACCCAGGTCCTGCGCACTGCAGCCATCTACGCTACCCACTGTTTTTTCTCTTTTGATTCTCATTTGGTATGCGCGGACGTCACATGTCACCTGATCGAGGTGATCGCTGAATACTTCTCTCAGGTTTTTTTCCCCTCTTACCGAGCACGATGAGCTACCGTGCCGGCACCAATCAGCTACGTAGGCGGGCATTTCGAAGTTAACTGTTCACAAATATAGCGAAACTTGTCAATAGAGTTTACGTGTTTATCAGGGACGTTCCATTGCAGTTCACTTCAGACTTTGTACACACAAATGCCCGTTACATTCACGTTAATTATAAAGAATCACTATTACGAAACTGTTTTATCGTATCTTCAATAACATGCGCAACAAACGCTGTAAAGTAACAGCCAAGACCGTTTCATACGACAACCAATAGAACCCTTGCAGGACAAGTACGAGGTGCATTCAAGTTCTAAGGCCTCCGATTTTTTTTCTAATTAACTACTCACCCGAAATCGATGAAACCGGCGTTACTTCTCGACGTAATCGCCCTGCAGACGTACACATTTTTCACAACGCTGACGCCATGATTCCGTGGCAGCGGCGAAGGCTTCTTTGGGAGTCTGTTTTGACCACTGGAAAATCGCTGAGGCAATAGCAGCACGGCTGGTGAATGTGCGGCCACGGAGAGTGTCTTTCATTGTTGGAAAAAGCCAAAAGTCACTAGGAGCCAGGTCAGGTGAGTAGGGAGCATGAGGAATCGCTTCAAAGTTGTTATCACGAAGAAACTGTTGTGTAACGTTAGCTCGATGTGCGGGTGCGTTGTCTTGGTGAAACAGCACACACGCAGCCCTTCCCGGACGTTTTTGTTGGAGTGCAGGAAGGAATTTGTTCTTCAAAACATTTTCGTAGGATGCACCTGTTACCGTAGTGCCCTTTGGAACGCAATGGATAAGGATTACGCCCTCGCTGTCCCAGAACATGGACTCCATCATTTTTTCACCACTGGCGGCTACCCTAAATTTTTTTGGTGGCGGTGAATCTGTGTGCTTCCATTGAGCTGACTGGCGCTTTGTTTCTGGATTGAAAAATGGCATCCATGCCTCATCCATTGTCACAACCGACGAAAAGAAAGTCCCATTCATGCTGTCGTTGCACGTCAACATTGCTTGGCAACATGCCACCCGGGCAGCCATGTGGTCGTCTGTCAGCATTCGTGGCACCCACCTGGATGACACTTTTCGCATTTTCAGGTCGTCATGCAGGATTGTGTGCACAGAACCCACAGAAATGTCAACTCTGGAGGCGATCTGTTCAACAGTTATTCGGCGATCCCCCAAAACAATTCTCTCCACTTTCTCAATCATGTCGTCAGACAGGCTTGTGCGAGCCCGAGGTTGTTTTGGTTTGTTGTCACATGATGTTCTGCCTTCATAAAACTGTCGCACCTATGAACGCACTTTTAGACACATCCATAACTCCATCACCACATGTCTCCTTCAACTGTCGATGAATTTCAATTGGTTTCACACTACGCAAATTCAGAAAACGAATGATTGCACGCTGTTCAAGTAAGGAAAAAGTTGCCGTTTTAAGTATTTAAAACAGTTCTCATTCTCGCCGCTGGCGGTAAAATTACATCTGCCGTACGGTGCTGCCATCTCTGGAACGTATTGACAATGAACACGGCCTCATTTTAAAACAATGCGCATGTTTCTATCTCTTTCCAGTCCGGAGAAAAAAAATCGGAGGCCTTAGAACTTGAATGCACCTCGTAGTACGTCCTTACATGAAAAAGTACTCTCAACAAGCGGGCAGAGGTGGGCGAGCGGTTCTAGGCGCTACAGGCTGGAACCACGCGATCGCTACGGTCGCAGGTTCGAATCCTGCCTCGGGCATGGATGTGTGTGATGTCTTTAGGTTAGTTAGGTTTAATTAGTTCTAAGTTCTAGAGGGTTGATGACCTTAGAAGTTCAGTCTCATAGTGCTCAGCGCCATTTTTTTTAACTCTCAACAACAACAAAATACTTTTTTCCCGAAAGGGACATTAATCTGTTGCCCACTCGATCGAGCTCGAATACAGTTTCAGAACATAAACACGCCTACCATTAGCTGATATTAAGGCGCTTTCTCTACAACGGCTTCTGTAATAAATGTGACCGATTCAGTAGAGAAGAAACATCTGTTGCACCAAATAAACTTTTACTGTGGTCTTCCTTTATTGTGACTTGTACTACATTACGCACATATAACCACTACACAATCTGTTATGTCATGCAGACAGTAATGGCTTACTTGAAACTGAACTTTACAGAAGTGAGAGTCGAACCTGCTTTACGAGGCAGTGACTCAGTCCTTAGACAATCGATGCCTGCGTTGCCCCGTTTGCATATGTTATTCGCACTTCTGACATCTGAGAGTAACGGCTCCCAACGAACTCAGTGGTGTTCTTTTAACGTGTATTAGGAACAGGCTGACCTACTGAACGCAGCTGGAGTTATTTATTTCGGGAAGCGCGTGCACTAGCCACGCAGAATCGGGCAACAGGTGATCCGAGCCCATCAGCAGCAGTCGGGCATTCGTTCGAATGGCATTCGGTAATGCTGATTAATGGAGCCAGCGACAGTGACGGATGGCGGCAGCCGCGGCGCATGCGCAGTAACGCGATGCTCGCCGCCGGCCTACAACCCACGGCCGCGCAACCAAACGCGGCGGCCGACCGACCGCAGCGCACAGTAGTCGACACACACTGACCGCGTAATGGCGCGCTGTCTCGCGCTCGCCGTACCGCCAACGCGCATGTCATTAGCGTCGAAGCTAATTGGTCGCGTAATCCGCCGTAATAGCCTGGCCGCTGCACCGAGCAGAGAGGAAACGGGCATCGCAGTAACTCCTTATACGCCACCGTGGTGTTCAACCATAACGTGTTTCTGTTCTTATTGTTTTCTGAGTCATTTAAACTACGCGAGAAAGACAAAAAAGATCAAGAGGTTCAGCCTTCGAACATGACATCTCTTTGGCGACTTGCTGCTCATTTATTAGAGCATTTACACACTCGGCCTTCGTGGAAATTCAAACAACTAGGGGAAGCAAACCCCACACCTTCGAAATAACTACTCAACCAATACGCTGCCCATACCATCACTCGAAATTTATTACTGTTCATTATTATGGTCTAGACACTGAGGTGACAAAAGACCTGGGTTGGTTCTTAATGTCATGTTAGACTTCCGTTTGCCCGGAAAAGTGCAGCAGCTCGACGTGGCTTGGGCTCAACAAGCCGTTGGAAGCCCGTGCAGAAATAGTGAGCCCTACTGCCTCTGTAGTCGTCCATATTTGTGAAAGAGTCGCCGGTGCAGGACTTTGTGTACGAACTGACCTCTCGATTATGTCCCATAAATGTTCGATGGGGTTCACGTCGGGCGATCGGGGTAGTCAGATCATTCGCTCGAATAGTCCAGAATGTTCTTCAAACCAATCGCGAACAATTGTGACCCGGTGACATGTTTGCGAACATGAATGGCTGCAAATGAAATACCGAACTTAATTATTTCCAGTCAATGATCGGTTCAGTTGGACCAGAGGGTCCAGTCCATTCCGTGTAAAAACGGCCCACACCATTGTGAAGCCACCACCAGGTTGCACAGTGCCCAACCGAGTGCCGTAGCGCAGTGGTTAGCACACTGGACTTTTATTCGGAAGGACGACGGTTCAAACCCCGGGCGTCATTCTGATGTAGGTTCTCCGCGATTTCCCAAAATACCGGGATTGTTCCTTCGAAGGATACGGCTGGTTTCCTTCTCCGTCCTTCTCTAATACGAGCTTGTGCTCTGTTTCCAATGACCTCGTTGTCGACGGGGCGTTAAACATTAATCTTCTCCTGCACACATGCTCAGTGCCTTCCCGTAGCTTCGTGGGGTCTGTGCCACACACAAACCCTGCCTTCAGCTCCCACCAACTGAAATCGGGACTCAACTGACCAGGCCAAAGTTTTCCAATCGTCTAGGGTCCAATCGATGTGCTCACGAGACCAGGAGAGCCGCTGCAGGGATGTCACGCTGTTAGCAATAGCACTCAAGTCGATTGTCTGCTGCCACAGCCCATTAGCGCCAAATTTCGCCGCAGTGTCATAAGGGATACGTTCGTTGTACGACCCACACTGATTTCTGCGGTTATTTTAAGCAGTGTTGCTTTTCTGTTAGCACTCACAACTCTCTCGTTCGTTAAGCGAACGCCGTCGGCCACTGTGTTGTCCGTCGTGAGAGGTAATGCCTGAAATTTGGTGTTCTCTGAACGTTCTTAACACTGTGGATGTTGGAATATTGAATTCCCTAACGATTTCCGAAATGAGATGTCTCATGCGTCTAGCTCCACCTACCCTTCCGTGTTCAGACGTTGTTCATTTCCGTCGTGTGGCCATAAACACGTCGTAAACCTCTTCACATAAATCGGCTGAGTACAAATGACAGCTCCGACAGTGCACAGCCCTTTTATACTTCGTGTACGCGATGCTACCACCATCTGTATATGTGCACATCGCTGTCCCATAACTTCTGTCACATAGTGTAGTTCTATGGCCGAGTAGGAGTCTTCATTTACATTTATTGCTATTAAAGTACCTATCCCACTGATGAGATCAGGAGAATCAAGTCCCAAGCGACTAATTCGCTAACTTTTTGAAGCCGCAACATTTACAACAGCGATCTTTTATCGTAATTTACCAAAAACAATTAGTCTAGATTGCAAATGGCATTTATTTTACCGGCAACCGGTTTCAGTCGTAGAAACAACGTCTTCGGGTCAGTACCTAGCTGCACTGGTCAAGCGTGAAGCCGATACTCGAAACCGTTGGTGCGTGCTAAGAGACACCTGTCGTCAAGTGCAGTTGATTGTTCTGCATGTGGTCTTTCTATGACTGAAAGAAGTTGCCAGGAAAATAAGCACCATTTGCGATCTGACTGACTGTTTTTGTTTAAACTGTTCGCTGAACAGGGGAGGGGGGGGGGGGGTCTTCAAAAGGTAAGTTACACGTTATTATTTTATCGAATACTGCACTACATTTTAGAGTGATACAGATACATGACACTATTTTTCATCAGTCACAAAGGTTCTGTAAACAACGGTCCAAACGCTCTGCCAATCGTTAAATCCATCGACGACTGAAATCTTTTCCTTTGAAGGAGCCATTCGACAATTGCTGTGTGAACGCCCTCATCATTCGAGAATCTCTTGCGTCCCTTCCCCACTAGGTGTTCTGTCAGATTCCCGAAAACAAGAAAATCGTATGAAATGATAATTAAATGTCCCAAAGAACAGATACCATCTTCATATAGTTAAGGCCATCCACCCATTGAACTTCTTCTTCTGTGCCGGATGCACACTCATTGCCCGATCTCTTAAGGTTGTCTGCCGCGAGTAATGAGTGTAATGGGAGGGGGCACTATGATTGTGATGTGTGGACATTAAGTTGGGAATGTGGATCACAGAGGGATCGTGCAAGGGATAAGTCCCTGCAGTCGCACTATCCTACGTGCCCTCGGTGGCTCAGATGGATAGAGCGTCTGCCATGTAAGCAGGAGATCCCGGGTTCGAGTCCCAGCTGTTCCCGTATATCAACGCCTTTCGACAGCTTAGGGTCTTGATCTAATTGTCATTTCATTCAAAGAGACCTGCGTGGTCACCGATTGTATCTGTTCTTTCTTCATATATGAAAATCGTATGGTGCAACTTGTTGATTTCCCGATCACCACCACCCACGCCTGTGCGGCCTTGGCCAAATCATAGGCTACATTTCAATGACTTGACGTTTAGTTCATATACCGCCAGAATTTTACGATGGATCGGTGTGCAGTTTAGACGTTTTGCCCACAAGAGTCGTACTGTCCCGTATATTTCAACTTTATAGAACGTTTCCAGTCGACGCTCTCACCTGTTGTCTGCACCTCGGCAGAAATGTGGTCTGCAGGTAAACCGGAACATTTACTCTCTACTGACAATGCACCAGTCTTGTTGCGCGGTCGTCTTATCGTGGGACAACATGTGTAACTTACTTTCTGAAGTCCCTATGTAGTAGGACTCTACCCTCGAAGCCAGACTTTCGTGTGATTCGTCATGTCGGATCATATGTTCAAATGTGTGTGAATTCTTAAGGGGCCAAACTGCAGAGGTCATCAGCCCCTAGACTTACACACTACTTAAACTAACATATGCTAAGAACAACACACACACACCCGTGCCGGGGGAGGACTCGAACCTCCGGCGGGAGGGGCCGCGCAGTCAGTGACATGGCGCCTCTAACCACGCGGCCACTCCGCGCGGCTGTCGCCTCATATGTGACATCATAAGGCTACCGAGGTGAGGTGTTGGTGAACGCATTGAACAAGTTTGCAAGATGAACGAGGAACAAATCCTGATCTCATCTTTATTTACGTTTTTCTTAATGTTCCCAAATTAATTCACGTGAATGTGAAATGGTGCCTTGCGCGAATAATGTAAGTTGGTAGTAGAAATTCGCAACATTCTGATAATAAGTGAGAACAACTGTACGCAGATTACATTTTGTTATAGGCGTGCGGGAGTATATCTACAACAGGTGCACAGACATTCTCGGTACATGCCTGGTATTTTTGCATTAATCATCGTTAAACGCTGTCGACTATCAGCTCAAATTTGATGCAGTCGGATATAAGTTATACCATATCCTCGACGCATTCTCACGGAATAAATCCCTGGTGTTTTACAGGTAAATTTTGAACTCTGAGGAAGCCTGGATAGATATACGAGGACGCGTCGCGTGACCAGTACCTCCGTTCAAAAGACGAGGTCGTTAGAGACGGATTAAAGACTCGGATGGGGAAGGTTACGACAAGCACTCGGCTGAGTTCTTTTCAAAGCGTCATCATTCCCTTGAAGAGATTTAGCGAAAGCAAGGAAAACGTGAAACTGCAAGACTGGGAGGGATTTGAACCACCGTCCTCCCGAATGCGAGTCGAATGTCTTGCCACTGCAGCAATTTGCCAGGTCGTTTGATCCAACACCATAAGATTTTTTGTCCCCTTTGGAGCATGTCAACACCGCTGTGTACGTCACTCAGATTACCACCACGTTTGAGATATTTTCTTGGCTGCCTTAACTTCATTCGAACGTACCTTAATTAATACGTAATTAGAGTACAACTGTTACTATTGATTCTTAGAACCCTACAGAAGGTATGGCATGTGTTTAACTCACACACTACAGGTTAAAATAATACTTTGGTTAAAAAACAAGTCTAAGGGTTCGAGTCAGATTGAATTATTTATGATTATCACTGAGTCTTGCTGCTGCAGTGGTCTGAAAAAAAAAGAAGAGACCAAAAAGAGAGATGGAACGATTGTACGGGAGACCCCATCTGGTGTTGATGGGCTTCTTAGTGAAGTATTTTTATTTGACGTCACTTGCCGAATTGCACGTCGATGACGATGACGATGACATGATGACGAGGACAACACAACACCCAGTCTCCACGTAGATAAAAGCCCCGAACCGGTCGGGAATCAAACCCTCCGCATGGCAGTAAGCCTCGCTATCCACTGAGCTACAGAGGCGGAACAATAGCCTGGAAAGAACCATCGAATCAAGTAAACATCTTCATGTGAAAGTGTATTCATATCACTTTTTCGAATGTGTGAAATATTATGGGATTTAACTGCTAAGGTCATCAGTCCCTAAGCTTATACACTACTTAACCTAAATTATCCTAAGGACAAACACACACACCCATGCCCGAGGGAGGACTTGAACCTCCGCCGGGACCAGTATCACCTTCTAAGACAGTTAGTTCACATGAGCTACTTTCTTTGCTGATCCAGAGTTCACACGTGCGTCGAAGCGTGCGTGATGATCGCCTTACCTGGGAGGAAGGAATCTTTGAGGTAGACAGTGCTCCAGACACATTACTACAAGCACGGAAAGGCCGGAGTAGCACTTACAATCCGGTAATTCAAAGAGAATCTCCAAAATTCTCTGTATCTTACACCATATGTAATTACGCCGAAACACCTTTCCCGTCGTGAGAGTCCCATGCCAAAACCCATCCAACAGTTCTATAGGTAGCTTTGCTCCTGACAGCGATGGAGATTTCTGAGCACCTGAAGTTAGTTGCAGCTCGTGCAGCCACAGTAATAACCATAATTTCCTGTGAGCCAATGGCCAGGTGCAAGTCTTTCAAGTCGAATCCACTTCGGCGACTCGAGTGTCCCTAATCCACCACAATTATCTCACTGGGGAAATGAGAAATAGAGTTAGAATCCGAACCATGTGTTGTCCCAGACGAATTCTCACATAGTTGAAAGGTGACTGAAAATTTCCGTTGTTCGATTGGAATTAGATCCCGCAACCCTTCTGTTTCGAGGCGCATACTTTACCTCTAGACCACCAGGTCGAAACAGTAAATACTAGTGTTACTAGATGTTGTCTATTATGATGTATGTATGGCCAGGATTGTAAATTATTACAAAAACGACAGGGGTTATCCAATAACTGATACGTGATGGCACTTGAACTTCAAGTAATACATTCAAATCCCGATGGTAACAGAAATTTCCACCGTTAGGAAATTGCGACCCATGATATAAATACGAAACAATTAAACTGCGACCACAATAGGTCTAACAATCTGCATCTGGTCAGCTTGCTTGTAATGAGGGTGTTCAAAAGAAAAGGTACGAAACAACACTGTGGATAAACACTGAAGCACTAAAGAGACTGGTATAGGCTTGCGTAATCAAATACAGAGATAAGTAAACAGGCAGAATACGGCGCTGCCGTTGGCAGCGCCTATAAAACACAAGCGACTCGCGCAGTTGTTAGACCGGTTACTGCTGCAACAAGATTTAAATGAGTTTGAACGTGGTGTTACAGTCGGCGCACGAGCAGTGGGACACAGCATCTCCGAGGTAGCGATGAAGTGGCCATTTTCCCGCACTACCATTTCGCGAGTGTACCGTGAATATCAGGAATCCGGTAAAACATCGAATCTCCTTCATCGCTGTGGTCGGAAAGGATCCTGCAAAAGCGGGACCGACGACGACTGAAGAGAAGTGCCACCCTTCCTCAGAGTGTTGCGGATTTCAATGCTGGGCCATCAACAAGTGCCAGAGTGCGAAACATTCAACGAAACATCAACGATATAGACTTTCGAAGCCGAAGGCTCATTCGTGTACCCTTCATGACTGCACGACACAAAGGTCTACGCCTCGAGTGGGCTCGCGAACACCGACATTGGACTGTTGATGACTGGAAACACAATGCGTGGACGGATGAGTCTCGTTTCAAATTGTATCGAACGAATGGATGTATACGGTTATGGAGACAACCTCATGAATCCACGGACTGTGCATATCAGCAGGGGGGCTGCTGAAGCTGGTGGAGGCTCTGGTAATGGTATGGGGCGTATGCAGTGGTTTGGGACCCCTCATACGTCTAGATACGACTCTAACAGGTGACACATACGTAAGCATCCTGTCTGATCACCTGTATCCATTCACGTCCATTGTGCATTCCGAAGGACTTGGGCAATTCCAGCAGTACAATGCGACAACCCACATGCCCAGAACTGCTAGACAGCGGCTCCAGGAACACTTTTCTGAGTTTAAACACTTCCGCTAGCCACGAAACTCCCCAGACATGATCACCGTTGAGGATATATGGAATGTCTTGCAACGTGCTGTGCAGAAGAGGTCTCCACGCCCTCGTACTCTTACGGATCTGTGGACAGCCCAGCAGGATTCATGGTGTCAATTCCCTCCAGTACTACTTCAGACGTTAGTCGAGTCCATGCCACGTCGTGTTGCGCAGTTCTGCGTGCTCGCGGTAGCCCTACACAGTATTAGGCAGGTATACCAGTTTCTTTGGATCTTCAGTGTAATTTAAGTCTTGATACAAAAGTAATGCAAAGGCCTGACTATCCCACTGTTTCAAGCCCAGCCAATCCTCCATAGTGTCCAGTTCGTCGTCGTCGTCCGAGTCGAAGCACTTCAATTTGAGATGCTTTTTTTTTAGCGGATAAAAACATGGAAGACATGAAATGTATTCGCAATTGCGAATATGGACTACCGTCAGCTGTATAATGGATTGCCGACAGTGAAAATTTCTGCAGAACCGGGACTCAAACCCGGATTTCCCGTTTACCGCGAGCGGCGCCCTACCATTTGCCTATCGGTCAGCCCCAAACTTCCATATGTCGTGACTCATATGTCCACAACCTGTATTCGCAAATTCATTATCTATATTCCCGTTCTGGGGAGACATTTTACTTGAAAGTAGCTTGCCCGGTGTCGGTGGATAAATATGCGCCCGTGTTATTTCGAATCCGATGCAAAGTTCCTTCAGACACGCATGAATCGTAATTTGGAATAACACAGGCACTGCAATATCGTATCGTAAAAACGTGGAAGTCGCAGGACGACGAGTCCTGCCTGTAGGGCGGATGCTCAGGTTGTCTCACTACATTATCCCAAAGGCGCATACGCAAATTTTAAACTGTTTGGTTGTTACCACATTTCATATCTTTTCATTTAAACACTCCTTACAAATAAAACCCTAGACTGCATCGCAGAATTAACCGAGAGTATTTGGCAACAGCATTAACAATTAATTCATCTGGACCATTTTAGATAACTGTCCTATCATAAATGTCAAACGGATGAAGATAGTTTTAGTAACTACAGTGTTCATATTACCAATCTCGGCAACATAGCGCCATCTTGAGATGTGTTTCATCTTCTCTGAACATCGCGAAGGGGAAAAAAAAGGTACACGATGTATAGTTCATAGACAATGTGTACCACTTCATGATGTTCAGATTGCATAACCTGAATTGTCGAAACCGGTAATGCGAACTTTGTGGTGTTTGAGCAATCCTGACGTAATAAATTACTGTACAAACTGGATAGTTTTTGCCTCTTATATCAACTATAACATTATGTCTGGGTATTTCTGAAGTTATATTCAGTTGTACAATGATTATACTTCTCTGCACGACCCATTGTCAGTTAAAATTTCGAGAATATTACCCGTTGTGTCCGGTAGGTCATTCATGCAGGTTGAGCGGTATGACACTTTTCAAGGAGCGACGCTGTTCAAAATGTTCAAATGTGTGTGAAATCTTATAGGACTTAACTACTAAGGTCATCAGTCCCTAAGCTTACACACTACTCAACCTAAATTATCCTAAGGGCAAACACACACACCCATGCCCGAGGGAAGACTCGAACCTCCTCCGGGACCAGCCGCACAGTCCATGACTGCAGCGATGCTGTTCTCCCTGAGGTAATCCCGATTTTGGTTTGCCATGGTCTCCTTATGAGACCTCTTAGTAAAGGCAGCAGAACGAATATTGAAATAAATGTCCGTTCAGCTGCAGCAGCAGACAGAACACTTTACAGTTGTATCAATATATGAGGAAAAGGCGGCTTAGCACTAACTTCATAGTTTGCCTATACCACTCAACTATCTTATCAGTAACATCATTCGAATGCGACGCTCTAATGTATGTATAGAAAAAAAGAAGAGAAACTGATAATATTTTATAGAAAAATGTTAATAAAACATTTTTGACTTATAATCGGTAAAAATAACGTGAAAAGAAGTGTAAGAAAAATATGAACTACGAGAGTTGCAGAAACAATTTAACATCGTCGAAGTGTTAAAGAAGAGAAGGCCGACCTGGCCTGGTGGTATAAGAAAAATGTCGGAGAACAGACTGCCTACAACAGCATTCTGTAGAACAGTAGATGGAATCCCCAGTAAGATCCATCTGGGACGACACAGCCATGGTGAATTACGAATGGACGACGAATGCACTCGACAGATAAAAATGCATGCGGCTGATGGTGCAGGTGTATTCTCGATAAGGCTCTTGCCACATGTAAAGTGATTTGCCTACATCGTGTCAGTCAACATAGGAAAACTTTTTTTCAGAAAGACCACGGTATGTTTAAGAGTTGACATGATGTCAAATTGATGATGCTACGTTATAAATGTATTCCAGGAATTCATTACGCGCAGATAATTTTAGTAACTACAGTGTTCATGTTACCAATCTCGGCAACATAGCGCCGTCTTAAGATGTGTTTTATCTACTCTAAACATCGCGAAGTGGAAAAAAAAGTGCACGATGTATATTTCATTGACAATGTGTACCACTTAGTGATGTTCAGATTGCATAACCTGAATGTTTATGTGTCATGGTGAACCTATTAGTGGATTAATTGCATTTGATTTGGCGATATATCGTCGCAACCGGTAATGAGAACATTGTGGTGTTTGAGCAATCCTGACGTAATAAATTACTGTACAAACTGGAAATATTCCTTCTCCAATGCTTGTGTGCTTCGAACCTGTATACTTCGTCTCTAATGATGTAAATGTTAATGGAAAGTTTCATTCCAACTAAGTATACACAAATACAAGACATTTGATTAGGAAAAAGTGCAATGGTAACATGTGATCTACGCGTTTTACGAATAGTGTCCTCCAGATCGATTAATGTTTTTTTTTTCAGTTTATCGCTTTCCTGTTTTTATCTAACGTGAACTAATGTAAGAAATGGCAAACCACTATGCGAACCGGACGGTATTATTGGTGAAGTTCTTAATGATCACTGGCTCATACCTGGAATTTATTTCCATCATTAGTTAGTTTGCTGTTGGGTACAGTAAATAAGACTCGATCACCTCCTGACAAGACACTGTTCCTTTTCCTCGCTAACAAACAGGAGAAAACGCTTTCATTGAATGAAACGAACTCCACGACGGACTGTGAGAGAGGACTTATTACCGGGCCGTGCCGTTTATCTCCGCTAGAACGTAACTCCTGCCAGTGCCGCGCGCAGCTTTTCAACCCCAAGTCACCTACGCGGCTATAAAATTATGCCGCCGTCCGTATTGCTGCAACTAATCACGCAACGTTGGTGGCGAATTTTCCGCCGTCGCCCGCGCTCCCCGGCCTCACACAATGGCCTAGCGGCGCCTAGCTCCTAGCCGGCAGTCACGCGACCGACCTGCCATCTGGCGGCGGCGCAGGCGCCTGCGGGTCCGCGGCCCCGGCCGGCCTCCGCGGCGCGCCACGCGGTGAGTTATTGACTTGTAGCGCGCCGGCCGCAGTCGTAAAGATGCCCGCGGCCGTGCCGTACGCGCGGGGATGCGCCGCTCCTCGCCCATCAATGGGCGGCTACCAACGCGAATGGCTCACGCCCTTTATGAAGCACGGTACTCATATAGCTCTCTCAAAACATTTGCAAAAGCTATAGCTTCCACCTACATGAGATGTAATTTATTCAGGAATAGAGATTTAATTGTGATGATACAGGCAAGATTCTTAGCAAGAAATGTGCAGAAAGGCTTAAGGGGGGTAGGACGTCAAACGGGCCGACTTGGAGTAGGAGAGGCACCACACGACATTTTGATTTCCACTGTCTATACTTTCACAAATGGTTCAAATGGCTCTGAGCACTATGGGACTTAACATCTGAGGTCATCAGTTCAAAAATGGCTCTGAGCACTATGGGAGGTCATCAGTCCCCTAGAACTTAGAACTACTTAAACCTAACTATCCTAAGGACATCACACACATCCATGCCGGAGGCAGGATTCGGACCTGCGACCGTAGCAGTCTCGCGGTTCCGGACTGAAGCGCTTAGAACCGCACGGCCAGCGCGGCCGGCTTTTACAAATAAATTCATTAAACTTTGTCAGCATGAACAGGAAGAATTCACGATTCACACTCATAGCAATGGAAGTTCAAAAACATAACAAAATAATTTTTGTTACATGTGGAACTTAATCATTTTTTCACTTACTATTGGCTGCATTTGTTGCTATAGGTACACTTTCCTTCATAAGTAAGAGAGATTCTTAGATGAATTTTCCACATCATACAAACCAAACTCACAAGTGTATGGAACTCTAGAATTTTCTAAATTTATTAAAAACTGTGGTACAAATTGAGGTAATTAACTATAAAATTTGAGTTTTTTTTAAACATGAGGTTTAAAATGTAACAGCTCATTCATTTTTTCGTGATTTAATAAAATTCTAGAATTTTATACATCTGTAAGTATGGTTTGTATGCTGTGCAAAATTCATCGAAGCATCTCTCTTACTTATGAAGAAAGGTGTTCCTACAACAGCAAATGCAGAGAATAATGAGTGAAAAAATGATGAAATTTCAATGTAAAAAATTATTTTGTTATGTTTTTGAATTTCCACGGCTATGAGTGTGAATCCCGAATCCTTCCTCGTCACGCTGACAAAGTTGTAAGAATTTATTTGTAAAAGTGTAGGCAGTGGAAATTAAAACGTCCTGTGGTGCCTTTCTTGCTCCATGTCGGCCCATTTGACGTCCTACCCCCCTTCTTCTTCTTCTTTCGATTTCGGCCATCTTTGGACCACGTTCAACAATTCACTTGCCCGGCTTTTTGATCTTTTTTTCTCTCTTCCCAATATTTCCTCATCATTTTCGAGTGGTTCCTCCTCCGCTCTTCCGACCATTTCCTGTTATTATTCTTTAGTTTCGTTTCTTCTGGAAAACACTTAATTTCGTTCACTATTTGTCTAAACTTTTCCCTGTCCCTGATTGACTCACGGGTGACATTAAAATAGGCCAAATCCTTTTTCACCATCTGTATCCATTTATTGTTGGTTTTTTCGTTCCTGTTACTATGTTCAAACACTTTTCTTGTTAGTCTGTTTCCATCCATCCTCGACAGGTGACCATAAAACGTTAGTCTGCGTTTACGCATTGCCTCACTCACTTTCTCAATAGTTTTGTATATTTCCTTATTACTCTTTAGCTTGTACTCTTCTCCAATCTTTCTCGGTCCTAATATTTTTCTCAAAATTTTCCTTTCTTTCTTTTCCATGTTTTCTATTTCCCCCTTTTTGTTAAGAGTTAGGCACTCCGATGCATACAGGCATTCTGGTCTAATGACAGTTTTATAATGTCTTAATTTAGCTTGAATCGAAATGTTTTTTTTGTTATATATGTCTTTGGTTTTTTGAAAAGCAAATTCCATTTTCCTTGCTCTCGCCTGGTTTGCACTCTTGTCTAAACCATTCACTTGAATTATTTCACCTAAATACTTAAATTTTTCTACTCTCTTAATATTGCCGTATTTAGTAATAAGATTTTTCTTGTTATTTCTATGATTAGACATATACACTGTTTTTTCAAATGAAATCTGCAGTCCAGCTCTGGCCGAAACTTCTTGTAGTTTCTCCAGGTAGTTCTGAGCTATTTCTTCGTTTTCTGTAATTATTGCCAGATCGTCTGCAAAAGCCAAACAGTCCACTTCTATTTTTTCTTTTTTTGTTCCAATTCTGATGTCATTCTTGGTGCCTTTGAGTTCTTCTTTCCATATTCTCAATATCTTTTCCAGTACGCAGTTGAAGAGGATTGGGGATAAACCATCACCTTGTCTAACACCTGTTTTAATTTCGAACTTCCTTGAAATTTCACCCATAAATTTAACTTTGGCCTTACTCTTTGTTAGCGTCTGTTTGATAATTTGAATTGTTTTCGTATCGACCCCAAATTCTTCCAATACTTTCAGTAATGTTTCTCTATCTACCGAGTCGTATGCTTTTTTGAAATCTACAAATACTATTGCAAATCTCTGGCCTCTTGAGATTCTGTAACGGATTAGTGTTTTCAGGTTAAATATTTGTTCAACACAGGATCTACCTTGTCTAAAACCTGCTTGATATTCACCTATTTTTTTATCCAGAACTGGCTCCACGATTTGAAGTAATTTCCTTGACAAAATTTTGTATCCTACTGGTAGTAGCGAGATCCCTCTATAATTATTAACATTCATCTTATCCCCCTTTTTGTGTAGTGGGTGTATCAGGGCACACTGCCAGTCTTCAGGAATTCTTTCTTCGTCCCAGATCTTCTTAAACATATGTTCCAAAACCCCCCTTAATATAGTGACACCAAGAAAGTTGGAATACCTTACAAATTTAATAAAAATCATTGTACTGATAAAATGAATCAGCTCAACTTGGCTTTTAAGAGGCAGTAATGTGAATTATGTCTCGTTTGCTGCATCAGTTAAGCATTCACCTAATCTGCCGTTTATGTCCGTTGAAGTAGCTCTGTGGCGATTTTTCTTACATTACTTGTTTCACCTCACCCAGTGCCCTCGACCAGGTCGTGTGTAGAGTGTTAAGAAACAACGTATACAGCGTGGTCGGAAATTCGTGCTGCAAACTTCTAGGTCTTGTACAGGGGAGTGAGTACATAATGTTTTGAATAGGAACCTGTTTCCGTCTTACAACCATTTGAAAACATGTTGGTAACGCGACCACTTTTACAATTAATTTGTTAGGCGAGACCCAGTAAATCAGTTGCTTTACATTTCTACTGACGGTGAAAGTATGATTTCTCGAAGCTGTTGCGTAATTTTGGTGAAAAGGGTATGCGATAGTGTCGATCTTGATAAAGGCGACGAGGGGCTCCATCTCCTCCATTACCGTGAGCTTCGCCATACGGAAGAGAAGGATCATGTCGGTGTATTCTGCAAACGTGTAGTCGGCCATATTGCTCTAACACTCATAGATACGTGAATGAGGCTCGAACCAAGTCAGAGAGGTAGGATAGACGTCAAATGATATCAGCCGATCGGACATGAGCACCCACTCCCCTCCCCCGCCATGATTACCCTATTGCATACCTACCTAGTAAACATGTTCTCAAACGGCTGCAACACGGAAACTATACGTTTCCGGACAAATGTTCCTATTCAAAATATTACGTACTCACTCCCCTCTACAAGTCCTACAAGTTTGTAATGGGGATTTTCGGACAGCCTGTATATTGATCGAAACATTAATAGCCCGTTTCAGTGTCACTACCAAGATGTGGAGACTCTTCCCGAAGAAGACACTGTAGAACTGCCGTACTGTTTTAACGTACAAGAATTTATTTTTTAAACAGGAACTACATTCCTGGGCAACCAGTTCCATCTGCAGACACATAGGGCCACTTTTAACTCAAATGGCAAACAGTCTCGAAAACAGTTCAAAAACATATCTGCGACTGTTTGTGACCTCACACATTTAGACAGCTGTTCTTGGAATTCTCTCAACACCACAATGGATTCTTCAAAATTCGCGCTTTCTTTAGCCAGCGAGCTTATAGTAATGGAAGGCGTTCCTTGTCAGAATTTGTCCCTTCCACAACGCGATTTGCTTTTTCAATGCACTCACTTTCGTCACGAAATCGGAAATAAATTGTTTCGCATCTTGCAACGTCTTACTGAGGGAAGTCTGCAGTCAACTCTATTTAAAATGCAAGGTCTGCAATCCATTCTGGACTTCTAATTTTCGTTCTTTCTTTCCTTACGCCTTAAGAAATTCAACAATAGCGGGCCTGGTTCTCGGCAAGTCTTTTGACTTAATCAACGTACTTGCATTAATACGTGACTTCTCCATGCTCTTCGTTCAATTCCGTCAAAAATTTTTGCAACTGGTGATGTAATAATGTGTGCGACTTCAGAAAATGTCACATCATCAAGTCCATCAAGTGTTCCATGCCTGCACGTTTAACACAAAGCGTTCCTTGATGTACAGAACAATGAATCCCTTACAGATCATATGTCGATCGTTACAAATTTTACCTCTTTCATCGTCAATTAAATCATGAGATTCCTTCTGTACGGTGTTGTAATGCTAATTTCCGTCACCCGTTCATTATACGACTACGCTAATCGATATTGAGAGTTCTCGTCGTTCTCCTCTGTGGTTCCTGTTCATCTTTAAAGGTCTGCGGCTATAGATCGCTAGACTGACTCATTTTGCACAAAGAGCCTTTGGACCTGTGAACTTACTTCACATCATGATCAAATTCAAAGGATAAACAGCGCTTAGACCAGGATTCTGCCGAAACGAAGAAAGTCGTGCCGACCTAAATATGACATACCAAATGCTGTAAGAAAGTGTATCGCACTGCTAAATGAAATGCCGCACTACCCCAAGAAAGACCGAGACAGATCGAGCTTCGGACCGCATGCGGATAGCACATTGTGCACGTATGAAGTTTCGCACGCCATGATTCATCCTGCTGTAATAGGTTTAACTGCTTTGCATCTCATGTATGCGGATTCACGATGTGACAGAGGATCAGTAAGGCGCCTGTATACAGAACTATTTACAGGGAGAAGGTTACGGAATCAAATCACGTTTAAAAGACTTGATGGTAGTCTTCTTGAAACACTTCTATGGGCTTCTTTTGGGTTTCTTTTTGTAGGGGATGTGTAGTGCTTGGTGTATGAGGCTCCAACAGCCACTGTAGAAGAGCCAGTTGCCCATATGGCTGAAGGGGCAGCCATTTTTTGTGCAACCCCTGGTTGTTTCGAGCGTGTTAACCATTGGCAGTCAGATGGCAGTTGGACACTCATGTAAAGAGAGGCCAGTTTCAACAACATCTTTAAAACGATTTTCATCACACGGCAGTCTGAACA
Organism: Schistocerca serialis cubense; assembly: GCF_023864345.2. Classification (NCBI taxonomy): domain Eukaryota; kingdom Metazoa; phylum Arthropoda; class Insecta; order Orthoptera; family Acrididae; genus Schistocerca; species Schistocerca serialis. The sequence continues at coordinate 434,515,872 of NC_064643.1, forward strand.
CCGTCTCTGAACGTCACTAGCCTCAAAACTTTCATAGACCGCCAATGGGGAAACGGTGCACCTATGAAATTTTTGTCACTTAAGAAAGTGTTTGTTTTTATCTCTTGTAAACATTCTGAAACTTTGTGTACATAGTTTTTTATTCTTCAGATGTATATATATATAATAGAGAGACACAAGGGAGCCACTGAACAGTTACAATTTTTTCCCAAATTTTATTTGAAGGCCGGTTTTGAAAGTTTCATTTCATTCTCAGGGCGTACAAAAAGAAAAAAGGTTTACTACATTACCAATAAAAGGTAAGAATTTTTGTAAATAAGAAATACGGTAGAAATATTTGAAAATTTTAACTCTAATGTATTCAAAATTTTATAATGTATCACGACGTGCTGTTGTGATTAACTTTACGACATGGCGTAACATGATATCCGTACGCAAGTCTATACAAATAAAAATGTAAATGTTCTTTTGCTCAAATTCGTATATCTCAGAAGATTCTTCAATGATTGCTTTGAAATTTTGACACAACATTGCATTAGAATACGCGCGTTTTTACATGTAATATATAATATGTATGTAACACCGCGCAGCAGTACTCCGAAAAGGACGGGCAAGCATGGTGCAAGGCAGTCTCTTTAGTAGATCTATCGCATTTTCTAAGTGTTCTGCCAATAAAACACAGTCTTTGGCTTGCCTTCCGCACATCATTTTCCATGTGTTCTTACCAATTTAAGTTGCTCGTTATTGTAATTCCTAGGTATTTAGTTGAATTTACGGCCTGTAGATTTAATTGATTTATCGTGTAAGCGAAGTTTAGCGTATTCATTTTAGCACTCATGTGGATAACCTCACACTTTACAATTTTCGCACCGATATCTTTTCTAAACCGTTTTGCAGTTTGTTTTGATCTTCTGATGACTTTACCAGATGATGAACTACAACATCATGTGCAAACAACCTAAGACGGCTACTAAAATTATGTCCTAAATCATTTATTTAGATAAGGAACAGCACAGGGTTTATAACACTACCATCGGGAACACCATAAATCACTTCTGTTGTACTCCTTGACTTCCCGTCAATTACTACGAACTGTGACCTCTCTGACAAGAAACACGAATCCTGTCTCATAACTGAGACGATATTTCATAAGCACGCAATTTTATGTCAAAAGCCTTCTGGAAATCTAGAAATACGGGAACAATTTCAAATCTCTTATCAATAGCACTCAACACTTCCTGTGTGTAAAGAGCTAGTTATGTTTCTCAAGAACGATGTTTCCTAAATCCGTGTTCACTATGTGTGAATAGACTTCTCTTCGAGGTAATTCGTAATGTTCGAACACAATATATGCTCCAAAATGCTGCTGCATATCGACGTTAATGATATGGGCCTGTAATTTAGTGGACTTCCCCTTCTCTCTTTCTTGAATATTGGAGTGACTAGTATAACTTTCCAGTCCTTGGGTATGGATCTTTAGTCGAGCGTGCGGTTGTACGCGATTGTTAAAAATGAAACTATTGCATCAGTATACTCTGAAAGGAACCTAATTGGTATACAGGCTGGATCGGAAGAATTGCTTTTACCAACTAATTTAAGTTGCTTCATTACTCCGAGGAGATTTACTTGTAAGTTACTCAACTTGATAACTGTCTTTGATTGGAATTCTAGAATATTTAGTTCGTCTTGTTTGGTGAAGGAATTTCGGAAGGCTGTGTAAAGTACTTCTGCTTTGGCAGCACTATCGTCGGTAGTACTTGCTTTGCTATCGTTCAGAGAAGGCACTGATTGTGTCTTGGCGCTAGCATACTTTACATACGACCAGAATCTCTTTGGATTTTCTGCCATGTTTCGAGACAAAGTTTCGTTGTGGTAACTATTATAAGCACCTCGCACTGAAGTCCGCGCTAAATATCGAGCTTTTATAAAAGATCGCCATTCTTGGAGAATTTGCGTTCGTTTAAATTTGGCATGCTTTTTTCGTTGTTTCTGCAACACTGTTCTGACCCGTTTTGTGTACCATGGGGGATCAGCTCCGTCTTTTGTTAATTTATTTAATATAAATGTCTCAATTGTTATCGATACTATTTCTTTGAATTCATGGCAGATCTGGTCTACTCTTACACTGTTAACTTGAAAGGAGTGGAGATTGTCTCTCAGGAAGGCGTCAAGTAAATTTCTATCAGCTTTTTTGAATAGATATATTTTTCGTTTATTTTTGCAGGATGATACATCAGCTGTTGGTATGAATATGTTGTATAGAATTGAATATGTTAGGTTTTCTCAAAATTTTAGAAGTGTCCATTTCCAGGGACACACTTAATAATTTTTTCAGAAACATTATTGACAATTGAGAGGTTCCATGCCCTCTTTTGCATGTCACCTTTCATTTTCATGAATTTTATTAATGTTTTATGTCATTGCGCGGTGGTAACAGGCCAAATAAGATTACTGTAATGGGAGTATTTGTACTGAGAGCTCAAAATACTTTTCACTTGATTCCCAAACATGTTGTTTTACTTCCCTGAGTGGCCTGTGCGAGGCGAGCAACGGAGGACGCGACACACTGCGTTTCCGGTTGGGAACTGCACTTCTGCGGATACTGAGAGGGTCGTATACATCAATGGGCTTAAACGCCTGGCGGAACCACTGACGTCGGTTGAGTTTCGCCCATTGTATGCAGGGCGAAATGACCTGCGAGACGTCTGAGTGTCGCCGTAATTTATGTGTTTACAGTCCCCGCGCGTCCGAAACGAAGACTGCTGGCACTGACTGTCTACATTGTCCTCATGATTCTTAGAATACCTGTGAACCGTGCCCTGTTGGGCCCGACTGTCGGGGGTCGCGGATGGCCGGTGGCCTAGGCATGTTGTTTTCATAGTTGGTCAAACGGCAAGTTGAGTGCCCTCAGCTCAATAGCAGAGGCATGATTGGTCAACTTAACCTAGGGCTACTTGACGTCATAAATCCCTACTCGAAATTGGAGGAACTGTCGCTATTGGCGCGAATGATGTTCTGAGACAGTATGGAGGAATTTTGGAATCCGCACTCAATGCTGATTCATGGTCTTCTAGGATAGTAGGGAATTGAGCAATCTGGGCTGTTCTCATCGGGACTCTTCAGCAGAAGCAGCATTTTCCTGAAGATGGCGACCAGTTGGATCGCCGAAATATCGAGTAAAGTTGATTTTAGGATCGGGCAGCAAACCCAAAGAGACTTTCAAGACTTATTACGCTGAGAAAGCCTACGTAATCACTGCAATAAATCTCATTGTAATATTTAATCCGCATATCATTTTGTAGATATATGCAGAATCCCATTTCCTGTTGTTTATTATGGTAAAGTTTTTTTTTTCCTCTGAGTAGATTACGATTTTTATTAAATTATTATTAGTGTGCACCCCTTATTTTACCAACTACAGGGTCCACCATCATCTCCTTTCGTTACCGTTGTGTGCATAATTAATTAGGTGGTAGATAAAGAGGGGGTCGAGTCCATGTCTCGTTCTCATGCAAAATTCGTCAGAATTAAAGAGGTACAAACTCTTATCCACCCTGGCACCTCCCACAGTGTCACCCATTGCTGTATCTCTAGTGAAATTTATTATAACACTAGAGAAGACCTACATAACAAGGTTGATTCTGAAAAACAGGGCTGGATGGTCCAGAAACTATTATCATTTCATGTCTCAGGCACTTTCTAAAGAAACCACAGATGTCGGGTTATCTTGTAATTCCGGTAAACGTACCCCGGAAGATAGAATCGATTCAGACCAGTGTTCGCAGGACAATAAACTCGAAAAGAAACTAGCAAATTCGCATTCATGTAGCTTTATTTACCGAATGCAGCATGCTGAAACTATGCCAGCAATTCACTTGCGTGTTTCGAAAATGGGTTAAACGAATGGAACGCTCGGGAAGCAAGTCATGTTAAATGCTGTAAGCGTTTCCTGAAACTTGCTCCTACAAGAACGCACGTTGGCGCTCCTCGTTTTATTGGCGACGATTATTTTAATCTGTTACAGAGAAAAATTGAAACGAATTCCGAGGAACCTGTTGAGGTAACGGACTACAGGAATGGCGTCGAACTGTTGCGGTTCTTGCTTCATCTCTCAGCCGCAAGGACGCCCCGCGGAGCTGCGAAACCCGAGGTTCTTGCCCGTAATCCAGGCCGGTCGAACGGAGGCGCGGAACTAGTCCACATTATCTGGCACCCAGCTCCTTCCAAGCTGCACCGCTGTGCGATTTCCTCAGAAGAGCGCTCAAACCGTTCCAGTTTATTCCCTGCGATCTACTATTAAATGTTCTCTTTGTGTCTCTTCTGCAACTGCATGTGGCGTTATGTTTCATATTTTAGTGTAGGTGGCTACAGGAGCTATAGATAAGCCCATATACATTTACGTAGTGTGAGATAAGTCATTCCCTACTGCTATCCTATGTTGCTCATGTCGCAATTGGTGCATAGGAAAAAATGTAAGTATGCCTCCGACCGAGCACCAATCTCTCTAATTTTACCTTCCTGTTATTTTTGCAACATTTGTGTTGGAGGTTGCAAAGTATTGGTTGGCTGTACAGAGAAAGTACGCTCTAGGAATTTTAACAGTAACAGGTATCTAACGCTCGTAGTATTTTTTAAAAAACTGTTTTGTTTATTGTATTAGAAAAGTGAAGTTATACAGTGAATGTTTCGAGATATTTTAAAATATCTCTTTTACACGTCTCTCCACAAGCAAATTTTGCGAACAGTTACATTGCGAACAGTTACATTATGTGTTTCTGAAGTGCTGAAATGGCAAAATACCCTATTATTAATAAGACTGCAGAACTAGCTATATTTCCTATTGGAGTTTGCAAAAAAAAGTCAGTAGAGAACTATAGAGTAGATGTTGATAATAGTCTCCATAGGGCTCAGTAGTACTCTCAATCACGAGTTTGCACTCGGCAGTTCCACCATTGTCGCCGTTCGCTTTTAAATATGACAAGTGATAATCTACAAAACTGTAAGTTATTGAAGCTGTAGCCAAAGTCCGAACAGACATTCCCGCATAAGGCAAGAAATGTTCGTTGAAGTAATCCGGACACATCGACCTGCATCATTGTGGAAGGAACTTCATAACAGGGCGGAGGAAGAACCGTTAAACCATCTCCGCCAAGACCCACCCACATTGTTCGCACGTTGTCTCATATCCACTCATACATTGCTTTGTCTAATCGTTTGGCCACTTCTCCATCCTAAAAGTCTTGGACTAGTGCATACCATAAATTCATGATGCAGTCACTAACCCGGTGACGAAATTGTGCCAATTGTGATGTAGCCTTCCTATTAAGAATTTGGAAAAGATCACTTGTGATAGTAAGAATGGAATAGATCGATATATGCATTCTTACAGTGTTCTCCGGAAGTCAGGTGTGTTATGTGCCAATACTGATATATGGTCTGTGTTTAACTCCTCATGGTTAATGAAATCATTTTGATGCAGAAGTCGAAGGACAAATTTTTCACTGTCTAATCAGTGACTACGCTATCAAGATATTATTACTATGTTTAACCTCAACTGAAATACGGCAAGTTATTTAACATGCCTTTTCCATTTTATGTGACGTCGATTAAAGGAGGAGAGAAAGATAACGGTGAGTTGACATGGGCAATAATTACTAACATACATCGAATCCCAGGGACTGGACAAATTGCACTCTTTCTAGTCTCATTTCTTTTTTTCATTTCAACATGATGCTGGAACATCCTGTTTTCCTGGTGAAATTTGTGAGTGTGGAAAGGCACAGCACCTTGGATTTGGTACAGGACGGAGACATTGTTACGGAAAAACAGTGGCTTTCTACCGTTTGCGGAGTTGCCTGTCTTCGCGGAATTGTGGTCGCCAGCCCAGCGCAGGTTATGTAATTTACGACCGAGGCCTGCCTCGTGGCAGAACTGTGGCCGAGTCGCTACGCAAGCATCGATAGATCGCCGCTTTTGTACGTTTCGAAAAAGTCTTTTGTAGATAACCATCGCTCGGAGTGCCGAAATAATGAGCCTAGCCTTGTGTACAGCTCTCTAAGTTCAGAGGACCTCTGATGTGAGGCTAGTGTTTGGGTGCGAAAATGTACCGTTGGTAAATTAGTCAGTCTTGTCATGGAGATGAAGCGACTGTTTTTTAGTAATGAGAAGGTGATTTGCGGCATGATTAGATTAGTATCGTGACGCATTGCCTTGGTAGCATCCAGTGCGCTACGGGGAATCCGAGCTAATTGGCCGCTATGTATGCACTTCTTGGTATTGACGGACATGTACGGTTTGATGGTAATTTATTTCTGGGTGTAGGAAGACGGTAGAAAAATAAAGGGATGGTCGTAAGAGTTTCCAGTGGATGAAGTGCAGAGCGCGCGGTTGGGACGCTGAAGTCGTGATCTGGAGAGCGCATGTTAGTGGGGGACCCACGGCCGACTGAAGGTACTCTAGTCGGTAGTGGGGACGACCGTGTTTGCAACGGCACCGCACCCACGTCCTCTACAGCTGTACCATCCGCACGTCAGTGGCGTTCTTGAACAGCTGTCCGAAACAATTACGGTGAGCGTAAGTCGCGAATACAAAGAGTGATGCAGGTACTGTCAAATGTGGTCATTACTGACTGAAACCTGTGATCTTCGAAGGACTTTATTTGTGATCAAAGACTGGAATAGAAAACATTTGACAATAGGGCTTCTTGGTCCGCACTCGCAGATTTCCGTACAGTAACCTGTCTCAGATTCACTGCTGCTGCATTGAGTCCATGAATCTCTTGATTAACAAATGGGTGACCGGTCACTGTGCTCGTTTGGGGTTAACGAATCTTCGGAACAAATTACTGTTTGCTACTTTGCTTTAGAAGGGCTTAGTTTTTTTGCTGAGGAAAGTAATTCTGCAAATCATTCAAAATCCAGCACTAAAGTTATATGTATTGACTTCATAAAGTATTCAGCAATCCTGAATAATCGGTTCATTTTATTATGTTTTATTGAACAGATTATTGTGTTTACTGAAAAATTATTTCTGTTAGACACCTTACACTCAAATTTAAATAAATTTAGTGTAAATCTCCACTTTACGATCTACAATTAGGGGTTCATAAATCGCATTATCCATTAACATTTTGCGTATTAAAATTGTTAACTTAGATCCCTTAAAATATGTATATTATAATTGTTAACTTAGATCTTAAACTCATGCCCGGCACACAGTTAGTTTTCTGGGACCGGATAGCTTTTCACGTGCAGGGGGTTTCGCACAATGTCTGTATTCTCCATTCGATCCGTACACGCTTCGATACTCTCACCAACAGCGAAACTATTCAGTGAACCGAACTGCGAAGAATACCAGCGACGTACTTTACACCGTTTAATTTCAAAGAGAGCGTCTGGGGGCAAGACTGTTTTCTACTATGCAGTATGTGCATTCCACACTCCACATTCCATTCTGCGCTAGAATTGCTTCAATAACCAAAACCAATAGCTCCAGCCACTCAGAAAATAACAGCTACTCGTCTCTAAATCTCGGTTTCGTCATACTGATTTGCCGGTTATTACTAAGTCGTTGACAACCAAAGAGCGAGTAGAGGGCAATCGAACACGAAAGTAATCCTTACAACGCACATCTGGAAACCAGTGGTTTTCCCGAAACGAAGTATTCCGACTGAGTACATGAACACCTCATAACAGAGTTCCCTAGGCTCCAAACAGCAGATACGCACTTGAGGACATAAACTACACAACCCTGCACGAACAGACGGACAGAGTGAATGAGCGGTTCTAGGCGCTTCAGTCAGGAACCGCGCGACCGCTACGGTCGCAGGTTCGAATCCTGCCTCGGTCATGGATGTGTGTGATGTCCTTAGGTTAGTTAGGTTTAAGTCGTTCTAAGTTCTAGGGGACTGATTATCTCAGATGTTAACTCCCATAGTGCTCACAGTCATTTTTGAACCCCGCCCGAACAGGCCATGAAGTCCAGCGGTAACGACCGGCCGCCGTGTCATCCTCAGCGCACAGGCGTCACTGGATGCGGATATGGAGAGGCATGTTGTCAGCAAACCGCACTCGTGGCCGCATGTCAGTTTACGAGACCGGAGTCACTACTTCTCAATCAAGTAGCCCCACTTGAGGACAAACACATTATAATAATCGTTCCATCTTTCATCTGAAAGCAGGCTTCAACGTATCTTGTAATCGACGCTAGTACGCTTTCAACATCCCAGGCATGTTCTGAACGCATTTACAACCATCCACACTGCGTCCTGGAGTTCGTCGACGCTATCAACTGGGCTGGAATACATCAAAACTTGTAAATAAACCGACATAAAAAAAGTCCAGGGGGCTCAAGTCCGGGGATCTTGGAAACCATTGTACTGGCGAGCCATGATCGATACATTTGCTACGTATTTCCGAATACGTATTCCGAATAGCCGCACTAAAATGTACCGATGCACCATCACACGTTTACCACATACGCATCCCGTCACTACATCGTCCAAACAGTTGATTAAGTTGTGTCACGGGAAATGAAAGTAAATAGAACAAATAACTCGACTAGGTAGGAAATGTGCCCCTATTAACCAATCACCAACAACACCTGCCCAAACTTTAACGAAAAATATTTGCTGATGTGCCGCCTCAACGCTACCACGTGTGTACCCATAAGCGGGAAAGAGTCTATTGTGGATGTTCATAATGTCTTCTCGGGGTAAACCATGCTTCGTCTGTAAATAACAGAAACTTGGGGAACTGTTGATCATTCCAACATTGCGTAAGGATCCATTGGCAGAAGGCAGTTGCGACCAGGTCTTGCTCACTTTTTATATGATATGGGTACAATAGTCACTAAATGTAACATCACATGGAGGAAGGAGAAACGTGTTCCTGCACAACAATCCTTCTGCCACTTGTGACCAACATAGCGTTCAGTCGTTGTAGTGCAGTCTCATCCATTCATGGTGTCGAGAGTGTTCTGGTATATTTGCACGTTGCATGTTGTGTCTCGCGGACGCACCTATGGAACCTAGTGAACACTCTGCTGTCTGGCTGTCTCCTCGAAAGAAAAAAATAGGAAATTTGTGGTAAGGTCGTATGGAACCAAGCTGCTGAGGTCATCGGTCCCTAAGATTACGCACTAGTTAATCTAACTTAAACTATCTTACGCTAAGGACAACACACACCCACAATGTCCGAGGGAGGACTCGAGCCTCCGACGGGGAGAGCCGCGCGGACCGTGACAAGGCGCCCGAGATCGCGCGGCTACCCTGCGCTGCTTCTCGGAAGAGAAGCTTCGTGATTCAGTCATGGTGCCTCCCGTGTATCGCCATTAACACGTCCGTACTTGATGTAGATGTTAGTCATTTCATCATTTAAAAAAGTGTGTGGAACCATGGCAACCACTTCAACAAGCGCACACTGCGTTTGCTGTTCACTGTGGGGATTGGGAGGCTATTTAGAATATAATACATTAACAGTGTTACAACAATGGCGTGACTGCACTTGTACATACGTTGCACGTGGAAATTGCTGATTGGCGGGTCTGTGTTTATCAGGATTATATGCTTGTTTCATTCTTCTCTGCTCGTCCCTTTCGTTTCTACCAACAACAGTAAGGATAAGGAAACGGTTCAAAATGGTTCAAATGGCTCTGAGCAATATGGGACTTAACTTCTGAGGTCATCAGTCCCCTAGAACTTAGAACTACTTAAACCTAACTAACCTAAGGACAACACATCCATGCCCGAGGCAGGATTCGAACCTGCGACCGTAGCAGTCGCGTGGTTCCGGATTGAAGCGCCTAGAATCCTCGGCCACCGCGGTCGGCTAAGGAAACGGAAATCGGAATGGTCCGTCCGAAATTTGAATCGTGACTGTGTCCAATATGTGTCGAATGTGTTATTTACTGTGGCTTACTACTCGGTAAATATCAAAGCGAAATGCTTCCAAATGAGGAAAGTAAGGAAGAGTACGCTTTAGTATCCCGTCAAAAGTGAAATTGGTAGAGATGGGGCCGATGACGAATTGGAAGGGGATAGGAAAGTAATAAATCAAATGTGTCTTTTTCACAGGAATCGTCCCGATCCCTGTACTAATTATCGGAAACCGTAAAAAACTAAGCTTTTGATTTAAACGTTGTGTTTCCAAATAGGAACAACCGGTCCACTTTGATCCTGGTCTTTTTCGACTCCAGTTCAGTCTGACTTTTAAAACCACTAAAAATATCCAGTTTCTCTAATAGCCCATTTTCGGTATTTTATTGCTATGTGACAGAAATAGGTCTCAGTGCATACAGTAAAGATGGCGAAGACGATGGAGTCGGGCATGTTGTCAGCGAGAACGAACACAAGTGGATCCTTCCCTGCATCGTCGCTTTTGTATGCTATCAATTTTTCACCCTGAGAACCACAAAATTAAAGGTTTAGTTATTATCCCAAGTTTACAGCACGTCAGTAAGATTATGGGTACATCAATCAAATTTACCTTCTCTTCCGAGACACTTTTCTCCTTATATGGTGTCCTAAATTTGTTGTGCCTGCTCCCATTTTTAATCTCCTAAAGCAACTGCATCATTGTACTTCACAGTCACCCAATTCGCAAAATACATCCAAGCTAGGGATGTCGGAGAGCAGCGGCGAGATACTACCATATAGACCAGAAGGGGCAAGTCTTACATACCTTATGTACAGACATAGCGTTTAGAAGACTACACCGCACGATATTTGATATTGCACCGCCTGTGTTATTCTGATTACGGTGTAAAGTTCCTTGGAAACGCATGCAAGTCCATAGGAACAGGCACTGCCGCGAATACTGCCGTTATGAAATACGTTAAATGAATTCCCAATTGCGAATGAGGACAACTATCAGCTGAGGAATGGAATGACTACAATCAAAATTTGTGTGGGTCGGGACTCGAATCCGGATATCCCTCTTATCGATAGCGGCCGCGTTACCGTTTGACTAACTGCCGATATCGGCCACGTGACTTTCAAGTACAACGTCTGATCTGTACGGGAATATACACTATGATCAAAAGTATCCGGACAGTTGGCTGAACATGACTTACAAGTTCGTGGCGACCTCCATCGATAATGCTGGAATTCAATATGGAGTTGGCCCATCCTTAGCCTTAATGACAGCTTCCACTCACGGAGGTATACGTTCAATGAGGTGCTGGAAGGTTTCTTGGGAATGGCAGCCGATTCTTCACGGTGTGCTGCACTGATTAGAGGTACCGATGTCGATCGCCGAGGCCTGGCACGAAGTCGGCGTTCCAAAACATACCAAAGGTGTTCTATAGGATTCAGGACAGGGCTCTGTGCAGGCCAGTCCATTTCAGGGATGTTATTGTCGTGTAACCACTCCGCCACAGGCCGTGAATTATGAACAGGTGTTCGATCGTGTTAAAAGATGCTATCGCCATCCCCGAATTGCTCTTCAACAGTGGAAAGCAAGGTGCGTAAAACATCGATGCAGGCCTCAGCTGTGATAGTGCCACACAAAGCAACAAGGGGTGCTAGCCCCCTCCATGAAAAACACCATCACACCATAACACCACCGCCTCCGAATTTTACTGTTGGCACAACACCCGCTGGCAGATGATGTTCACCGGGCTTCGCCACACCCACAACCTGCCATCGGATCGCCACACTGTGTACCATAGTTCGTCACTCCACGCAACGGTTCCCACTTTTCAATCGTCCAATGTTTACGCTCGTTACACCAAGCGAGGCGTCGTTTGGCATTTACCATCTTCATGTGTGGCTTATGAGCAGCCGCTCGACCATGAAGTTTTCTCACATCCTGCCTAACTACCACAGTACTTGCAGTGGATCCTGATGCAGTGTGAATTCCTGTGTGATGCCTGGATTGATGTCTGCCTATTACAAATTATGAACCTCTTCAACTGTCGGCGGTCTCTGGTCGGTCAACAGACGAGGTCGGCCGGTACGTTTTTGTGCTGTACGTGTCCCTTCATGTTTCCGCTTCACTATCGCATCGGAAACAGTGGACCTAGGGATGCTTAGGAGTGTGGAAATCTCGCGTACAGACGTATGACGCAAGTGACACCCAATCACCCGACCACGTTCGAAGTCCATGAATTCCACGGAGCACCTCATTCTGCTCTCTCACGATGTCTAATGACTATTTAGGGCACTGATATGGAGTACCTGGCAGTAGGTGGCAGCACAGTGCACCTAATATGAAGAACGTATGTTTTTAGGAGTGACCGCATACTTTTGATCACATACTGTACATAATGGATGTACGATACAGGTCGTAGACGCGTGGTTGACGACCAATGAGCGTTTGGGTCTGACCGTGAATTGTGCACGCACAGCGAAATGGTAAGGCACCCGCTCGTGATAAGTCGGAAATCCGAGTTCGAGTTCCGGACCGGCAGAAATTTTCATTGTCGTGATTCCATTCTACAGATGATAGTTTTCCGCATTCGCAATTGCGAATTCTTTTAATGAACAGGTACAATGTAGTCTCAGGAATTCTGTACTGATTCTTACGCCATGTATTTATTAATAGTTTCTGCCGGCTTTGTTATTAAAATAGTGTAACCCAATATTTCAAAGTAATGGAATTTTTGCAAATAAACATTAGATATTCGTAAAAAAGGTTTTTTAAAATAAAAAAATTTAGTGCTACCGCTGTGGCAAACTGATATTCCGCTTTTGTACACAGTTATTCTTAAAAAATGAATAACAGCTGTTACAACGGAGCCAAGGAAATAACGAAATGTACCGGTTATTCAGAACTAAAATAGCATTCCTACTTCCAAAGCAACGAGAGATAAAAATTCAACTGCGCCAAAAGTAGGTGCGTATTTTTTGGGTGACTGTCTATCCCTGTTAATTAAGAATGTCTTCAAATAATTCGAAGAGACTGTCTTGTCATGTTTATGAAGAACCCCGTCAGGTGAGAGAGATGCGATCAGAAAGAAGATGCGCGGTTCGACGCAAGTAAACACTTTCGGGATCTGTGTCTGTGCGCTCTTGTCGGTGTGTGTGTGTCGCTCGGAACTGACGACTAGGTATTCCAATACTAATAAGCAATTAAGGGCGAGGCATCCCGGAGCGGCAGGATTCCTGCGCGCCAACTAATTGGGAGTGTAGCGCGACGGAAGAAGTGGCTGCCCGTTCTGCCGGCACCGGCTGCTGCAGCGGGCGTGGCGAGGCGAGGCGAGGCGAGGCGAGGCACGGAGCGGCCGCCGCGGAACCGGTGGCGGCTGTGTCGGCGCTAACGAGGGACCAGCCGACTGACGAGCCCCGCGCTGCGCTGCTCTGCTCTGCTCTACTGCGCTCGCGCAGGCGCCGTGTAACCCGCGACGTGTCAGGCGCGGCCTGCGCAGGCGCTGCAATGACGCGTAATGCAGTCCTCGACCCGCATCGGCTGTCCCGTAATGTGGCGGAGGGACGGCGGCGCGCCGCATCCCAATGCCGGGAATGTCTCCCGCCAAGGAAACAACGGCCGCGCGACCAGCTCTCGCTCGGAACGGACTAAAGTCGACCGGGTGTCGACATTGCATCCACCTAGTGCACTATGTAACAAACACTCTAATGAGAATACAATCATTCCAGGCTTGTTTTCAAACTGTAACGTACGCACTACGTCTATCTCATTGCGTCCTTCATATCTCATTACCCATCTTCTGCCACTGTTAACAATACCAATTTCCATATCTTCCATCCACTTTATGTCCTCTACACTGCTGCAAACAACATCCACGTGTTCACCTCCTTCAGTATGCTGACTGAGGACGTAACTTTCCTAGCCCTCTACCCTACAATCCAGAAATCCCATCGATCCAGCCAACTCCTGGTGTTACTATAGTTCCTCAAGATAAACGCCATGACATTTAGGTAAACTTTTTTGACAATAGTATCCTAATAACTGCTGAGTCCGTTGTCATATACGGTAAACAGCTACGTCGATACGCCAGAGCATTACGACCACCTACCTAATAGCCGATATATCGGTCTTTGGCACGAATAACTGCTGCGGCGTGTCATGGCATGAAAGCTGTGAGGCCTTGGTAGGTCGCTGGAGGGAGTTGGCACCATATCTGCACACACAAGTCACCTAATTCCCGTAAATTTCGGGAAGGGGGTCGATGAACTATGACACCACGTTAAATCACATTCCAGATGTGCTCGATGGGGCTTAGATCTGGCAAGTTTGGGGACCACCACATCAACTGGAATGGCCACAGTGTTCCCCCAACCACTCTATCACAAAAATGGTTTAAATGACTCTGAGCACTATGGGACTTAACTTCTGAGGTCATCAGTCCCCTAGAACTTAGAACCACTTAAACCTAACTAACCTAAGGACATCACACACATCCAAGTCCGAGGCAGGATTCGAATCGTAGCGGTCGCGCGGTTCCAGACTGTAGCGCTTAGAACCGCTCGGCCAACTCTAACACACTCTTGGCCTTATGACATGATGCATTGTATCGATGAAAAATGCCATTGCTGTCGGGAAGCATGATCGTCATGAAGGGGTTTACGTGCTATGTGCGAAACACCTTGGCCATTAAGGTGCCTTGCACGAGCTCCTCTGGACCCAAGAATGCCCACGTGCATGTTCTCCATAGCATAATGGAGCCGCCACTAGCTTGTCTCCATCCTGCAGTACAGGTAACAAGCAGAAGAAGACGGATTCGCGTCCTCCCATCGGCATGATGAAGAAGGTATCGGGATTCATCACACCGTGCAACGCTCTGCCACTGCTCAATGTCTAGTGCCGATATCGTGGTGTTAACACTGGCACACACAGCTCGTCGGCTGTGGAGACCCATCGGTAGGCGTGTTCTGTGCCCAGTGCGTTCAGACGTACTCTGCCCAGCAGTACAGTCTGATGTAAGCTCCCCCACAGTTCGCCGCCTGTCCTGTTTTAGCAGTCTGTGAGCCTACAAACTCCACATCTGTAACGACGGGTGGCTGCCTAACCCCATGACGTCTGGACATGGTTTCACCTTGATTTCGCCACTTGCTGAAGACACTGACCACAACAATCCTCGAACGCCCAAGTCATGTAGTTTCCGAAGTGTTCATGCCGAGCCTCCAGGCCACCACAACTTGCCCTCGGTCAAACTCAGATAGATCGCGCGCTTTCCCCGTTCTACGTCTCCATCTACACAGATACCCCAAAAGCCACCGTACGGTGCTTGGTCGAGGGTACACTGTAACACTAATAGTTATTTCCTCCCTGTTCCACCGGCAAATAGAGCGAGGGAAAAATGACTGTCTGTATGCCTCTGGTCCGCCCCGATAGCTGAGTGGTCAGCGCGGCGGTCTGTCACGACAAAGGGCCCGGGTTGGATTCCCGGCTGGGTCGGAGATTTTCTCCGCTCAGAGACTGGGTGTTTTGTTGTCCTCATTATCTTTTCATCATCATCAGTGGAAGGCAACGGGAAACCACCACTGGAATCACTTCCCTAGACGCTCATGCGGTGGACCTCTCTGACGGGGCTTGCCCCATGACAAGACCTGCCGTAGGGCAGATCAATAAGTTAAGTATATGCCTCTGTATGAGCCCTAATTTCTCGTATCTTATCTTCGTCGTCCTTACGTGCAATGTACGTTGGCAGCAGTAGAATCACTCGTCAATCAGCTGCAAATGCCGGTTCTCTAAATTTTCCTTCCCTCCAGGAATTCCCGTTTGAGTCCCGAAAGCATCTCCGTAACACTTACTTGTTGTTCAAACCTACTGGTAACAAATCTAGCAACACTCCCTGAATGGCTTCTATGTCGCCTTTCAATCCGACCTGGTACGGATCCCAAACACTCGAGTGGTATTCAAGAACAGGTCGCACGAACGACCTATATGCGGTCTCCTTTACAGATGAAGCACTCTCTCCTAAAATTCTCCTAATAAACCGAAACCGACCATTCGCCTTCCCTACCACAGTTCTCACATGTTCGTTCCATTTCATGTCGCTTTGCAACTTTACGGCCAGATATTTAAACAAAGTTTACACATGGACAGCACGGTCACTGATACTACGTACACTGTGAATGTGTCTGATTACCAATCATTCCTTGCCAGGTGAAGTGGTTGTTGCCTGGATGCGCTTATATTGACAGCCAGTCGGTGGTCATAATGTCATTGCTGATCAATGTATATCCACACGCCAGTCTCCAGCGGGGCGCCTCGCTGTTATGGTTAGTCGCCACAGAGGGCACACCTAACAGAGACCGTATTATGCTTCCATCATAAGGCATTCAAATACAGGATGGTTATAAATAAAATTTCACTATTCTAACCATTGTAGACGGAAAACCATTCACCATAATAGGTACCCAACCTTATAGGAGTGATGTTCAGACTCTACACTGCAGGATTTACGTTGTTAGTGATGTGAGTGTTAGGACTTGCCGGTGGGTACCGATACTGGTACCGGTACTGACTTTGAGCAGCTCCGACCCAGTGTGAGCGGGACACCTTCGTCAACATGAGATAACTGCTGCACAGGAGGGAGATGCTTTGGACTCAGCTGTTTTGACGCATGGTGGGGCTCTACCTCCATTGCTAGTGAGGTGACTTGGTTACTCCGTAACACATTTCTAGCAAACTAAATCATTGGCTGATCCTTCACAACTGCGTGGCTACCAACATCACCAGATTCGAACTCTGGCTGTTGGGTTACCTGAAACACATGGTTTGTTAGTGGGACACTGACACATTGGAGGTTAAAATGAGGATAGTGAGGGACGTAACCAATATCCAATCTGAGATGTTTTGGGCAACAGTAGAGCAATTTCTGGTGTTGTTTCAGGCTCTTGTGGATGCAGATGGTCGTCACAATGAGCAACATATATAACCTAGACGGCAAACATGGCACGGAGTTAATAAAATTTACACTTCCATGTGGAAACTAAAACGTGTTTCTTTCAATAGTTTGTTATTTCTCTTTCATATTTCCTCGTGATTGTTTACAAACGATGTCACTGTCCTGCGATCACTCTTTTTTGACGAGTGCCGTCTCAAGCGCGAAAGTTTAATTATAATTACCCTGTAGTTCAAGCCAACCACCATAGTTATGCTCTGAGGTCACAGGCAGTGCTGATAACTCTAGTCTACTTCCGCCTGATCTCAGACAAATTGTTTGTGAATAAACATTCATCCAGCGACCATTTTCAGCAGTTGCCATCATTCATTGCACCAGCAGTAGCCATCAAACAGTAGTCACGTTGCCACAGACATTACGCAGTGTCACAATAACCGCCAAGTGTATATGTATTGACAGCAGCGTCGATGTAAATACACTCCTGGAAATGGAAAAAAGAACACATTGACACCGGTGTGTCAGACCCACCATACTTGCTCCGGACACTGCGAGAGGGCTGTACAAGCAATGATCACACGCACGGCACAGCGGACACACCAGGAACCGCGGTGTTGGCCGTCGAATGGCGCTAGCTGCGCAGCATTTGTGCACCGCCACCGTCAGTGTCAGCCAGTTTGCCGTGGCATACGGAGCTCCATCGCACTCTTTAACACTGGTAGCATGCCGCGACAGCGTGGACGTGAACCGTATGTGCAGTTGACGGACTTTGAGCGAGGGTGTATAGTGGGCATACGGGAGGCCGGGTGGACGTACCGCCGAATTGCTCAACACGTGGGGCGTGAGGTCTCCACAGTACATCGATGTTGTCGCCAGTGGTCGGCGGAAGGTGCACGTGCCCGTCGACCTGGGACCGGACCGCAGCGACGCACGGATGCACGCCA
Source organism: Schistocerca serialis cubense (assembly GCF_023864345.2). NCBI lineage: Eukaryota > Metazoa > Arthropoda > Insecta > Orthoptera > Acrididae > Schistocerca > Schistocerca serialis. The sequence continues at coordinate 434,533,622 of NC_064643.1, forward strand.
AGACCGTAGGATCCTACGCAGTGCCGTAGGGGACCGCACCGCCACTTCCCAGCAAATTAGGGACACTGTTGCTCCTGGGGTATCGGCGAGGACCATTCGCAACCGTCTCCATGAAGCTGGGCTACGGTCCCGCACATCGTTAGGCCGTCTTCCGCTCACGCCCCAACATCGTGCAGCCCGCCTCCAGTGGTGTCGCGACAGGCGTGAATGGAGGGACGAATGGAGACGTGTCGTCTTCAGCGATGAGAGTCGCTTCTGCCTTGGTGCCAATGATGGTCGTATGCGTGTTTGGCGCCGTGCAGGTGAGCGCCACAATCAGGACTGCATACGACCGAGGCACACAGGGCCAACACCCGGCATCATGGTGTGGGGAGCGATCTCCTACACTGGCCGTACACCACTGGTGATCGTCGAGGGGACACTGAATAGTGCACGGTACATCCAAACCGTCATCGAACCCATCGTTCTACCATTCCTAGACCGGCAAGGGAACTTGCTGTTCCAACAGGAAAATGCACGTCCGCATGTATCCCGTGCCACCCAACGTGCTCTAGAAGGTGTAAGTCAACAACCCTGGCCAGCAAGATCTCCGGATCTGTCCCCCATTGAGCGTGTTTGGGACTGGATGAAGCGTCGTCTCAGGCGGTCTGCACGTCCAGCACGAACGCCGGTCCAACTGAGGCGCCAGGTGGAAATGGCATGGCAAGCCGTTCCACAGGACTACATCCAGCATCTCTACGATCGTCTCCGTGGGAGAATAGCAGCCTGCATTGCTGCGAAATGTGGATATACACTGTACTAGTGCCGACATTGTGCATGCTCTGTTGCCTGTGTCTGTGTGCCTGTGGTTCTGTCAGTGTGATCATGTGATGTATCTGACCCCAGGAATGTGTCAATAAAGTTTCCCCTTCCTGGGACAATGAATTCACGGTGTTCTTATTTCAATTTCCAGGAGTGTAGAAGGCGCCGGCGACACCGCGCACAAGACGTGCATCGTGCACGTTGCGGCAGGTTCAGTAGCCCCTACAATTCAGATGACGCGGGCCCTCGCAGTGCCGGAACTCAGTGGCCGAGCAAGCAGAGGGCATCGATAGCGCCCCGACCAGGCCACCAGGCAGCGTACACGACGACGACAGAGGTCGTTGACAAAATGCACGTCCTCATGCATTCGCCATGTCACGTGCCGACAATGGGTCCACAAGCATACACGCGCAGGGCGACTACTTAGGCTGCCGCACGAGCTCCGGACAACAGTCCAACTGCAGCCAGCTGTCAGAGGACCTTCACCTACGTTGTGCCAAGAACTAAGCCATGACGTGGGAAGTCTTAAGTGTTTGGTGACGTTCCATCCAGGACTTGGTGCCATTTGTGTCATTGTTCTGCTGTGCTGACCGACAAGACAGTGTCAGACTTAAAGTTTTCTGTCTTTGTCGGACTTACGAATTTTCGTTAGTGTTCAGCTTTGTTACTTCAGCAAGTACCTATATAAGATGTCATCAAGTGTTTGCTCCTTCTATAAGCAGAAGTTGGCTGCGGACTTTATAATGAGTTACCCTCCTCTAACATCACCTTTTTTTAAATATAGAGATAACCGGTACAATGTATACTATCGATTCTTGCGTAGGTTAAAATTATCACAGCTGTTTCATTAAAAGAATTCATATGATTTTGTATACGATGTATTATATTTCAGGCCAAAATGTATAAAAAAGAAACTAATGTGTTACAATCGATATGTACTAACAAAATTACTCTTCTTTTAAAAATAATCGAAATTGCGATGTTACTGGTGTACTTAAAATTCATATTATTAATTGCACAATTTAACGTTACTTATTAAATTTATTTCTAGATTGATTTACAAAATAATAATATTTTAAGCGAAGATTCTTCTTTGGTAAAGAAAGTTTCTAAACTCTTTTACTTTGTAAACTCTTTGGAAATTGCGAGTACGGCAGAACGTAAGGAGTGGTGGGCATGCCTCTTATGGAAGTACACGTTTTCTAAGTTTGTCACCAAGTATGTAATTATTGGTATTTTTGAATGTGGAAAATGTAAAAACGGTGTGATGCTGAAAGACGTGACAAAGAATAAAATTCAAGAATAATACAGGCAAATCTTTATCAGTTGTTTAGTCATCAAGAACCTACAACACCGAAATTTCAGCTGCAAGAATATACCCCCAGACAAAATTTTGAGCGATCGACAACAACAACGAGATAATGAAGATGAGTAAAAAGATATTCTTTTGTATATCTTACGCCTCTCGAAGCTTTCAAAATTTGTGCAAAGACAGAGAATTTTAATAGTGATGTGTGGGAGGATGAGGTTAGAACTTGTTTACTAAAACCAAGCCGAGTAAATTTTTTTCCTGTACAAATTAAATTTTTGGATGTTGCTTTATTTGGTTACTTAAAGTGATTGACTATTTCAAGCATTGTTAAACTTATTAATTTTGTGACCTTGCAACTCCAAACTGATTTCATTGGTGAAGGACTTCCACTTCTTTTGTGAGTGGAGACTTCTGTTCTATTCAGACTCACAGGAACTTGAGAAACTTTGGAACTGTGTTTATCAAAACGATTGTGTGGTTGTGACTACTTGCCTTCTTTTGTGGATGTCCCCATAGAACGGGGTACATAACGGAGTCTCCCAATTATTGTACGTAACAAGTTTGGTAGGTTTCCGGATCTGTGTGGCACCAGATGTCTAGGCAGGTCACGAAATTCCAAATAGAACTGTTGGGTCTCGAGTTTTCATACGTCGTTTATCGCTGACATCGTACCACAGGTACATGTGTTGTGTACAGCTAAAGTGAATGGCATTCCCTGTGAGTTCTGACAAGTCCGGTTCCTGTTCATGGCGACCTGCAGAAACGGCGCTAGAAGCAATGATTCTCGAGTACACATACCTCTCCAATGGCATTTTCCAGGAGGATAACGCTAAGCCACCGCAGATGCCTTGAGGAACATACAGATCCTTAACTGGTGTGTCCAATCCCCTGATTTATGACTCATGGAGCGTGTGTGACATGCACTGGAAAGATGTGTGCTTTCATGCTAACCGTCAGACAATATTTTCATGGACTGACACAGTATGTGTTTTAGGCACGGCAAGAAATTCGTCTCGAGGATGTTTGCTTGGACGTCAGTTTCGGATGGAATAAAAGTTTTCTCATTTGATAACTATTATGTGTTTAACAGCTCCAAAACGTTTGATAAATATCAGACTGGTGCTTTATGTGTAACACTTCCCATTTCCGCCCGAGGGAGTGAGAAAACACATGAAACTGTTAGAATTTCGTATTATGGTCTTTGCACATATAGTGTATGCTTACACAGAGAATTTCGAGGGGTTCGTTTGATGGTGAATGGCAGAAAGTCTTGGTTGCTCGTGCACAGCGTGAGTTCACAAAGGGATTCCGCCGCTGTAAATGTTTAGTATCCTGTTTGTTCAATGTGGTCCAGAGACCGGGGAGGCTCCTCTGAGGCGAGAGCGCTACACGGCGGCGGCCGGTGGCGTGGCGAATGCGCCGCGAGGTGAGTCGGCGACGGCGGCCTGGCTGCGCGCGGTGCCTTATAGGGCCAGCCGCCATGACGGCGCGCGTCACCCGCGACAAATGAAGTCGCCCGCCGGCGCTAATGGAGGCGACGTTTTAATCTCCGCTCTCTGATTCGCTCCTTTGTTCTCAAAACTAATTAAAGTGCCCTCCCAGAAAAATGAGGTCGCGTTTGCTGCCAGCCCGTTGTCAGTTTGGCGCTACGCGAATGCCGTCGTTCGCGATTGCAGGATGGCCGCTTATTAGCCTATCGCCATCGGAGAAATAGGTTTCTTGGTGGCACCATTGGTAGCAGGAACTCATCTGCACTCCATTTTTATGTACCATCTGGAGATGCTGTCCCCGATAAGATTAATTGTAGTATACACTATAAGAGAGCTCATGCGAAGGGAAGGAGAACATTTCTCGATCTATTTAAGAAATTCGGTGTTTTTAGGTTTCTGTACCTCAATCGGTAAAAAGCGGAACCCTTATGCGATCACTTTTTTTATCCGTTTATCCGACTTTTACGAACCCCTTTTCCTCAAGAACGTGTACATGAAACAAGTTGCAATATTTATAACGTACTAAGGTCCATGGTATCTTGGGAACGTAAAATATTGAAGCTTCTAAGCATTGGCAGTCAAAGGATACGGCCATTTGTGTCACATATTTGGATGGGTGCATCCCGTTAAACTAGAATAACCAAATTTGGCAAGAAGCAAGATATTACATTACAACTAAAGGGGAAACTCTGAAAATTGTTAATTTCTAATTACATCGTACGTAAAAAATACTTTTTGTCATAATATCCGACTGTCTGTCCTTCTGTTAAAGCTCCTGTTTCCTCAGGAAAGGATCGACGTATCAAACTGAAATTTATGTCGAATATTAAAGATTGCGGTCCCTTGGTAGTGTAAAATAATTTAAGCTTTTCCGTCAATGCAATCAAAAGATATCGCCACTTATGTCACATATTTTGATGCCTTGCCAGTATCGAAATCACCGAATTTCGCTATTACCGGGATGGATGGACTCTCTGTGCACCTCGATGTGCAAGTCCGACTCTCACTTGTCAGGATTTTTTTAATAGAAAATTAATTTATTTTTCAAAGTAGTCCAACGCTTTCGTATTCGACAGATTCCTGTCGTGAGGCGCGATTCTGAAACCTCTCCAACATGTCTACTTTTGGCTATCATCGTTCCTTCAGTGGATCTACACGACACTTTATCCTTAAATTTCCGATGTGGGAATTGAAGGGAATAGATGGAAGTCAAGAAGCGCCAAAAATCAGAATAGGATGAATGTCGCAATAACCAGTGCTTCAAATCCGTATAGCTCACCTCTCCAGAAACGTCTTTATGCACAGGTCATTGGCTTGATGAATGACTTTTTTCTTTAAATTTTATCTTGCTATTCTGGTGACTTGTCCGATAAATTTCCCCTCAGTCGGACCTGGGCAACTACATAATATTGGGCATTACTTGTTTTCCCTTCGAAAAATAAATAACAAAAACCATCTTGAAAATCCGGGCATGACCGTCTGGAATTCTTCAATTTGATTTCAAATGGCTCTGAGAACTATGCGACTTAACTTCTCAGGTCATCAGTCCCCTAGAACTCGGAACTACTTAAACCTAACTAACCTAAGGACATCACACACATCCATAACCGAGGCAGGATTCGAACCTGCGACCGTAGCAATCGCGCGGTTCCAGACTGAAGCGCCTAGAACCGCTCGGCCACTCCGGCCGGCTTGCGGTATTCATCGACTAGTTTAGATTACGTGATCGAACATAAAACCATATGAATAACAAGGTAAATATGTCTATAACACCCAGTAAAGTATCACGGCACTCCTTGAAAGGGCACGCAGGTCTACTTGCGTCGCTGCAGGTAGTGCAGAACTTGTACGAGACGGTCAGAGACAGTGCACTGCCGATGTAAGTCTTGGCGGTGGAGTAGTGTGTATGTGCTAGATGGTTTTATGGAATTAAGGCATTAAGGTGAGGCTAAGTGAAAACATCACACCATTGCAGAAATGAGCGATTGTGTTTGAAACTGCCCATGACCACACAGTGAATGAAATGCCCGATTTGTTGGTGTATCAATGCGGATTGTACAACGTTTCTATAACGAATTGGTGTTCCACTCACAGCACAGTTAATACGCCGTAAGAACACTGGTCGTTAAATTACCGTAACCAACAGATATCGAAAGCGAGTGCCACGCTTTGTCAACGGCAGTCGGTTTCAAACCTGACAAGAATTGCTGCTGTCAATGAATGAGCCGGCCGCGGTGGTCTAGCGGTTCTAGGCGCTCAGTCCGGAGCCGCGCGACTGCTACGGTCGCCGGTTCGAATCCTGCCTCGGGCATGGATGTGCGTGATGTCCTTAGGTTAGTTAGGTTTAAGTAGTTCTAAGTTCTAGGGGACTGATGACCATAGATGTTAAGTCCCATAGTGCTCAGAGCCATTTGAACCATTTTGTCAGTGAATGAAGGTTCGTATCAATCAATTTAGAGTGAACATTGTGAAAGGAACTGCACGCAGTACACATTTACAGCTGGGTATTTCGGAAAAGACCATCGCTCACAGGCATACATAAAGCTGTGCGTCTTCTGTGGCACAAAGAACACAGAAGTTGGACACCAGCTAACTGGTGCTGTCAGATTCGTCCTGATTTTGCCGCTTTTCAATGCAAGGCGTGAAGTGTACGGAACGTCCAACGTGGAGATAAACGCGTAGTGTGTGGATGGTTTAGTGTAGGGCGGACATGGTTCTATGACGTTGTGACGGTGGTGACATGGCTGCAGTCATTGAGGTTACCGTAAATGTGAAACATGACGTGTATGTCAGCTTCTCAGTGAGCAAGTACGGCTTGCTATATTTTCTCAGTATGACTCAGTTATTTCGCCCGGGTAGCCCCCGATAATTCTATCAAAACCAGTCACTGTATGAAATGAAGCGATACTGCAGCGCGTAGTTGTCACTTCATTCTCCGTAACTGCTTGACTCGAAGAATGACTTCTGTCTAAAATTGTCTCTACAAATAATCCACCCCTTAAGGACATAGATAATATCCACATAGCTAATGTTATACATAACTAAGCTGCTGCCAAATGAGGGCTTTCTCCTGGCAAACGAATCTGACTTTCTTGTATAGGTCCCGCATACTCTGGGATCATCCACAAAAATGACTGATCAGTGTATTTCGTAAATAAAAGCAGTCATCAAACGGAAGATTGCTTTGAACACCATAGTGTTTTACAGTTGGAGGTAGTATGCCGTTGCCTTCCTCTGACCTTTGAAATTACTTACCCAGGCAGTTATTGGGGACCCGGGGTGCAACTCGGCATTTTTCACATCAGTATTCGTTGTATTAATTCTTTGTTTCGATATGTTCCTTCGTCGTTTTTTTGTCAATGGTTCTATGCCGAAGTCGCACTTGACATCTTCCAGATGCTATCGATGATAACTTCAGAGCGTTTTTATTTATTTATTTTAAAATGTGCAGCCGAATGCGAGCTGGTGGGTTAATAACTGGGAACGTGAAAGTTCCGTATGGCAAAAACATCACATAGCGGTGAGACACAGCCACACAGGTCTTACCAGAATTCATGATATGCTTTCATGGTTGAACACATTCCCGGAATTCGAGACATGTTTTCATGCTTCAGTGTACAAAAGAAACAGCAGCGTCTTCTCAGAATCAGCGACACGTCAGCACATATCTTAATATTTCTTGTTAGCAAGATGGTTAGTATGTGATTATATGCAACCATCAGGAGGTGAGTAAAACAGATCACGAAGACACGATCGGATAGCGTTAAGTGTAGTATTCCTCAAAATACATCTCCCCCCCTCCCCAACCATCCAACTCTCTCCTCTCCAGTCAGAGCCTCAACAGCCGGCCGAAGTGGCCGTGCGGTTAAAGGCGCTGCACTCTGGAACCGCAAGAACGCTACGGTCGCAGGTTCGAATCCTGCCTCGGGCATGGATGTATGTGATGTCCTTAGGTTAGTTAGGTTTAACTAGTTCTAAGTTCTAGGGGACTAATGACCTCAGCAGTTGAGTCCCATAGTGCTCAGAGCCATTTGAAGAGCCTCAACACGACACACGAATCTTTCGCCACTGTCAAACTGCCTCAACAGTTGGCCAGTTCGCTTTGTAATTCTTTTTTCTGGTTCTATTATGATCCAGAATCCTGGATCTGGCCCTTTAATTTCGTATTTCATAACGCATCACAACCACAAAACACACACACACACACACACACACACACACACACACACACACACACACACACACACAAACACGCACACACAACGATATTTATTTTGTCGTTGCAAATCTACTAGTGTTATGGTCCACCATACAACGTTCCTTGTGGTGCTGGACTCCTGTTTGATTCGTAGGATTCCACGGTCATTGTCACATTCAGTAAAATTTTTCTGGGTTTGTGATCCTATTGTCAATATATAAAACTACCGACGTTTCGGTCCCTGTTGAAAGTGACCTTCTTCAGGCTCACACACTGAAGAAGGTCACTTGCAACAGTGACCAAAACATAGGTACTTTTATAATTTGCGGTCACAAACTCAGAAAAAAATTTATTGAATTCTAATTGTTATTTTTACTGTCCAATTGTTTCGTGTACTAGTTACCGCAGACTTCCTGCAAAGATGCAGTTCTGAACATAGCATCGATTCCGAAGAACTTACTTACCTGTAAGTCAAAGTTATTCAGTAAGCATTCCGGCTGCTACGGCCAACTCACTCAGAGCCTGCAGCGCTCAGAAAGCAGTATCATGGGACTGTATTCTGCCGAATGTAGTAGAAGTCCTGTCATGCAGTTTGATGGAGCTAGTCGCTCTTTGTAGCTTTGGAGTGTGTTAAGATGTGCGTTGACGTTGTGCTTTGTGAACGAATTTCTGAAATGAATTTGCGATTCCTTCACGCAAATCGCGTAGTTCGCGAGAAAAGATTTTCTTGGTTCGTATTGCGAAACTGGAGGCAGAGAATTTCACTGAAAATGTCATGACTTGCAGTCGCTTCTCGCACTCGGATATGCTGCCTTCGTGCTTTTCGGAGGAGAGTAGGTTCCGATACTTGGTATAGAACCTATTCGCTTTCAGTTCATACGACTGGCAGAAGATATTTCGTCAGGCTTCCTGCTAATAAATCGTGGTCAATATTCAGCGACTCGTACTGAATTTTATTCCGTGTTGGAACATCGTATTGCACGTATTCACTGAGCTTTAATATTGTATGTGGTATCGTGACACTACTATCTTTGGAGATAGATTTATACTCAAACGTCCTTTGAAATCAATGTCCTTAGCAAACGCTTTTCTATTGACACAAGTTTATGGCGACTCGCATGCAGTAGGCAATATACAGTCACTAAACTCAAAACGTGCTGATTGTCTTTACTAATTAGTAAAATCTTTCGTTGTTTTCCCGGTGCAATTGACATCCAAACTATATCATTCCATGTGAATATTATACACTGAAGAGCGAAATAAATTGGTACAACTGATTAATATCGTGTAGTGCCCCGCGAGCACGTACAAGTGAGCAACATGACATGACATGGATCGAATAATGTCTGAAGTAGTGCTGGAGGGAACTGACACCATTAATGCTGCAGGGCTGTCCATAAATCCGTAAGAGAACGAGGGGTGGAGATCTCTTCTGAAAAGCACGTTGCAAGGCATCCCAGATATATTCAATGATGCTAATGTCTGGGGAGTTTTATGGCCAGCGGAAATGTTTAAGCTCAGAATAGTGTTCCTGGAGGCACTCTGTAGAAATTCTGGACGGGTAGTGTGTCGCATTGTCCTACTGGAACTGCTCAAGTCCGTCGGAGAGCACGGTGGACATGGATGGATGTAGGTGACCAGGCAGGATGCTTACGTACGTGTCACCTGTCAAGAGTCGTATCTAGACTTATCAGGGGTCCCATAACTCCAACTGCACGCTCCTCACACCATTACAGAGCCTCCACTACCTTGAACAGTTCCCTGCTGACATGCATGGTCCATGGATGCATGAGATTGTCTCCATACCCGTACACCTCCATCCGCTCGATACAATTTCAAACGAGACTCGTCCTACCAGGCAACATGTTTCCAGTCATCAGCAGTCCAATGCCGGTGTTGACCGGCCCAAGCGAGGCGTAAGGCTTTTTGTCGTGGCTCCGAAAGCCCATATCGAAGATATTTCCTTGTATGGTTCGCATTGTTGACGGCCCAGCATTGAAATCTGCAGCAGTTTTCGGAAGCGTAGCATTTCTGTCACGTTGAGCGATTCTCTATAGTCGTCATTGGTCCCTTTCTTGCAGGATCTTTTACCGGACACAGCGATGTGATGTCTTACCAGATTCATGATATTCAAGGTACACTCGTGAAATTTTCGTATGGGAAAATCTCCAGTTCATCGCTACCTCGAGTATGCTGTGTCCCGTAGCTCGTGCGTCGACTATAACATTACATTCAAACTCATTTAAGTCTTGATAACTTGCCATTGTAGCAGCAGTAATCGATCCAACAAGTGCGCCAAATACTTGTCTTATACAGGGTGAGTCACTAACTATTGCCGTCATGAATAACTCCGAAAGTATGTTAGGAACTGAAAAGTTTGTGGGACAATGGGGGCCATAATATGACGTTAGTTTTTTGTTGCTTGGTGGGATCTTTCGGAGATATGAAGGTCAACTTTATTTTTTTAAATGTAATGCTATAGTTTGGTACTTATTTTGTGATAGCGGCTATCGAGACTAATATAATGATGTGTAACAGTAAGGTCTTTGAAGGTCAACGAATGTCACGAAGGTAGCATGAACGTCGATTTACAGAAGGTGTTCGAAGTGATGACCATTGGTATCAATGCAGTGCTGCAATCTTCTTAGCATAGTTGAGTGGTATTCCTTATCACTTCGACACGTATCGAAGCATATGTTCTGACAATTCTCTCTCGCATATCTTCAGGTGTAGTTGGAACATCTTTACAAACAATGTCTTTTACGAATCAGCACAAGAAAAAATCCAGAGGAGTCAAGTCTGGCGAACGAGCCTGCCACTTCTCCTCCGCGTCCAATCCACTGATCTGTGAACGGTCTCTGCAACTCATTTCTAGCCATCATCGAAAAATGTGCCGGACACCCACATTCTGTTTCTTGTTCCTCAAGATATTTCCAATAACAGACCTAATGTTCCTTGCAGGAATGTGGTGTATTTCCTACTATTAAGATTTCCTTCGATGTAATAAGGGCTTATAATTACGTCCTCCAGAATCCCACTCTATACATTCACCGATCACGGTTTTTGTGCCCAACTTACCGCAGCCAACATGGATTTTCAGTTGCCCAATAATGCATGTTATTCAAATTAACATTTCCATGGTTCGTGAATGTAGCCTCGTCAGTAAATAAAATCTAATTAATAAATGTGTCATCCCTCTGAATCTGAAGTTGAGCCCATCGGCAGAATTCAATGCGACGCATACAATCCGTACCTTAATTCTTGGTGGAGACTGGTATGGTAAGGATGATATTTATGGCGATGCAGAACACGACCAACACTACTCTGGCTCATGCCTGATTCCCTTGCGATTTGACACGAACTAACACAAGGATCACTAATCACAGTGGCAAGAGTACCAGTTTCCGTTTCCTCGTTAGTAACTTTCCTTTTCCGGATACGTTTCCAATGCGCCAAAGATTCAGTTGTTCTCAATTTATCATACACATATTTAAATATACGACACGTAGGGTGAGTACGTTGAGGATATCTTTCAGCGTATAAGTCTCTAATTCTCACTGAATTTCGTGGGCATTCTCCGTAAATGGGAAGCAAATCGACTTGTTCTTCGAAGGAATATATCATTCAAATTCGCTTGATTCGACGATATTGGTCTTACCGTTCCTATTAGTGTTGTATTGCGACACTGTCGAAAGGTGTTTACATGTCAATGGCACGTTAGATAGATACGTCGTATTTGGCGAAGATTTACTATCTGCATGATATGCGAGACAGAATTGTCGGAGCATGTGCTTCGATAAGTGCCGAAGTGATAAGGAATACCACTCAGTCCATGACAAGAAGATCGCAGCATTGCACTGATACCGATGGTCATCACTTTGGAGATCTTCTGTAGATGGAAGTTCATGTCACCTTTTTGACCTTCGTTGACCTTCAAAGACCTTACTGTTACAGATCATTGGATTCGTCTCAATAGCCGCTGTCATGAAACAAATACCAAACTATAGCAGCCCATTAAAAAAAAAACCAACAATGTTGTTCGTCATATCTCTGAAGCGATCCCACCTAGCAACAAAAAACCGACGTCATATTATGGCCCCCGTTGTCCCATGCAACTTTTGTCCTACACACTTTTCAGCCCCTATAATACTTTCGGAATTATTCTTGCTGGAAATAGTTAGTGGCTCACCCTGTATAGGCATTGCCGACCGCAGCGCCGTATCCTGCCTGTTTACATATCTCTGTATTTCAATACGCATGCCTATACGAGTTTCTTTGGCGCTTCAGTTTACTTCACGCTGATATGCACGATCTTTCAGCAGGAAAGTTAGGTGATCGAGATAATGCAGCCGCCGAAATTTCAGTTTTCCATTCCGTACGTATAATGACCATTGTATTTTTGAGCAGGTGTGCAGTCTGGGTCTACAATCTTATGGAGCTGCACGAAGCTGTAAGCCCCGTTGTGTACTCGTTTTCATGCAAAGTGAGATGTTTGTTACAACTATGCAGTTTCATGTAAATGCAATTTTCTTTTGCTATGCCCTTTGTAAATTATAGCGCTCAGTAAGTGTTCACAATCTACACGATATTCCACAAAATCAGCGATCTGGTCGCATTACTAATTTGTTTCAGGGGGCTAAACGTTGTACATTTTTTTTAAATTTACGACGTATCCGGACTTTGATAGATATTCAAAACCTAGCAACAACTTCGCAAGTTTATATTATATGTTCTATCAATTTCGCTTAATTGTAGAGATCTGAAAAATAAATATGAAAGAAAGGAAAAGAGGTTGGAAAATGTGGCATAGGAAGTCTCAGAGTCCCGCAATCGTCCAAGATTTTTCATTGACAATAGAAACGCAAAAAATACTTAATGTGACTGAAAAAGTCCTGCAATTATTCGCTTGAAGGAATAGTTTAACCATTCATCAGTCAGAAGGTTGAGTTACATCCATCTACATCTACATGGATACTCTACAAATCACATTTAAGTGCCTGGCAGACAGTATTTTACTTTGCATGGTCTAAATGGAGGCCGTTTTCCGACCTTCCAACTGACTTACGCAACCAGTTATAGAGGTGACCTACAGTTTAGCGTGGTTTCCGAATAACTTTGCAACTCGGCATTTTTTCAAGTTGCTAGAAGCTAAAGAAGTGATAAAGGAGACATATTTTGGATTCGTAATGTAGCATTTTACCGGTAACTGACATGAAAAGATATGTAATTTTAGTTTTTATTAATGCTGTATCGAAAGCAGATTCACAATATTTAAAGCAATAACAGAAACGAAAATGGTGTCGCGGTCTGAGCCATCTTGTCACGGTCCGCGCGGCTCCCCTCTTCGGAGGTTCGAGTACTTCCTAGGGCATGGGAGTGTGTGTCGTCCTTACAGTAAGTTAGTTTAAGTTAGATTAAATGGTGTGTAAGCTTAGGAACCGATGACCTCAGCATTTAGGTCCCGTAAGACCTTACCACAAATTTCCAAATTAAAAAAAAAAAATTATTGTGTGGAGTTGTGAGGTTTGGCGATTGGAGCAAACGAGTGCGAGTGCTACTGGTGAATAGTGGAAATGGGCGCGGCGGGGAACAAATTGGCAGCGCAAGAACCTAAAAGGCGCTTTCGGATGCTGCTTTTTGCTTCCTTGCTCAAGATTTTTGCCTTCTGAGAGGATGGCCCTTTCGGCTCAACTACTGGACGACAAAACAGCTCTCATATCCTACCACCTCTTTTACAGTTGTCCGAAATTCTTTTCTTGTCGGTCGGGGGTACTGATGTTCAGCGTATGAAATACAGTGCTCTGGTTGGGGTGGACAATGGAAAATTTGATTCCAACGTCTTTTCGGAAACAAGGCCTTTCGATACGAGAACAAGATCCGGTTGAACAAGAGTGTAGGAGCAAGTCGGCTGCGGCGTTTTCAGAGGCATCATCCCCACTGTTGGCCTTAAATGTTTGAGAAAAACAGTTGAAATATCAAAATCAGTGTTTCTGAATGGAGATATGAATCCCTCTCATCCTGAATGTGAGTCTAGTGTCTTAATTGAAACGCCACCTCATTAAGTTTGAAGATCGTGATCTGACGCGATTAGAAAAGATGATGAATATACACTCATAAATTCGGTACAGATTAAGTCTTCTCTACAGCTGTATACTGCAAGATATATTCCATTTACGATTTTTATGTGTTATCATGATGTCTACTTTGCGAAAAAATTGTGTGTCTTAAAGCATAGCCCAGAGTACGAGTGGGTATAATATTGGCGACACAGTGGGCGACGATATAATCGATCGTTAAAACTGGCTGTTATACGACCTTATAAGGCGTTGGAAGCGCCGTTTTACTAATAAGGAAGTAAAAACAAGAAATAGCTGTATATTAATGAATGGTAGTGCTTTAAGAATCCAGCGATGAAAGCGGGTATTTATTGACGTACATAAATAACCAGGAAAGCAAACTGGAAGGAATTCGAGGAGCGGTCTTAACCAGCTCTTGGCAACGCTGGTCCGTGACGCATTCGCGAAGTGCAACGTAAAAACCTGTGCAGCAATCATTCATCATTTGCACTAAGCAGAAACGGTCGCGAAGACGCTAAGTTACGACAGAGAAAAAGAACGAGCATAGCCGATTATGCACTCTTAGCGGCGGCACACCTGTGTAAATCTGGTGCACAGGTGGCCGCTTTTTAAATGACCGGCCACGTAGCGGCGAGTTTACAGTCTGCACGCAACACTCGAGCACGGCATGTCCTTGTGCTTTCCAGAACGGCGACAAAACATACGTCAAAGGCCAATTATTTTCATCTCCGCTCAGCAATTAAAACCCTAGCCTCCTATTTAGCAGGATCTGCACCCGGCTTGCAAGAAGCACGAAGCGGACGGGTTTTGGCAGAGAGCGACGGTGAAGGTTCTTAGCTTTTGCAGAATATCCGTCACTGTGGCAGGAAAATTCTGTTCGAGGTAGCCGAGCGGTCTTAGGCACTGCAGTCGTGGACTGTGCGGCTGGTCCCGGCGGAGGTTCGAGCCCTCCCTCGGGCATGAGTGTGCGTGTTTGTCCTTAGGATAATTTAGGTTAAGTAGTGTGTAAGCTTAGGGACCGATGACCTTAGCAGTTAAGTCCCATAAGATTTCACATACATTTGAACATTTTTCTGTTCGAGGCGCCGATGGGACGGGAAACGGGTTCTCAAGAAAATGGACAGTCTCTCTCTCTCTCTCTCTCTCTCTCTCTCTCCCCTCCCTTTCACTTGAGTAAAACCCGCAGAACATTCACACAACTATGTCAATGTCAATGTGATGCGCGAGTTGAGATTGAGAAGAAGTCCTTCCTCTCAACTCGCGTATCTCATTGACTTGAATCTCAGTCGTCAAAGCGTTGTCTTTTCATGTGAATTTCTGCACTTTTTCGTTTTGTGGTAGGTTCGTATTGTAACATCAAATCTTGTCACCCTCTGATAATTTTTCCTAGCAGGGAATTGTGCGCGTTTTGCATTACAGTCAGTTCGTAAGCAGAGTCCATGCGCCCGTTGATTTTGTTCGGGAGTGAAGGTGTACGGACCCAACCTTGCAATCACCTTTATTTCTTCAAAAGATTCTTTAGAATATCTTGAACACTTGATGTAGAGATGTTGCTCCACTGCGATCTGTGACACAAAAACATTGACACTCTACGGCCACACGTCCGCTACGTAACACTGCCTGCTCACGACTGACTGTTAGAATTCACAAAGTTGTTGACATTTCTTAGTTCAAGCTGCTGCCGTAATTACTGCACTTTTGTTGCTATACGCCATGAATAAGTTCATTCATGGTACTTTTTGGACCGATGGTGTATGTATACAGCATGACACAGTGGGCGAGTGTGTTTCGAAGAATTAACAATGGTACATATGGACAACAGAACCAGGGGCAACTGCGCGTGAAAAGTAATGTTTTTGTTCCTTGTTGTAGCTGTCTGATCAGCATGTCATCGGCACAATACTCGTGGGACACCTCATTCGCACAGACACCGAGTTTGGAATGAGAAATGATGTCAAGCGTCCCTTCATCTCATATCGAGTAAAATCACCGTTGTCAGAGTAAGCAGTCACACGAACAGCTATATTTGTGGGAGGGGTCCTATTAGGATAATACAGACTGTAAGAACGAATTTGTCCGAGGACAGCAGTCCATTCATTTCAACAGTGCTGAAGTGCAGCATGGTGTGAAGAACCATACCCCACCAAAGAAATATACTACTGAGCCAAAACATTATGATCGCTGCCCATTGCGAGATGGAATGCCTCCTGGTAGTGTTGCGGGCACCTGACGCGACAAGTGGAGCAGAGACGAATGGGAATCCTACAATACAATACAATATTGCAGTACCTACGTTGTACAGAATTACGATGCAATGTTGTTTCACACTCGCATGCAGGCGACTGCAGCCGTTGTGAAATACATGAAATGTATCCGTCATTGCGAATATGGACAACCATCGTCTGGAATGGACAACCGTTCCCAACTGCGTACACGTTTTATGTATTTCATAACGGCTCTTGCCGCACCGAAGGAACGTTGCATCGTAATTCTGAACAACACAGGCTCCCCCGAACGGGAATATACATAATCAACGTACTGGTGCAGGTTGTAGACACAATGTTGACGACATATGGAAGTCTGGGCCTAGCCATACAGCGTAGACGGGTAACTTAATGTTCAGTCGCCTCTCGGCCGCAGTCGCGTGCGGACCGGCTCCGCGCGCCGGACAGCGCAGCGCAGCTGTTTACTTCAGCGTCGCGGTATTTCGTGTTGTGTAGCATCCATTACTAGTGCACCTCATGGCGCAGTGTTACCGCCGAGCGACGCTTAAAGAGACATTACAACCCGAACGTGCACGACCACGCGGTTATGAAACTGAACAATTCATTCGCGAAGAGCTACGTCTGGATCCCAAGGAAGTGATAGTGATACTGGCAGTATCGTATACAGGGTGGTCCATTGATAGTGACCGGGCCAAATATCTCACGAAATAAGCATCAAACGAAAAAACTACAAAGAACGAACTCGTCTAGCTTTAAGGGGGAAACCAGATGGCGCTATGGTTGGCCCTCTAGATAGTGCTGCCGTAGGTCAAACGGATATCAACTGCGTTTTTTAAAAATAGGAACCCCCATTTTTATTACATATTCGTGTAGTACGTAGAGAAATATGATTGTTTAGTTGGACCACTTTTTTCACTTTGTGATAGATGGCGCCGTACCTTTTTGGGCCGACGGGAAATCAGAACTAAGTTATTGGACGTACCTTGACAATCGACACTGTGCACTTGTACGCAACCCCAGATACAAGCAATTCTTTTCCAATTTTCTACGGAGCGCCATTCATGAGCCGCCTTCCAGCTGGAACGTCCAAGCCATGAAATTCTGATGGTTTTTTTGCCGACATGATGTTCTGAACGTACTACAAACGGAATCTCCATTAAAATTTCGGGAAGATACGTTTGGATGTTCCGCCAGTCGGAAGGCAATAGCGACTACTGGAATTCTGCTACAAAGACTAATTTAATTAAAAAAATAAAATATTAAATAAATGAAAGAAAATAAAAATATACCTATAAAACGCAAAAAGAAAAAAGAAAAAATGGAGTAAAATAAACTAAAAAAACAAAAGCCTGTCCACAACTGCTTTCATTTTCATCGCTACTCTCTGTTATTCCCCACTACTTTCTTCCTTACCTACACCCTTATAGTAATAGGTTAGTTGTTTTGGGACAGGAGTAGAGAGGAGCCAACGCATGAAGAGGTGCATTTTATTTGTTTTTTTTGTTAGGACATAAGTGGCGGTGGCAAGTAGATTGTTTTTGTAGTTTCCCTTTCCTGTCCAGGGGCGAAAAGAAAGTGTTAGAGCATAAAAAAATAAAAAAAGAGCAGGAGGTAAAAAAAATGGTAAGGCGACCCCTCTCGATAAACGTAAAATCCGTGTTCGACTCCTGGTCCGGCATAAATTTTAACATTCGTCATTCCGTTGCACAGCTGTTAGTTGCCCGTAATCGTAACTATGAGTACCTTTCATGAATGGGAAAGAGAATCTCGGAAATGGCGAAGTTGGTTGATTGTTGGTGTGCTACGGTCGTAAGCGTCTGTGAAAAGTGGATGGAGACCGGTGAACCCGAGAGAGGTGACAAGGATTCGACGTCCACGTCCCATCACAGCACGTGAAGGTCGGAGGCTTATCTGTAAACCACGGTAGGCCACGATCTGAGTTCAATGCTGGTGCATGCACAAAAGTTTTGGAGTATTGTATTGTATTGTATGTTAACCGGGGGCCTAGAAACGACGGAGAGGCTCCGTCCCCGCCGCAGCCGCATTGGTCCACAACCCCACGACGACTACCGCAGTCCACCCCTTCGCCGCCCCACACCGAACCCAGGGTTATTGTGCGGTTCGGCCCCCGGTGGACCCTCCTCCCCCCCCCCCTCCCCCCCAGGGAACGTCTCACACTAGACGAGTGTAACCCCTATGTTTGCGAGGTAGAGTAATGGTGATGTACGCGTACGTGGAGAACTTGTTTGCGCAGCAATTGCCAACATAGTGTAACTGAGGCGGAATAAGGGGAACCAGGCCGCATTCGCCGAGGCAGATGGAAAACTGCCTAAAAACCATCCACAGACTGGCCGGTTCACCGGACCTCGACATAAATCCGCCGGGCGGATTCGTTCCGGGGACCGGCGCTCCGTCCCGCCCGGAAAGCCGTGCATTAGACACCACGGCCAACCGGGCGGGCTAAGTTTTGGAGTAGGCTACATTGTTTAACTTTTGTTATTGGCATGGGGCTCCGATTATTGTGGACAACGTGCATTCCTTCACTCTTGTCGTCTTCCCCGACGCAGATAGCATCTTCCAACAGAATATCTGTCCGTGCTCCAAGGCCAGAGTTGTGCTTAAGTGGTTTAATGAGCATGATCATATGAGCATGATCATAAACTCAAGTTGATGACTCTGAACCAGATGAAGCATGTATTAAACTCTGTCAGGCTCCAGATCCTCGCCTGCAAAACTACTTAACTCATACACGTTAATGCAATGTTATAAAAACGTAAGGTAACCAAGCTAACAAGTTCATACCCCATTTGTAGACATATCAGTCCTCTCCTTTTTAATGGCCAACAACTCCAAAAAACTTCTCTTTCTATCAGCCTGAATGGTAGGAATGTTCCTGTTCATTTCATCAAATTCCTAGTTTAGAGTATGAAATTGTATAAATTAGGGTTAGAAACCAATTACTCTCATGCATTCTCATATAAGCAAATAATAACATATTAATAAATGAATCATCATTTAAACCTTTTATCGTTGAAGCATTAACATCAATAATATTATTTTCAATTTTATTGATTCAACTGAAATATCTGAGAATAAAAATGTGTACTTTTGGTTTGGTAGCGTGAATATTAAGTAGTGACGCCCCGAGCCATCAAAATAAAATTTTGACTAATAACGTCTGTACACAGCCATATAAAATGCCCAAAGCATTTGCATGGAATTAGCCAAGACAAAAAAATTGCATTCACGCCGAAAGGCAGATATTTGGTGCCCAAACTAAATATTTCACAACCACCCAGCGATAACAACTTCATTATATAACAATGTTTAATGTTTCGTAATATTTGCAATGGATTTCAGAAAACATTTTGTTGAATACTCTAAATCGAGAACTATGTCAGAAAAAGAAAAACATATTAAATTCTGGGCATTAATTTGCTTTTGTTTATTTGTTAACATTTACGGCAGTACAGAGCATCATACATGAAGAGACATCGAAGCTTGTATTTACTTATTTTCAGCTGCTGCGGCCGCCACCTGCTTGGTCGGAAATGCTTGGGAGACAGACCGCTTCTGCCGCAGTTCTCCTTTATTAATGTTACGGAAAACTGGTTTCAAGCCTGAGGCTTCTCTCTGTCTGAAAGAGCAGTTTGTCTCCAAACATAGACAGCCAGTTCGCTGGCTCACACTGACGTCCAAATTTGATCCGAAGGCTGGATCACACGGTCGTGCAACCTTAGTTTGTTACTGTAGACAGATATCCGTATTATCTGGACTGGAGGCCCAAATGTCATGTATCATTTTACGGAATCAAGGCATACGCTATTAACGGGGAAAACTGAGAAGACTATAGTCCGGTCCACGAACGATGGCGGTTCCCGCATGCCGAGGCACGGACGAGAAGTGCATTGCTGACGATTCCAAGCGACAGCTGCGGTCCGCGCATGCGCGTTCTTTCAGCTTGAAGAAGGGTATATTTTGCAAATTATGTGTCTCTCTTGCTTATGCGGAGCTGATCACTTACCACGACCATCAGCGATGACGACTCGCAAAACTCGCAACAGATGGAATAAAAATTCACTGAACAATTTGCTACGATCACGTTTGATGCTCACATTAGCTATGCAATTCAGAGCAGAACGCTCTGAACAATACTGAAAGATCATTGGATGTCGGAGAATGCGTGACGTAGGTGCGCAGAGAAAGCCTCAACTCGAACAACAATGCATTCCGAATGCACACGTTCAAAATGGGCATACAGCTTGAAAATATTAATGTGTCACAACACCAGAAGTGCTATTTGATGCATTTCTGATCTCACAATACCAACTAATGGCGTATGCTAATTTTCGGTAAGGTTCAAACTGCCGTCACGCTTTGTTCTTGAACGCCTTCTAATGTATAACGGTATTCACTCGTGTGGAAGTGATTTTACACGACGAGTGTTGTGGGTCAGGCTAATGCGTGACCATTTACATTTAATTTGCAGGTTTTCTGTCGGCAGCTATATTTCTTCTTATGATATAACTTCATCTCAATTAATATCCATAACGGAGTTGTCACACGCAGGAATTCCTTCGTGGCGACTTATAAGTGAACGGGTACTGAAGACTGAGACTTGTCTCATGATACAGACGCTAACTAAACAGGTATGTTATTTCAGTCACTGGCATCGATATCGATCTGTATCGCAAACTCTAGTGAAACAGTGACAAAAGAATGCTACTTCTCACGAGGTTCTCAGCAATCTTTTCACATACATGTGCATTACTTTCAAATTGCCTTATGGTTTCGCCATGGTGTTTCTGCCCACACTCAACTGTGTAACAGTACACAAGTTATAGGTACGAGCTCGACACAACGGTTGACACAGAAAGCAACGTGTGCAGTAATATTAATGATACGAATCATACTTTATTACTTCAGCTTCGGGAAAAAAACTACTAAACACGACCACAAGGCAAAAAAGCAAGGGCGTTATTTTTTAAATGTTGTAGGTGTGTCACCAATCACGATTGTCTAACTTCGCGTGCCCTATAGCTTGATAGAGAAATACAAGCTACTTCGTCCTTGTAACTGGTGAGTTATTTCAAACACAGCTGCAGTTTATTAAGGAGTTAGCGATCTTCACATCATTCCACGAATGAGCGATGATAATCACGTTGTTTAGCGCTCAAAAATTTTAAATCTATCCATATATTAAAATCATTCCATGTTATTTAAAATCTAACACGTCAGCTTTGCTGCAGTGAATTTCAAATGTTGAAGCAGCCTAACATGGCGACAAAGCTGACGCACTACATCGTAACGAACTTGAGAAAATTGCAACTTTCGCTGAAATAATCAGCTACAACTTCCCAACAGTTGTGGCATCTCTCCACAGAAACTACGCCTGCCCTAATAACATTTCATAGGTCTTGCTATCAAAACTCAGAACTATAATAGCCTATTTAGTTTCCAATAAAAATAAATTACCTTCAATTATTTTTTGAATGCTGCAGTTCTTCTTAGTATTCGAAATGAAACGTAGAATCTTATATTTACTCGAAATTTCGCACAATCCGTTACATTATTCCAAAAACTAAACTCCCCAACACAGGAATTTAAAGAAAACAAACGTCGCCCTGTGGGGTATAAAGTATTAATCTAATCATCAGTTAGTATGTCGTTTACATAGATGTAATCGTAAGGTTCCGGACGCTACGGATAACAATCTTGTTGAGGAGCGGGTCATTGGAGTAATTAATTAATCTGAAATATAAGGGGCGATCAAAAAGTTTCTTTTCGAAGGCCCTGCAGTCCAGAATCGGTATGCTAGTCAGGCGAAGTCCCAGTGGGCACTGTGGCAGTAATCCCACCGACGCACCTCGTTGAAGATACCCGTTTGGTAAAACATCGTGTCCTGCTGCGTGAGAAAGTCCGTAACTCGCTGCTGGGAACGTGCGTTGTCTGAAGCAGCAGCATCCCTTATCTCGGGTTTCCCGGACGTTTCGCCGTAATTGCTTGTTTATATACTCGCGTCGGAGTCGCGCTACGTTGCATATACGCTGCAGAAATGCCATGTAAACGGAAACTTTTCGATGGCCCCTTATAAAATTTCTAACGACCATGCTAAGAACGAGTCCTTTGTTTTCCCTAACACGTTTAACGTGTATTGCAGAAAGGTTCCATAAGTACTTCTCGGCCGATCCGTCAAACTGTGGCAGGCAGTTCATGATAACAGGGCGTGATTTAATGAGCGTCTTTTGTGTCTGATGCTTTCCTCGAATATTGTAAGAGGCTCTGCTCCAACAGAGATCTGTCTTTCACCTAATATTTTTGAATAGTATATCATTTACTTTGAAATAACAAAATTTTCGAACACGGGAAAGAATGAGTGATAAAAAGATAGAAGCACTCTAGCACGATATATCCCAATTCGCAGCAAGAATGGTGGCATCTTTGAAGTAAAAACTCTTTGTCTCTCCGACCCTTTTTCCCCTACAGTGGGTCGTCACGTCTGGTGGTCTCGAGGTGAAACGCGTGCCTGAAAACCGAGAGATCATGAGACTGAATTATGGACGGATGACGGAAATTTGAGTCTGCCCTTAATCTAGTCCTTACCTTTCAACAATCTGACGAGTGGCCAGGAACGACACGTGGTTTTGATTCCACATTAAACTGCAGATCCCCGTCTCCGGTTCGATAACATTTCAAAAACTTTCCATACTGAGTAACAACTATTATTATACATCAGTCTGCACTGTTGACCCGCCAGGTTAGCCGAGAGCGCTAATGTGCTGCTTCCTGGATCGGGTAGGCGCGCCGGCCCCGGATCGAATCCGCCCGGCGGACTACCGACGTCGACCGGTGTGCCGGCGAGCGTGGATGTGGTTTCTAGGCGGTTTTCCGCATCCTGCTAGGTGAATACCGGGCTATCCCTACGTTCTGCCTCAGTTACACGACTCGCAGACATCTCAACACGTTCGCACTATTCCATGGATTACACTAGTGGCAGACAGCTGGGGTACACTAATTTCGTTCTGGGGGGTTACGGGGTGACAGCAGAAAGGGCATCTGGCCACCCCTTAAAATTAACCTTGTGAAATCCGTTCTCTACATCTACATCTACATCTATACTCCGCGAGCCACCTTACGGTGTGTGGCGGAGGGTACTTATTGTACCACTATCTGATCCCCCCTTCCCTGTTCCATTCACGAATTGTGCGTGGAAAGAACGACTGCTTGTAAGTCTCCGTATTTGCTCTAATTTCTCGGATCTTTTCGTTGTGATCATTACGCGAGATATATGTGGGCGGTAGTAATATGTTGCCCATCTCTTCCCGGAATGTGCTCTCTCGTAATTTCGATAATAAACCTCTCCGTATTGCGTAACGCCTTTCTTGAAGTGTCCGCCACTGGAGCTTGTTCAGCATCTCCGTAACGCTCTCGCGCTGACTAAATGTCCCCATGACGAATCGCGCTGCTTTTCGCTGGATCATGTCTATCTCTTCTATTAATCCAACCTGGTAAGGGTCCCATACTGATGAGCAATACTCAAGAATCGGACGAACAAGCGTTTTGTAAGCTACTTCTTTCGTCGATGAGTCACATTTTCTTAGAATTCTTCCTATGAATCTCAACCTGGCGCCTGCTTTTCCCACTATTTGTTTTATGTGATCATTCCACTTCAGATCGCTCCGGATAGTAACTCCTAAGTATTTTACGGTCGTTACCGCTTCCAATGATTTACCACCTATGGCATAATCGTACTGGAATGGATTTCTGCCCCTATGTATGCGCATTATATTACATTTATCTACGTTTAGGGAAAGCTGCCAGCTGTCGCACCATGCATTAATCCTCTGCAGGTCCTCCTGGAGTACGTACGAGTCTTCTGATGTTGCTACTTTCTTGTAGACAACCGTGTCATCTGCAAATAGCCTCACGGAGCTACCGATGTTGTCAACTAAGTCATTTATGTATATTGTAAACAATAAAGGTCCTATCACGCTTCCCTGCGGTACTCCCGAAATTACCTCTACATCTGCAGATTTTGAACCGTTAAGAATGACATGTTGTGTTCTTTCTTCTAGGAAATCCTGAATCCAATCACAAACCTGGTCCGATATTCCGTAAGCTCGTATTTTTTTCACTAAACGTAAGTGCGGAACCGTATCAAATGCCTTCCTGAAGTCCAGGAATACGGCATCAATCTGCTCGCCAGTGTCTACGGCACTGTGAATTTCTTGGGCAAATAGGGCGAGCTGAGTTTCACATGATCTCTGTTTGCGGAATCCATGTTGGTTATGATGAAGGAGATTTGTATTATCTAAGAACGTCATAATACGAGAACACAAAACATGTTCCATTATTCTACAACAGATTGACGTAAGCGAAATAGGCCTATAATTATTCGCATCTGATTTATGACCCTTCTTGAAAATGGGAACGACCTGCGCTTTCCTCCAGTCGCTAGGTACTTTACGTTCTTCCAGCGATCTACGATAAATTGCTGATAGAAAGGGGGCAAGTTCTTTAGCATAATCACTGTAGAATCTTAAGGGTATCTCGTCTGGTCCGGATGCTTTTCCGCTACTAACTGTGCCGACCCTGCGCAACCGCGGGACAAGGCACCAACAAAAGACGAAGAGTGTGCACCGTTGCCACTGAAGTTGGCGGATAGAGTACATGGTGAATTTCTAATAACAAAACCAATGTACGTTGGTTTCTGGCGTTGACCTTATATCCAAGGTAACTGACGCATACCATCTTTGGTGTGAACGTCAATATGCCCAGGACGCGAGTAGGAAGAGGAAGAGCAGGACGAGGAGGAGCAGGAGGACGAGGACGAGATGAAAGAAATACGAATCCAGTCGCTTCCGCGGAATATTAGGAGACAACGCAAGCAATAAATAATGAGATCCAGTGGGATATTTAAAGTAGTATCAAGGAATATGAACTACAAGATTCTACAGACAAAGAAACGTAAAGCATAGTTGTACCAAGAATCAGCCACAGAGTGAACTTTGAAAGAGAATAGAGTTCAGTGTACAATAATGACTCTCTCATCATTAGAACTAGAGGTAAAAGTGATGTAATTGAACTATTAATTAGTTGGTAAATTTAACTGCAGCAGACGGAAAGTTTTCCTTTCTCTGTCCGCATCGGCACTTGTCGTCGAGAAGTGTGAGCATTGTGCCTTCTGTTGAAAACATTTAGTGAAAGGATGAACGGTAGAGTCTAAATTACCACAGCGTACGAGTGGGTTCGAAAATGACGAAAAATGTTAATTGAGAGGTTGGAACCGGAATGTATTCCTCTCAGCTTCGACTTAACTCCACTATCTGTGTCTGGGTAAAGGCAGCTTTCATGTGCCGCGTAATATTGCGTTTATGTCGATGAGAAAGTAGGGGGAACATCAGAATACAATTCGGATTCCTCTGGGCGTAATTTTCAAGGTCATTGTTAAGCGCCACCAATAGGATTGAAATTACCATTTATTTATTTTTATTTATTTATGCATTTATTTTACCTGGCAAGATTAGGGCCTTCAGGCCCTCTCTTACACCTAACCAGGCATACTCAGATTCAACAAATTTCAGTTTCTACAGAACATTAAGGACATATAACATGTTATACACTATTAATGTTAAAGAAAAAAATAGAGATTATAAAAGTAGTACAATGATAATTATAACAATCAAAAAATAATTATAACAATAAAGAATAATAATAATAATAATAATAATAATAATAATAATAATGACTATGTATATGTAAGTAAACATATTTTTCTTTTATGATTGTCAGTCCTATTGCTAGTTGGGAATTTTCTCGTTATATTCTTGCAGCTTGTGAGTTATTCTCATCAAGCAGAGACATAAGACGATAGAATGGGGTAAAAGAGATATAGAAGAGGTAGATCGGTTAGAGGAAGAGAAATAGAATGGTAAAATTCGAAGCTATGATGGAGAGGAGAAAGAAAAAGATGAGAGGAGCACAACAATGGTGGCTATACCGTCCCTAATATGTAAGTCTTGAGTTCCCTCTTGAATGTTGAGTGATTTAAGTTGAACTTCTGCCTTTAGTTAATTAGTTGTTTTTCAATTACGGTTGATTTGTCGCGATAATACTAGATATGTAACCATAGTAAAAAAGAAAACAAAGTTCATAAGTTAATTAATATGCAATCTGCCGTGTACGACATGATGGCCTAGATTAGCACTAGGGCTCTGCTCGACCTGGGCAGCAAAATTTCGGTTATTCGATAATGGATCTGGAGGAATATGGGACTGCGGATAGATCGAATCTATTGGTAAATGGAGTTTCACAAATTAAGGTTACGATTGCTAAGTACGTCTGCAAGATCACTATAAGGATGATGGAGAATTGGGCTACAAATTGTATTTTGGGTGCTGATTTTGTTGCCAATGTGGGCTTAATTCCTGATCGGTCAGGGCAACAGTTTTATTTTTAGGCCTAAGGAAGAATCCGTGTTTTGTAGGCGTGGTCAACGAGGAGTCTTGGCAGTAATGCAGTATAAGTATTATAAGGAAGAAAGTAGTGGAGGAAACTTGGACACATTGGAGGAACAACTGGCTCACTTGGATGGATTCGTCAGGGAGAAAACCAAAGCAGTATGTGCGGAGTTTCTTGATGTGTTGACTGAGGAGTTGGGAGTGACCATTTTGGTTGATTACTGGGTCACATTAACTAATCACATCTCTGTTAAAAAGGACCTTATAGGTTATCTCAGCCAAAGATGAAAGTATTGAAAGGACATGTAGAAAGGATGTTGGAGCAAGGCGTTATAAGACCATCCAAAACATTACGTAGCCCCAATATTCTAACGGAGAGCATCGTCTGGTAGAAGATGATCGTGATCTTAATAACAAGGTGATATTGTGATCGGTGCCGTTGCCGAACTTCCATTCCTGCTTCAGGTGATTTAAGGGAGTGCGAGTGTTTACATTAGATTTGAATCAGGCATATAACCAAAAACCGTTGGAGGAAGGTCCGAAACCAGTCACCACGTTTGCCACTGATTGGAACCTGTTTCAATTTAATCTGGGGCGTTTTGCGTTAGCAACAGGGGAGATGGTCCCATCACAGCTTATGGATGCTATCTTTTCCGACATAAAATTTAAATACGTGTATCATTACATGAACGATCTAATGATATACAGTAGTTCGACTCACGAGCATATGCAACACCTGAGGAAGGTGTTTGAACGTTTAAGAAGGGCAGGGATTACTGTGAAGCCATAGAAGTTTGTGTTTGCCTGCTCCTCGATGAAGCTTTTAGGGTACGTTGCGTTGAGTCGGGTGAGGGAACATGTATTGACCCAGAGAGGACAGAGGGGATTAAGCTGTCCCCAACCATGCAATGTCAAGGAAGTAGTTAGGTTTGTGGGCATAGCTAATTTTTTCGCAGATTTATCAAAGGACTTGTGGAGAAAGCAGCACCTCTCGACAAGCTACGGAAAAATGGATGAGAGTATGTCATTGGGTGCTAGCTCGACCTAGAAAAGCTGGACGCATTGCCAGGTGTAATACGAGAATTTTGTCCTTCAGGTTCGCCGTGAATAATATTAAAGGAACTGAAAATGCCGCCAAGGATGGGGTCGGTGATCACCAGGAGAGTGATGGCGATGATCGTCAAGAGGAGGAAGTCATTTCCACTTGTTCGTGACTTGCATACTTGCTGAGATACCACACCTATTCCGCGACATAATAGAATTCCAGAATGGGTACGAGCAGATTTCAGAGATAAAAGAAAGGCTCCAGGAAGGGGAAGCAGCCAAACCATAGGTCTTAAGAGATAACGTAGTTTACTGTAAATATGAGGTAGTGGAGAACTTAAGGTCGTAGTACCCAGAGAATTGGTCCCCTTATTATTTAAATACTTCCGAGAGCCTTCGGGACAATTTGGGAGTTTTTAAAACTCGAGAAAAAATTAGACAACAGTTTGCAAAGTCTGATATGGACAGAAGGATACCAAAAATGGTAGCCAGTTCCGAAGTATGTGCCTCAGGAAACCTAGCCAGAATAGCAAGACAGAGGTATCTTGCGTCTAACGCTGTGGACAGACCCTTGCAAAGACTGTATATTGACTTCGTAGGACCGTTGCATAGATCAAAGGTGGGAAATAAATTCAGTCTGGGTTGTGTAGACGGGTTTGCTAGGTTTTATTGCTTATTGCCCACCGCCGGTGCAACCGCGAAGGTTGTAATTCAGAAATTACAGTATATTTTCGGAACGTTATGGACCTCGCCGAACTATAGTCATAAATACCTCGACTACATTTACGGCTCACAGGTTCAAGCAATTCTGCTTGGGAATGGGGGTACGCCATGTAACAACTACGCCATATTATCCAAATTCGTCTTATGCAGAAAGGATTAACCAAAATCTCAGATCTGTTCTCATAACTTATCATACAGTACTGGCCATTAAAATTGCTACAACAAGAAGAAATGCAGATTATGAACGCGTATTCATTGGACAAATATATTATACTAGAACTGACATGTGATTACATTTTCACGCAATTTGGGTGCATAGATCCTGAGAAATCAGTACCCAGAACAATTACCTCTGGCCTTGCTACGCCCGGGCATTGAGTCAAACAGAGCTTGGATGGCGTGTACAGGTACAGCTGCCCATGCAGCTTCAACACGATACCACAGTTCATCAAGAGTAGTGACTGGCGTATTGTGACGAGCCAGTTGCTCTACCACCATTGACCAGACGTTTTCAGTTGGTGAGAGATCTGGAGAATGTGCTGGCCACGGCAGCGGTCGAACATTTTCTGCATCCACAAAGGCCCTTACAGGACCTGCAACAGGCGGTCATGCATTATCCTGCTGAAATGTATGGTTTCACAGGGATCGAATGAAGGGTAGAGCCACGGGTTGTAACACTTCTGAAATGTAACGTCCACTGTTCAAAGTGCCGTCAATGTGCATAAGAGGTGACTGAGACGTGTAACCAATGGCACCCCATGCCATCACGCCGGGTGATTCGCCAGTATGGTGATGACGAATACACGCTTCAAATGTGCGTTCACCGCGATGTCGCCAAACACGGATGCGACCATCGTGATGCTGTAAACAGAACCTGGATTCATCCGAAAAAATGACGTTTTGCCATTCGTGCACCTAGGTTCGTCGTTGAGTACACCATCGCAGGCGCTCCTGTCTGTGATGCAGCGTCAAGGATAACCGCAGCCATGGTCTCCGAGCTGATAGTCGATGCTGCTGCAAACGTCGTCGAACTGTTCGTCTTGCAAACGTCCCCATCTGTTGATTCAGGGATCGAGACGTGGCAGCACGATCCGTTACAGCTATGCGGATAAGATGCCTGTCATCTCGACTGCTAGTGATACGAGGCCGTTGGATTCCAGCACGGTGTTCCGTATTACCCTTCTGAACCTACCGATTTCATATTCCATTGGATCTCGACCAACGCGAGCAGCAATGACGCAATACGATAAACCGCAATCGTGATAGGCTACAATTCGACCTTAATCAAAGTCGGAAACGTGATGGTACGCATTTCTCCTCCTTACACGAGGCATCACAACAACGTTTCACCAGGCAACACCGGTCAACTGCTGTTTGTGTATGAGAAATCGGTTGGAAACTTTCTTCACGTCAGCACGTTGTAGGTGTCGCCACCGGCGCCAACCTTGTATGAATGCTCTGAAAAGTTAATCATTTCCATATCACAGCTTCTTCTCCCTGTCGGTTAAATTTCGCGTCTGTAGCACGCCATCTTCGTGGTGTAGCAATTGTAATGGCCAGTAGTGTAGTAAGAATCACGAGGGGTGTGGGACTGCTCGCTCCCATGGCTGACTACGGCATTCAGTACGGCTGTGGGAGTCACATGTTACAGCCGCTAGTTTACTCCTAGGGTGGCGACACTGTGCTACTTGTGATCTATCAAAGACCTGTTTGTCCGAGAAATATGATCCTCTGCAGACGGTTGCACAATGGAACCGGGCTAAGCGGAATTTCTAAGAGGCGTACAGGAATGGATTTATCAGTTACAGCAAGCCGTCGTAGTGAGAGATGTCGGGTTGTCCAGCAAGAAAATGGCGGCGGAGACCTGGCAAGCTCAATCGGCAGATCGGCGAGGTCCCCTACTGTGCCTGCAGTGAACCTCAGCCCGCCACAGGCGACAGCCGCGCCGCTGAGCGCTACGCGCTGGCCGCTGCCTCCTGATTGATGAGTCCGGCTCAGTGCGTCAAGCGGCTTCATTAGGCCCGCCACCACTCCGTGTTAAAAGCTAATTGACCTCGGTGGGGCGGCGTGAAATAATAACGTCGCTTACTGTGTTTGCCCAACCAGCACGTGCATTACTCCAGGTGTAACAAATTGGGATTCGCTCCATCTTTACGAGAAGACAACTTCGACGCACTCGCTCATGGAATCGCCCGATTCACAAACAACAGGTTTAAATCTGATTCTTTGCCGCAGCGTACAGTGGATGCTCTTTCTATAACATTTAAAAAATCAGATCCATTAACAACCGTTATAGGACATATCACAAATTCATGTTGTCAATTTCAAAAATGTCCAGACAAACGTGAAATGTATCTTATACGTGTTAATGTCAGTGCCATTGGATCACTATTGGTACAGTATACTGTTAGATATCCTAACTGAAATATGTATGTCTGTCTGCTAGCTGTTAGCGTGGTGCCGGCCGCAGTGGCCGAGCGGTTCTAGGCGCTTCAGTCTGGATTCGCGCGACCGCTGCGGTCGCATGTTCAAATCCTGCCTCGGGCATAGCTGTGGGTGATGTCTTTAGGTTAGTTAGGTTTAAGTATTTCTAAGTTCTAGGGGACTGATGACCTCAGATGTTAAGTCCCATAGTGCTCAGAGCCATTTGAATCGTTAGCGTGGGGTGAAAGGACGGGGGAGGGCGGATATATGGACCCAAAAGCCCATCTTGCGCGTGCAGTAAGTTACCAATTGCGCTATTCGAGCACGCTCCTGGGTACTAAACAGTGCTTCAACGTGTTGCTGCGAATCTAAACGGTTTTGTCAAGCACTTCCATCTCAGTATATAGTACATCAAGGAGGGTGAGTTATAATTTACTTTTTATTTTTTAAGGAATACGTAATTTGTGGCACAGCTTGACAAGAAGAAGTGATCGGTTGGTAGGACACGTTCTGAGGCGTCAAGGTTCAAAAAATGGTTCAAATGGCTCTGAGCACTATGGGACTTAACATCTGAGATCATCAGTCTCCTAGAACTTAGAACTACTTAAACCTAACTAACCTAAGGACATCACACACATCCATGCCCGAGGCAGGATTCGAACTTGCGACCATAGCGGTCGCTCGGTTCCAGACTGAAGCGCCTAGAACCGCTCGGCCACACCGGCCGGCAGGCATCAAGGGATCAGCAGTTTAGTATGCGGGGAGGGGGGGGGGGGGGAGGATAAAAGGATAAAAATCGTAGAGGGAGACCAAGAGATGAATACGCTAAGTAGATTCAGAAGGATGTAGGTCGCTGTAGTTATTCGGAGATGAACAGGCTTGCACAGGATAGACTAGCATGGAGGCCTGCATCAAACCAGTATCTGGACTGAAGACCACAACAACAACAACAACACTTTCGTTTGGTGTTCACCTGGATTAATAAACAGGCTGTCCGATTGAAATTGTCAAGCTCCGTAGACTTCAATCGACTAATTTCCTGGTCTTGTAACTACAACAAAATAAGCTGTTCTAGTATCGCTATTTCGAACTTCTGTGACTTCTCCATTACACACCACCAAAATTTTGCTGTTACAGAAATGCAAGTCATCCGAATGAAACAAAATCACAAAAGGTCAAAATTGTGTGGAAATAGTGACATCTTGTGTTTAATTCGAATTGACGAGCTTATTTACCACCTAGCTGCATTTCATTATAAACCGAAAATGACTTCAACGTATCAGCAAACAACATTATAAATAAGCAGCGATTTTTCTGTCGTTCAGCGGGCAGAACTGTAGCTGTTATCTTAGTCCAAGAATCTACCAATTTTTACATTTTCTTCAACAAACTGCAAATATGAATTCTAGAAATGTGTTTACAGTTTTGTACGATGTAAGTAACATTGTTATTTTAGCATCGACAGATAGACGAGGCACTCCAGATATAACGAAACAATTTCCTTACATTAGCAGACTACTCCACCCACCCGCATTTGAATTTTAGGCAGCTATGTCCCCAGTAAATGGCAGAATTACTGCGTTCTTCGTGTCTCCTTTAAAAACGATTCTAGGTTGGGACTGTTCTTCTTAAGACGCTTGCATAAAATGCAATGAAAACACCATAGTGTCACTGGGGCCATAGAAACTCGCGAAACACATGATACGCTGTTCTCTCCTGACATCTCCATAAGCAGAACAAATTTAATGATGTTGTTCTGTGTAGCCTATCCGTGTGCAGTACCATAACAAATTCTTCTCTCAAGCTTTATCCTGTGTTAATTACATCTAACAATTTTGAACTGTAAACTGACAAATTACTGAAGAATCTATCTGCTCTCAGCTATCGTCCGTCACCTAGTCCTAGCCTTAACGCTGTCTTTACATGTACATGTACTACTCTCCATGTCCACTGATACCTGTGGTATGTATTCATCGGAACTTGCTTTGCTGCTAAAGCTTTATATCACCACTATCCTCTCCCGTTTCAGGTTATGTTAGCTAGTGATGCCTCACGACATGCCGTGGCACGTGGTCTGTTGTTTTTGACTGGATTTTCCATAGATTTAATCTTTTCTTTCTACCACTTTTTCAGATTTTAATTTATTTGTTCACTTAAATCCTCTTGTGGTTCTATGTTTCAGAATCTCCTGGCGTCTTCTTCTCCAATTTGAACACCCTCCCCTTTGCACTTCCACAGAATCCTGTGCTCTAGACATACTTTTTTGGAAATGTTCCTCAGTTGTAAACCAGTTTTCCTTTACCTGCAGTTTTTGTTGCTGTTGAGAAAAATCAAAAGATCACTGTTGGTACACCAGTACATACATAGTGAATCATTATGACGTGAGTTCAGAGGGTACCTCTGTTGCACGACATGACAGGATTTCTTCCTATTCTTTTCGCAGATGATTGCTGGGACTCCTCTGTAAGAGCTCTTATCAACTTGGTGATCGTACGAAATCGTCATGAGGGGTGAGTTCCGTCGTCAAAGACATTCCTGAAATTTTATAAGCTGATTTTTGTGAGATGTGCGCTGCATTTTATCGAGTACTGACCGATTAAAATTTTTCAGTATATCCGTTT
This sequence comes from Schistocerca serialis cubense, assembly GCF_023864345.2. NCBI lineage: Eukaryota > Metazoa > Arthropoda > Insecta > Orthoptera > Acrididae > Schistocerca > Schistocerca serialis. The sequence continues at coordinate 434,566,997 of NC_064643.1, forward strand.
CTCTCTCTCTTGTCGAAGCAGCGTGCAGCCACTCTCGCCACTTCGTTAAGTATACTCGACTTGTTGTATTGTTCAGAACTGACATGGATCCCACACAGGAAAAGAATATTGTAGTGTGGATTCCAAAAGTGTGTTGTTAGCAATCTCTTTTGTATAATTGCCACAAATGGTCTCTCATCATGGGCTACTACGGTTTTACGTGTATCTTCATTAACAGCTACTTGTCTCTTTTTGCACCAGACCAATAGTATGTAAAGATATAACTGTATTTAATACAATATTTATGGTGTAAAATTTCCTCACACTTACGACATGATTTACAAAAAGTCCGAGATAGCAACTAATACTACGAGATAAATCGTTTATGTACAATACTAACAACCAAAAAACTCCCAATTCCCGATTCTTTAAAAAATTGAACTCCCTTGTATAAAACTTCCGTTTATCCATCTCAGTGTTTATGACGTTATATCTCCTGAACAGTATCGTACAATGATATAGTTTTGCAGGAACATGTGGATACTGTCCGTAAAGTAATAAATTAAAACTTCACGCCTCATGCTGATGTTTTACTGCGTGAGCAGCGAAAATAAAGTTCAAAAAAATGGTTCAAATGGCTCTGAGCATTATGGGACTTAACAACTATGGTCATCAGTCCCCTAGAACTTAGAACTACTTAAACCTAACTAACCTAAGGACAGCACACAACACCCAGCCATCACGAGGCAGAGAAAATCCCTGACCCCGCCGGGAATCGAACCCGGAGAAAATAAAGTAAGCAGTAAACTTTTTTCTTTTAATTATTTTGAAGAGGGCACCAACGAGAAAAGTGTTTAGAAAAATTTGAAATTATATGTAAAATTTATTGGAAATCGCTAATACAGCACAAATATAGTCTGGGTAATTTGCACATCATGAGTTACTTTGCCTCAAGAAACACACATCGTTTCTAACCTCAATATGTACTATTACAGTAAACATTTAACGTAGGATTACCCCTCTTAATGAGGAGATTATGACAGTATTTTAAATTTTCGAACTAGGTAAATAAGTATGTGAAATAATGAAAATAAACTATTTGTTTCCTCTGGAAGCTCTTGGATAGGCACTCAGCTGTTTAGCAATAATGATGGTCCTGCAACACATTTCCATGGCACACAATATTTTACTTTTACGTCTGTGTGATTTTCCATGCAGTGTAACGCTCTGCTGTTAAGAAATTTACCATGTAGTCATCATTGTCACATCACCGAATCTAGAGAAAGACGAGGTGAAGAATGTGTTCAGCAAATAAGAATATGCTGAAGGTAGGAGGCCGATTCCCTGTAATGAAGACGGCATTTGCAGCACTGACGGCCTAATTCGTCATGTGCCCATCAACCTGTCGATTCAGCTTCCCGATAGAAGGGGACAGCTGTTGGGGCTCGGGTCCGTATCGGCTGTCTGCATGCATGCCGGCTGCCAATAACGTGCGGAGTGTCAGAAGAAAGCGAAGCGGAAAGCACGCTAAGATATTCCCGCGGCGTGCAGAAACTCCGGCCAATTAGCAGCAGCCGATTCGCACAAGAAGGAGAACAGGAGCGGCGGCAAGTTGCGAGGTGGGTGAGTGGCAGCGGCGGCTGGGGTGCCCGTCTCCACTGGCAGTGGAGGTTGCTTCGTAGCAAGCATCGTGAGGTCTCAGATTTGTAGTGCACTGTTTTTATATATTTTGTCTATTGACTTATTTCTGTTACGGGCATCGGCCCTGTCTTACATCTAACCTGGCACTCTACATGTTTTTATGATAAGCGTAAGCTACTCACATCTAGTATACAACATGATAAAACATCAAGTGATTACAGCACAAAAAGAGAAAAAAATATTGGTCAGGAGCGAGGAGGACTTGCACACTGAAGGTACTGTACAAACTCATTTATGTATACAGGGTAGTCCATTGATCGTGACCGGAACAAATATCTCACGAAACAATCGTCAAATGAAAAAGCTACAAAGAATGAAACTTGTCTAGCTTGAAGGAGGAAACCAGATGACGCTATGGTTGTCCCGGTAGATGGTGCTGCCATAGATCAAACGGATATCAACTACATTTTTTAAAATAGGAACCCAAATTTTTATTGCACATTCGTGTAGTACGTAAAGAAATATGAATGTTTTAGTTGGATCACTTTTTTCGCTTTGTGATAGATGGCGCTGTAATAGTCACTAACATATGGCTCACAATTTTAGACGAACAGTTGGTAACATGTAGGTTTTTTAAATTAAAATGCACAACGTAGGTACAATTGAACATTTTATTTCGGTTGTTCCAATGTCATACATGTGCCTTTGTGAACTTATCATTTCTGAGAACGCATGCTGTTACAGCGTGATTACCTGTAAATACCACATTAATGCAATGAATGCTCAAAATCATGTCCGTCAACCTCAATGCATTTGGCAATACGTGTAACGACATTCCTCTCAACAGCGAGTAGTTCGCCTTCCGTAATGTTCGTACATGCATTGACAATGCGCTGACGCTTGTTGTCAAGCGTTGTCGATGGATCACGATAGCAAATATCCTTCAACTTTCTCCACAGAAAGAAATCCGTGGACGTCAGATCCGACGAACGCGCGGGCCATGATATGGTGCTTCGACGACCAATCCACCTGTCATGAAATATGCTATTCAATACCGCTTCAACCGCACGCGAGCTATGTGCCGGACATCCATCATGTTGGAAGTACATTGCCATTCTGTCATGCAGTGAAACATCTTGTAGTAACATCTTTAGAACATTACGTAGGAAATCAGCATACATTGCACCATTTAGATTGCCATCGATAAAATGGGGGCCAATTATCCTTCCCCCATGATGCCGCACCATACATTAACCCTCCAAGGTCGCTGATGTCCACTTGTCGCAACCATCGTGAATTTTCCGTTGCGCAACAGTGCATATTATGCCGATTTACGCGTTACCGCTGTTGGTGAATGACGCTTCGTAGCTAAATAGAACGCGTGCAAAAAATCTGTCATCGTCCCGTAATTTCTCTTGTGCCCAGTGGCAGAACTGTACACGACGTTCAAAGTCGTCGCCATGCAATTCCTGGTGCATAGAAATATGGTACGGATGCAATCGATGTTCACGTAGTACTCTCAACACCGACGTTTTTGAGACTCCCGATTCTCGCACAATTTCTCTGCTACTGATGTGCGGATTAGCCGCACCAGCAGCTAAAACACCTGCTTCGGCATCATCATTTGCTGCAATTCGTGGTTGACGTTTCAGATGTGGCTGAACACTTCCTGTTTCCTTAAATAACGTAACTATCCGGCGACCGGTCCGGACACTTGAATGATGTCGTTCAGGAAACCGAGCAGCATACATAGCACACGCCCGTTGGGCATTTTGATCACGATAGCCATACATCAACACGATATCAACCTTTTCCGCAATTGGTAAACGGTCCATTTTAACACGGGTAATGTATCACTAAGTAAATACCGTCCGCACTGGCGGAATGTTACGTGATACCACGTACTTATACGTTTGTGACTATTACAGCGCCATCTATCACAAAGCGAAAAAAGTGGTCTAACTGAAACATTCATATTTCTTTACGTACTACACGAATATGCAATAGAAATGGGGACTCCTATTTAAAAAAACGCAGTTGATATCCGTTTGACCTATGGCAGCTCCATCTAGTAGGCCAACTGCAGCGACATGTGGTTTCCCCCTTCAAACTAGACGAGTTTCGTTCTTGGTAGTTTTTTCGTTTGATGCTAATTTCATGAGATGTTTGGCCCGGTCACTATCAATGGGCCACCCTGTATAGACAGCGTATCCGTTTCCACAATTGAGGATCTCTACAATTTTTCCCTGTCTAGTTTGCGAATATTTGTTTAGCACAAAACTTGAAACGCCTTATCTACCTGCAGTAATCATTCATGGATATCTGATGAGGATAAATTCCGAAACGCGTCATATGAGCAATAAAATCATTCTTTGCCTGATGCTTCACTTTCACCATTACGGCCTAGCCTGCCTGAATGCAGAGCTATTGACTGTTTTAATTTCGAGTTTGAAGTCGGATAACAAATGAGAAAAGAAATATTTTTCTTGTTAATTAATTACAAATTAACAATTTTCGTATTTTTTCGTTTACTTGTGCTGTGGTAACTTGCTTCTTGACAAATTTCGTGATTATAGGTCAACGGGAAGTATTCTATAGGTGCTTTTGAGTGTTTCTGCTAGTCTCAAAATATCTACATCTACGGGGGTACTTTCGTTACCACCATATGATCCCTCCAACCCTGTTCCAATCGCGAGTAGTGCGTGGGAAGAATGATTGGAGCCGACCGACCGCTACGGTCGCAGGTTCGAATCCTGCCTCGGTCATGGTTGTGTGTGATGTCCTTAGGTTAGTTAGGTTTAATTAGTTCTAAGTTCTAGGCGACTGATGACCTCAGAAGTTAAGTCGCATAGTGTTCAGAGCCATTGGAACCATTTGAACCATTTGAAGAATGATTGTGGGTAAACCTCTGTATTTGTTCTAATTTCTCGAATTTTCTCTTCGTGTTCAATATGCGAGACGTATGCAGGGGTAAGTAATATGTTGTTTGACCCGTCCTGAAAAGTTCTGCTCCGAAATTTCAATAGTAAATCTCTCCGTGATGCACACTGCCTCTCTTGTAACGTCTACCCGTGGAGTTTGTTTAGCATCTCCGTAACGCTCTATCGCCAGCTAAACGGTCCCCTGACGAAACGCGCCGCTCTTCGTTGGATCTTCTCTATCTCCTCAATCAGTCCTACCTGATAGGGATCTCAAACAGATGAACAATACTCAAGAATCGGGCGAACAAGCGACTTATAAGTCACTTCCTCCGTGGATGAGTTATATTTCCTTAAGATTCTTCTGATGACTCTGAGTCTGGTATATGTTTTTTCCGCCATCTAATTTATGTCGTCATTCCACTTAAGGTCGTTCCGGATAGTTACGCCTAGATATGTTAAGGCAGAAGCTGTCTGCAACATTTTGTCATCAATAGTGTAGCTGTGGAATTCTTTTCCTATGTATGCGCAATATGTGACATTTATTTATGTTCAGGGTCAACTGCCAGAGCCTGCACCATTCATCAATTCTCTGCAGGTCGTTCTACAAATTCTTACTATCGTCTGTCGTTGCTACATTGGTATAGACAACTGCATCATCTGCGAATAGCTTTAAAGAGCATCCGACGCTTTCTACTAGATCGTTTATACACTGTGTGATGAAAAGTATCCGGACACCCCCAGAAACATACGTTTTTCATGTTAGGTGCATTGCTCAGCCACCTATTGCCAGGTACTCCATATCAGCAGCCCCAGTAATCATTAGACATCGTGAGAGAGCAGAATGGGTCGCACCGCGGAACTCACGGACTTCGAACTTGGTCAGGTGATTGAGTGTCACTTGTGTCATACGCCTGTACGCGAGATCTCCACACTCTTGAACGTCCCTAGGTCCACTGTTTCCTACGTGATAGTAAAGTGGAAACGTAAAAGGACACGAACAGCACAAAAGCGTACAGGCCGACCTCGTCTGTTGACTGACAAAGACCGCTGACAGTTGAAGAGGGTCGTAATGTGTAATAGGCGGACATCTATCCAGACCATCACACAGGAATTCCAAACTGCATCAGGATCCACTGCAAGTACTATGACAGTTAAGCAGGAGGTGAGAAAACTTGGATTTCATGCTCAAGTGGCTGCTCATAAGCCACACATCATGCCGGCAAATGCCAAACGGCGGCTCGCTTGGTGTAAGGAGCATAAACATTGGACGATTAAACAGTGGAAAACCGTTGTGTGGAGTGACGAATGACGGTACACAATGTGGCGATCCGATGGCAGGGTGTGGGTATGGCGAATGTCCGGTGAACACCATCTGCCTGTGTGTGTAGTGCCAACAGTAAAATTCGGAGGTGGTGGTGTTATGGTGTGGTCGTGTTTTTCATGGAGGGGGCTTGCACCCCTTGTTGTTTTGCGTGGTACTATCACAGCACAGGCCCTCACTGATTCGGGGATGGCGACTGCGTCTTTCAACACGATTTAGCACGGCCTTTGGCGGAGTGGTTACGTGACAGTAACATTCCTGTAACAGACTGGCCTGCACAGAGTCGTGACCTGAATGCTAAGAACACCTTCGGCATATTTTGGAACGCTGACTTCGTGCCAGGCCTCACCGACCGACATCGAAACCAGTGCACCACTCCATGAAAAATGGGCTGCCATTCCCTAGGAAACCTTCCAGCACGTGATTGAACGTATGCCTGCGAGAGTGGAAGCTGTCATCAGTGCTAAGGATGGACCAACACCATATTGAATTCCAGCATTACCGATGGAGGGCACCACGAACGTGTAAGTCATTTTCAGCCAAATTTCCGGATACATCTACTCGTGCCTGAGGAAAACGTAACTAACAGATAGACGGACGGACGGACGTATAGACAATAAAGTGACCGTAGAAGGGTTCCGTTTTCGCCTACTGAGGTACGAAACTCTAGAAACGTACACTTCCCTGTGGTACTCCGTATATTACCTTTACATCTGTCGATTTTGACCCTTAAGAGCGGAAGATCGTAACACTGTTCCTCCTTTCAATCATCGTACAAACGTCGAAATGGCAGATATTGAAATAAGCGATCTCGGAACTGAAAATCAGCTACAATCGCTTAGAAGTGGAAAGACGTCAGGACCAGATGAGATACCTACAAGATCCTATTAATACTATGCGAAAGAACTTGCTCCCCTTCTAGAAGTAATTTATAGTTGATAGCTTGAGCAACGAAAGGTACCTAACGACTGGAGAAGGTGCAGGTCGTTTCCTTTTATAAGCCCTTTTCCGCTCTCTATCTAACAATCTTCAAGGATGCGCTCCAAACATGGCTCGACGTGTTCTTCGCCTCAAAACCACGTGTTTTTTACGGTGTGGAATTGGTAAGATAAACTAGCGTTGGCAGACTCTTGTACACTAAAGCGCTAAAGGAACTAGAGTAGGCATGTGTATTCAAATACAGATATGTAAGCAGGCAGATACGGTGCTGCGGTCGGCAACGCATATATAAGACAGCAAGTGTCTTTCGCGGTTGTTAGATCGGTTAATGCTGCTACAATGCCAGGTTATTAAGATTTAAGTGAGTTTGAACGTGGTGTTATAGTCGGCGCACGAGCAGTGGGACACAGCATCTCCGAGGTATTGTCTTGTATGGAACTGGGGACCTAGAAACGACGGAGAGGCTTCGTCCCCGCCGTAGCCCGCAGTGGTACACAACCCCACAACAGGCCACAGCAGTCCACTCACCTCGCCGCCGCCCCACACCGAACCCAGAGCTATTGTGCGGTTGTTTGTGTTTGCTTGCACTCTGGGTGTGCGTTTGTTTTCTGGAAACGAGAGCTATGTTAATCTTGTCAGTTACTGTTACACTGTGACCATATCTAGAATAGTATATGCTGCTGTACAGAGAAATGTAATTGCTTCTTTTGTATAGACAATATTTTAGTTGGTGGGTATTAATATTACTGATAGTCAGCAGCTGGTGAAGGAAGTGGTTATTAGATCCAGATATTAGTTTAAGTATAAATGTATGAAAACCCAGTTAATTCTGATGGCTGTTTTTCTGATTTATCGTTTGTCCAAAATGGTGCTGTTTGCAAGCTATTTTCGTTTTGTGATTATTTTTCTTTTGGCTGAAAGGCCGAATATTGTGAATGAGTTGGATTCTTGTTGTTGAACATAATTTTAATGTTACCGGTGCGATATTAATATCAAGTTGTTTTATTATGGTGATGAAGAAAATTTAATTCATTTATTTTGTTGCTCTAATGCCTATGCTTCAGGAAATATAAGTAGGCCTTATATTAAATTCAGCTGTCATATTTCTATTTGATTAATTGTCAAGAAAAAGTATTTACGATTTAATGAATATTGTTTGTGAAAGTAATTTCGCACTTGCACATCACTCGTCCCGAACTCCACTCCACCCGAATCCTACGCTACAACTGTATCAGTTTGCTTTCGTGATTACTGAGTTGTTACTGTAAAACATGAAACACTCTCATTTTTATCTGTTGACTGAGAGAAGAGTAGCAACATGCAGTTTACCTAATTTTTATTTTTATTAATTTTCTGTTACACATAAAAAAGAGATTCACATAGTCTTCTTTAAAAGTTTAATTTATTCTGTGCATAACTGTTAAAAAAATATTGCTTTAAATTGAGTCTCGAGGTAGTCTCATTACGTCATTGTTTAAAAAATTTTTTGTGGCATCTGACTAAAGCTGAAACTGATTGATGATATTTCGACATGCTGTTCCCGTATGGAAGAAGATGCTTGCCACTGGTGGGGCAAAGCTAGTGGCTTCACAAAATTGAAACGACATGAACTTTCAGTAGTCCGTCAAAATGTGGCATTGCGTGAGTGACGTCATTTGACGGGCTTTAGTGTTGTAACCTTGAGCAGCGCCCAGTCAGTGCCAATTTGTCGGCAGTGCCGACAGTATTATAGTGTGCTGTAATGGTTCTTCTAGTGTTCTCTTTTCTTTCCTTTTTTTCATAAGAGACGACGGATCTATTGCTGAGACCAGTTCAGTTCAGGAATGATATTATCTACAAACCTTTTACTCTTTTATTCAGAAGAGCTCGGTTTTAAGTCGAGGAAGGCTGACCATAGCGTAGCCTTTCGTTTTTTCACGCTAGCTGAGTTACTACGAGTGCATCCAGGGAGCACCATGGGAAAGCACCAATAGAACTCATTGTCAGCGTGGGTAGCCAGGAGCATAGCCGTTTCCCTGAGTTCAATCGGACGTTTTTGTTTGGCGCTGGAAGACTTCTCTCCCTCACAACTGCGTGAACAACCGCCACTTCTAGATCCTGACAGTCAATTGCCATTTCTCAGACATGAACGGCATCAGTCGAACCAAAATGTAGGTACATCTGCGGAATAATTGATTTAAGAAAGGAAACTTCTTTATTGACACACCATCACAACATAATCGCTGCAACCAGTTTCAGCTGAACATTCCCATCATCTTGAGATCTCAGCACTGCATAAGCAGCAGCCGTGTAAATCGCTAGCCGGCCGCGGTAGCCGAGCGGCTCTAGGCGCTTCAGTGGGGAACTGCGTGACTGCTACGGTCACAGGTTCGAATCCTGCCTCGGGCATGGATGTGTGTGGTCTCCTTAGGTTAGCTAGGCTTAAGTAGTTCTAAGTTCAAGGGGACTGATGACCTGAGATGTTAAGTCCCATCGTGCTCAGAGCCATTTGAACCATTTGTAAATCGCTCGAAACATGTTGCTGTTGTTGTTGTGGTCGTCTTCAAAGCGAAGTTTGGTCTGGTGCAGCTCTGCACATTATTCTATCCTAAACAAGCTCTTCATCTCCGAATAACTACTGCAACGTGCATCATCTTGAACCTGGTTACGGTGTTCGTCTCTTGGTCCCTGTCTACAATTTTTATCCCCCACACTGCTCTTCAATACTAAACTGATCATCCCTACATGTCTCAGAATGTGTCTTATCAACTGATCTCTTCTTCTGTTCAAGCTATGCCACAAATCTCTTTTTTCCCCAGTTCTGTATATTACTTCCTCACTAGTTATGCGATCCACCCATATAATCTTGAGCATTGTTCTTTGAACCACAACATCACTGTTAATCGTTAATATTGTTATATTGTTCGTCTATATTTTCCTTCAAACTGACCAAATCTATTCTTCAGTATTTTACATGCAATTCAATCAGCAGAAGGCTTAAAAAAGCTTATAATTATCTGCAAGCTCTCATATTATGTCGACAACTTGTGTTTAGCAATGTATATCAAATGTTTACTTTTTTGCTGGCTAAATGTCCTTTAGATGTCGAAGGCCAAATAAATAAATAAGTAAGCAATAAAAAAATAGAGCCCCTCCCGCTTGCGGCACTGGTTCAAGGGCGACTGATTTTTCCAGTATGACAGTTGTTTCCCGGCACCTGTTAGGAAGTAAATTTCTGAAAATCCTCATTGGAGGCATCACCGTACAATAGGCGCAGTTAGCATCAGCATTAGGCAATGGAGACGTTCGAATTCTGTTACTGAGGCTGACTGGTAGAAAGGGCTATATGTTAAATAATTTCGTGGAGCCGCTTGAAACCCCTGAAATCGAGGAGCCGGGTGGCAGACGCCACGAGGATAGCAAGCGAGTTGTTGGTCTGTGGGGCGGAGCTGTATCTAGTCGGCACCGAATGGTACACGGCGGCCAGGAAAGTTGTTCTTCACGCGCGCTGTTTCGTAAGCCTTGACAATAGTGTTTCCGGGAGCACGGGCGGGGACCGGCTTAGTCATTTGATGATTTTCTACACGAGTGCTGTAGCGTAAGTCGGCGAACACGGGGTTTGTAGGAAGAGGCCCCGTAGCAGTGCATAGAGCAGTTAAGTAATGGCTCTGAGCACTATGGGACTTAACTTATGAGGTCATCAGTCCCCTAGAACTTAGAAATACTTGAACCTAACTAACCTAAGGACATCACACACATCCATGCCCGACGCAGGATTCGCACCCGCAACCGTGGCGGTCGCGCGGTTCCAGACTGTAGCTTCTAGAACCGCTCGGTCACCCAGGCCGACAGCAGTTAACTAGCTCGATGGGTTGTTAAACGAACGAAGCAGACTCGGCAAGGTATGTTAAACTCAGTTTTGTTCCAGTGGAAATGTGAAGTGTGGAATTCCTGCGTGTGTCCTTCTCCTTTTAGACTTTAGTGTGTTGTTCTGGTGTATTTATGGAGGTGATTTTAGTTGGGAGAGGCTTGAAACCAGTTTTTGATGGTGTTGCGGCTGTGTGCTGTGCTCGTTTTGCAATCCATTGCTCGGACCTGAGAGTATTTTTAAAGTACGTGGATTGCTACAGGTTACTGATTTCCCGTATGGGAGTAGTCATAATTTTAGTCCTATCTCAAATCGAGGTTGGCGATCTTTATTTATACTGGCTGTATATTTGTAACAGTGCAGAGGATTCATTCGGGTCAGCCTATCCAGTGCAGAGGATTCATTCGGGTCAGCCTATCAACGTGTAAGATGAAATCAGTGGAGCAGAAGGTCTCGTAATTTGTATCGCACTCAGCTCTTCGCTGAGTATGTGTGGATTCCGGTGGACATCGTGCACTGCAAGGGGACGGTCGAGAAGGAACGTTTCAGACCAGCAATTAGAAAACAGTGTCTTTGACATAAAAATATCTGAGTATACTTCAAATAGATGTGAGAATTACTTCTTTCAAGTATCTGGAATACATTGTATGTGCAAATATTTTTGAATTTGGGTGTAATATATAATATTCACAAGTACAATAAATTCAGTGGTTACATTAGTTCTTTTAGTGTCGCGTCGTTATTTATAGCCCACTACGCCCCTTAGTTCTCATTAATGGAATCAGTCGAAATGAATGTCTGTGGAAATCTAATTAAATTGTGACTTTTGTGTTTAAATATAGTTTGATCCTGGCACTTAATTAAGATCCTTAATTAATTAATACCTCGTAGGATATCTCATATAGCAGCACTGGACACGCAAAGAGAACGTGCGTTCCACAGATTAGCAGTGCGTGCTCTGAAAAGCAAATAACAAAGAGCATAGCATGCACCGGGAGTCGACCTCGGCTATAAACAGTGATGCGACACAAACAAAACTTCGTAGTCTGATTTGCGTCCAGCCATCGAGTACACACAACACGACTCGCAGCACCCCAGGGAGACGAGTGGGTCGGTCGTTGAAATATTGTACATAAAAATGGAATCAACTATTCGACTGAATCCCCAAAAGCCCACCATTAACCTAGTCTAGTTACCAGTACCACACGCACAGTAACTTTTAAGGAGTCACCATTTCCACGCTGCCCGTGCGAACAGAACGGAAAGAAGTAAGAAGTTCTAATCCGTGGTAAAATGGAAAGACGGTTTGACAAGATGTCGGATGTTCATGTGGATGTGCACTATCTGATCAAAAATATCCGGACACCTTGTAGAGGGCGCTGATATGGGTGCGCCAACCGTTTGTCTTTATAACTGTTAGAACACTGCTGGGGACGCTTTCAATGGGCTGTCTGAATGTCTTTAAAGGAATGGTAGTTAGTGATGTTGAGCGCTGGGATCTGGAGCAAAGTCGACTTTCGAACTCATCGGAAGAGTATTACATTTCGTTCAAGTCGTCTCTCTGGGCAAGCTAGACCATTGCAGGCACGTTTTTGTCACAAATAATTCCCTCACAGATGCTGTTACGGTTGGTTGGTTGGTTTGGGGAAGGAGACCAGACAGCGTGGTCATCGGTCTCATCGGATTAGGGAAGGATTGGGAAGGAAGTCGGCCGTGCCCTTTCAGAGGAACCATCCCGGCATTTGCCTGGAGTGATTTAGGGAAATCACGGAAAACCTAAATCAGGATGGCCGGACGCGGGATTGAACCGTCGTCCTCCCGAATGCGAGTCCAGTGTCTAACCACTGCGGCACCCTGCTCGGTGATGCTGTTACGGGGTACATTATTATGCTGATGTAAACAGTCATTGTCCGAGCTGCTCTTCTGCTGTATACAGTGTTCTAAAATGTGTCATGTCCTCCGGAATTTAGCGTTTTCATAAAGAGCAACAAGGCGACTACACCACAACTATGAAAAACAAACCCATATTGTAACACCACCATTTCCGCACATCACTGTTGGCATTACACATGACCTTACACATCGTTCTCCAGTAATTCACCGACAAGAAACCTTGCCATCGGCTTCCCACAGGGCATTGCGTGAGTCATTACTCCAGATCACTTGTTTTCCGTAATCCACTGTTCATTGGCGATGAACTTTAGCGTCACTCAGCACTGAAATGTGTGGTCAACAATTTTACCCCATTCTTTGTAACACCCCACGCAAAGTGAATGTGCTGGCTGGACTGCTAGCAGCGAGCGATTCCGTCCCCTGATAGCATACTTTATTTTTTATTTTTTTTTACAACCACCCTTCGCGACGCTCGACGGTCCCTCTCCGTCAGTACATTCGTTGTGATAGGTCTCGGTTTAGCTGCGGTTGCTCTGCACGCTTCCATCTCACAGTCATATCACCAAGAATCGAATTGGGCAGCTGCAGTAGGTTAAAATGTCCCTGTTGGATTTGTTGCTCAGGCGACACCCCAATGGTTAGTCAATTTTCGAAGTCTATGAGCTCCCGTGACGGACCACTCTGCTGTCACTGCTTCTCTACCGACAACACAATACTCCCCGTCTCCTTTTACCGTGCAAGGTCCGCCTCTCGTGACTCGTAGTTGTCTTTCGTAACGTGGCCCACTCGATGACATAAGCGCGCAAGCACAGTAGAGTTAAAGGGAGAGAGAATAGCTACAGTATGTTCTTAGAATAACAACACACGTGATCACATGGCTTACATTGCGTAAGTTATAACAGAAACGAACGTAAGTTTCTCACGTATATTGCCAAGTGGGGTCCAGTACTGTAGCTTTTGAAACATTTTAAAAGCGTTTCACGTCAAAATTACACAGGCATTCTTCGAGTTTCGTTTATTTATTTCTTATTTGTATAGGGTTATTCTCAATGATGGACTCATTTTCAAGAATTCGTATGCATTCAAGTACAAATCCAAAATGAACAAGCTTTATTCCAATGAAAAGAGGAAGTTTCAAAGTTTTTGGCGGGCGGCGGCGGGCGGGCGGTGACGGTTTCAGCAGCGGTCGGTGGCGTTCGAGCGACAATAGGGCAGTCATTCCGTTTCATTGTCAGTTGTGAGTGAGATGGTGGCAATGGAGCACAAGGTTTATTGTGTTCTTGAGTTCGCGAAAAGTAAATCGTAAATCACAGTGCAGCGGGCATTTCGTACTAAATTCGGTATTCAACCACCAACTCGCAAAAGCATTAGCCGTTGGTTTAAGCAATTTAAACAGACTGGGAGTGTGTGCAAAGGAAAAAGCACAGGCCGACAGCGTGTGACAGAGGAAGATGTCTGACGGATTCAAGAAAGTTTTGTGCGCAGTCCTAGTAAGTTTATCAATAGAGCGCCGGCCGGAGTGGCCGTGCGGTTCTGGGCGCTACAGTCTGGAACCGCGTGACCGCTACGGTCGCAGGTTCGAATCCTGCCTCGGGCATGGATGCGTGTGATGTCCTTAGGTTAGTTAGGTTTAAGTAGTTCTAAGTTCTAGGGGACTGATGACCACAGCAGTTAAGTCCCATAGTGCTCAGAGCCATTTGAACCATTTTTATCAATAGAGCGAGTCGAGAACTACCCCAACCAACTGCATGGAAAGTTCTGAGACGGCGTTTGCTGTACAAGCCCTACAAATTACAATTTGTGCAGGCTCTCAACCCCAGTGACAAAGAGAAGTGTCTCGCATTTTGTGGTTATGTGCCGGTAAAGGTGGAGGATGACTCATTTCTACAGCGTGTAATTTTTAGCGATGAAGCCGACGTTTCACCTTAGAGGAAAAGTCAACAGCCACAATGTTCGCATATGGAGTTTGGAAAATTCACATCCACCATTGCAATACGAAAGAGACTCACCGAAGATCAACGTGTTTTGTGCCGTATCCCGTACAAAGGCTTATGGACCATTTTTCTTTGCGGAAAGAACTGTAACGGGAATCACGTACCTGGAAAGTGACTGCTCCCTCAAGTTATGGAACATTCCCAGGACTCCATTTACAACAGGATAGAGCTTCGCCCCATTGGCACTGTGACGCACGAGGCTTTTTCAACGACTCACTTCCTCAGCGCTGGATCTGTCGCCGGAGACTTGAAGACCTGGCTCTGCACTTCTGGCCACTGGGATCGCCTGATCTCACACCCTGGGACTATTTCTTATGGGGTTATAAGAAAGCTGTTTACGTCCCGCCTCTACCAACCACCATGAACGATCTGCAGAACTGGATCACTGCTGCCGTGCACTCAGTAACAGCAGATATGCTTTCGCGTGTGTGGGATGAGTTTGGTTACCGTGTCGATGTTTGCCGTGCAGCAATCGGTGGCCACAAAGAACGTTTATAACATTTATCACATTTCTAATTATTAAATAATTTAAAAAAAAATAATTAATCACAAATCACTATAAATTGTTAAACGTATTAAATTGATATCAAACATTATGAAAAAAAAACTTTGAAGCTCCCTCTTTTCATTTCTATAATGCTTGTTCATTTTCGATTTGAACTTGAATAAATACGAAGTTTTGAAAGTAAGTCCATCATTTTGAATAACCCTGTAATCTGAAATGAAAATTGCACCTACTACTAACGCTTCATATACGCTGCTCGGTTACTCAGCGCTTTCCAAGAATGTTATGGGGACAGCAGTTCACGAGTTTACTTTGGATACTTTACTGTAAAGTGAGAGTAACACACACTCCAGTACTTGCGCCAGACACATCACCTATGTTCCGCTTTCACGACGTATACGCATGCGTTCGCTGCCGGCCCACGCCTATCGCCGCACTTCACGCTCCGCCGAAATCAATTCTCCCGGCAGACAATTAATTTGGGCCTCATTGGCGGCGCAGCAAGCGGCCGGCCAAAAAACCGCCGCACTGATTGGATGAGCCGAGCTGAGAAGGGCACAGCGGAGCGGCCAGAACACGTTTTTGCGCACTTCCGAAACAATCGGCGGCCGACCGACCGTTAAACAGGCCCGCAGCGTCATCGCGAAAGGCGAACACACCAGAGGAGGCGTTCCGAACGCTGGCAACACACTGGAAAAGGCCGCACCTCCTGCTTGAAGTGTTTCCCTGTGGCGTCTCGTGTCGAATAAGAAAGGAGGGGAAGATATTAAATTAAAAAAAAAAAATACCCTTTAGGTACAGTCGCCAAATTTGAAAAGAGAATTCGTTTGCGATTGTTGTCAAATATGCTACTGTTATACTGAACAAGCACAAATGTCGTTTCGTAAATAGCGGAGTATGTTACGCACATATGATTTAGAAAGGCAACCTTTGACCGTTGCAAGACCGTGCTATACACTGGCCAATAGGTCGAGCAGTACCAGTAGATCAGCGTTAGTGTAACAAATAAATCCAGTTCCTTGTGCGGATAGGAGTTATGATCCTCTGAAGAGCGAAGTGGAAAGATACAAGTAACCTGTTATAGTCATTTATGTATTTTAAATGAAACTGGTTCATATCGAACTAAAGACATTCTATCCCACACTTCGACATTTTTCTACTTTTTTCCTTTTGCTATGCGGTCATTTGTAGAAGATAACGTTTGCACGGAAAGCATTACACTCTACGTCTAAATTTACATCTACGTGGACACTCTGAAAATCACATTTAAGTGCCTGGCAGAGAGTTCATCGATCACCTTCACAATAATTCTCTATTATTTCAACCTCTGTCAGTGCGCGGAAGAAACGAACACCTACAGCTTTCCGTGCGAGCTCTGATTTCTCTTATTTTATTATCGTTTCGCTGTATGTAGGTCTGCGTCAGCAAAATATTATCGCATTCAGAGGAGAAAGTTGGTGACTGAAATTTCGTGAGTAGATTCCGTCGCAACATCGAAAAGCCTTTGTTTTAATGATGCCCACCCAAATCCTCTATCATTTTAGTGACACATTCTCCCCTACGTCGCAATAATACAAAACGTGCTGCCCTTCTTTGGACTTTCTCGATGTACTCTGTCAATACTATCTGGCAATGATCCCACACAGTGCAGCAGTGTTCTAAAACAGCTGGACAAGAATAGTGGAGTCAGTGTCCTTAACAGATCTGTTGCATCTTCTAAGTGTTCTGCCAATAAAACACAGTGTTTGGTTTGCCTTCCCCATAACATTTTCTATGAGTTCTTTCCAATTTAAATTGTTCGTAACTGTAATTCGTAGGTACTTAGTTGAATCTACGGCCTTTAGATTTATTTATCGTGTAACCGAAGTTTAACTAATCGGATTCCTCTTAGCACTCATGTGGATGATCTGACACTTTTCGTAATTTGGATTAATTGCAAATTTTCGCACCATACAGATACCTTTTCTAAATCGTTTTGCAATTTGTTTTGATCTTCTGATCTTTTAATCTTTACTAGTCGATAAACGACAGCGTCATCTGCGAATAATCTAAGACGGCTGCTTATATTGTCTCCTAAATCTTTTATACAGATAAGGAACAGCAAAGGCCCTGTAACACTACCTTGGAGGAAGCCAGAAAATCATTCTGTTTTACTAGACGACTTTCTGTCAACTATTACGAAGCGTGACCCTTTTGACAGGAAATCAAGAATCCTGTTACATAACTGAGACGATATTTCATAAGCACGCAATTTCACTACAAGCCACTTGTGTGGTACAGTCCCAGAAGGCTTCTGCAAATCTAGAAATACAGAATGAATTTGACATCGCTTGTCAATAGCACTCAACACTTCGTGTGATTAAAGAGCTAGCTGTGTTTCACAAAAACGATGTTTTCTAAATCCGTGTTTACTGTGTGTCAATAGGCCGGTTTCTTCGTGGTAATTCGTAATGTTCGACCACAATATAAGTTCAAAAACCCTGCTGCATATCGACGTTAATGATATGAGCCCGTAATTCAGTGGATTACTTCTACTGCCTTTCTTGAATATAGGCGTGGCCTGTGAAAGTGTGCAGCCTTTGGGTACAGATCTTCCGTCGAGAGAACGGTTGTATATGATTGTTAAGCATGGAGCCATTGTATCAGCATACTCTGAAAGGAACCTAACTGGTATACAGTCTGGACCGAATGACTTAATTTTGGTAAGTGATTTAAGTTGCTTCATTACTCCGAGGATATCTTCTTCTACGTTACTCATGTTGGCAGCTGTTCTTGATTCGAATTTTGAAATATTTACTTTGTCTTCTTTCGTGGAGGAATTTGGAAGGCTGTGTTTGGTAACTCTGCTTTGGTAGAACTGTCGTCGATAGTATTTCTATTGCTATCGCGCAGAGAAGGCATTGATTGTGTCTTGCCGCTAGCATCCTTCACATACGACCAGGGAATATCTTTGGATTTTCTGCCAGGATTCGAGACAAAGTTTTGTTGTGGAACCTGTTGTAATCATCTGGCATTGAAATCCATGCATAATTTCGAAGTTCTGTAAAAGATCGCTAGTCTTGGAGATTCTGCGTCCGTTTGAATCTGGCCTTTTTTTTGTTGTTTTTGCAATAGTTTTGTGACTCGTCTTGTGTATCAAGGAGAATCAGCTCCGTCGTTTGTTAATGTGTTTGGTATAAGTCTCTCAATTGTTGCCGATACTATTTCTTTGAATTCACGCCACATGTGGTCTGCACTTACATTGCTAATTTGAAAGGAGTGGAGATTGTCTCTCAGGAAGGCTTCAAGTGAATTTTTATCTGCTCTTTTGAATAGGTACACCTTTCGTTTATTGTTGGAGGATTTGGGGGTTACAGTATTCAGTCTCACTACGGCAACCCTGTGTTGACCAATCCCTGTGTCCTTGTTGCTAAGAGGTCAAGTGTGCTTTCACAACCGTTTACTATTCGCTTGGGCTCATGAACTAACTCCTCAAAATAATTTTCATAGAATGCGTTTAGCATAATTTCGGATGATGTTTTATGCGTACCTCCGGAACTGAATATGTATTTTCGCCAACATATCGAGTTACGTAAGTAAGCGAAACTGATAATGAACTGGTTCATAGAAGCGTTCCCCTTTTGGGCTGACGACCTTATACACTATATTTCCGTGGGGAATACAAGGCAAGGAATTTAGAGATGTCCTTTTCGAAGGAACTGTCACAGTGTGGACATTGGAAGACAATTAATGTTAAAACAACAGAAATCCCTATGTATTATAAAAGTGGATGAATGTTTCACATCTCCTCCTAAACCACGGAATCGATATGAGTCAAACTTGTTACACACATCATTACTGTCTCGAAAAAACCATTGTGGGGTTAAGAACCATCTATCTCTCACACAAGCAGCATACAACACGCAAATGGTTGAAATGGCTCTGAGCACTATCGGACTTAACTTCTGAGGTCATCAGTCCCCTAGAGTTTAGAACTACTTAGTCTAACTAACCTAAGGACATCACACACATCCATGCCCGAGGCAGGATTCGAACCTGCGACCGTAGCGGTCGCGCGGTTCCAGACTGAAGCGCCCAGAACCGCTCGGCCACACCGGCCGGCAACACCCAAATATCAAGACTATATTCATCCAGTATTTGAGGCTGGAAGCACTTACTGGCTTGCCAAAACCTTTACACATAATTTCACACCTTTGCGAGACTTTTTGTAGCTGACACTCCCCCCCCCCCCCTTCCCCCAAAAGTGAAGAAAGGACAAATATATTGGTTACTACATTTTCTCATTTCAAGCACTGAAATGCTACATCAGCAATAAGCTTTTGGTTTATTACTTTTTTGCTAATCACTCTATTCGCAACACGTTTCGTAGACAGTATCCATACATACCACTGGATGCACTCGCAAATTATGTCATTGTGCGGCACATGATTCAGGAGATGTGATGTCACAAACATCGAGCTGCATGGAAACGGAACAACTGGACAAAATTATCTAGAGATACAGGTGAGATATGTGTACAAATGTGTGAAATATGTTAAAAACATGTGTCATGTGCATACGGAGACAAAACCAGGTAAAATGTCCCTGGATCGATTTCAACCAGTCATGGTTCAGGTATCACTTACTTCTGGAGAGAAATACTGTGGGGTAAGAACCAACAACCTCCTACTGGAGTGGGGATGATAACGTGGAGAGAAAAGGGGTAAGGAGGAGATGGACACAGATAGGAGCAGGATATAGACAGAGAGGGCGAGGAGGAAATGAGTAGAGGAAGAGAACAGAAGACGAACTCAGAGATAAAAGAGAAGGAGAAGGACAGAGAGAGGGGGAAGGAATAAATGGACAGAGAGAGGGAGAGGAGGAAATGGTCGGAGAGAGGGACCTGTATGAGATAGAAAACAAAGAGGAGCAGATGCACAGTGACATGAGGGAGAAGGTGGTGCACAGAGAGAGAGAGAGAGAGAGGGGGGGGGGGGGGGGGAGGAGAAGATGGAGAGAGAGTGAGGGATAGGAGATGATGAAAAGAGAGTGGGAGAGGAACGGATGGGCGGAGGGGAGAGTAGGAGATAGACAAAGAGAGGGGAAAGGAGCAGATGGACAGAGAGGGAAGGATGAGTAAATGAACAGAACAAGGGGCAGGGGGAGTTGGGCTAATAGAACATTCGAATAAGTACATATCCGTGCAAAGCCAGGTACACAGCTAGTATGTAAATAAAATGCAGCAACTTCACAACTACTGTTCTAGGTGAGTAGAAGCCTGCCCGGTACTTTTTTTGTGTCGAACCATTTAATATTTAAGATCGTTCCCGTGCACCACACATTAAATTTAATTTATACTGTTCGCATTGACGGCCATACACTGATGATTTGCTTCACACGAAATCTGTAGAAATAAGATTCCGAAATAACTGGAAAGCCATTTCGACTACCAGAGCAAGGCTATTTAACACAACAGCTACGACATTACTTATGTACATTAATGACATCTACATCTACATCTACATTTATACTCCGCAAGCCACCCAACGGTGTGTGGCGGAGGGCACTTTACGTGCCACTGTCATTACCTCCCTTTGCTGTTCCTGTGGCGTATGGTTCGCGGGAAGAACGACTGCCGGAAAGCCTCCGTGCGCGCTCGAATCTCTCTAATTTTACATTCGTGACCTCCTCGGGAGGTAGAAGTAGGGGGAAGCAATATATTCGATACCTCATCCAGAAACGCACCCTCTCGAAACCTGGACAGCAACCTACACCGCGATGCAGAGCGCCTCTCTTGAAGAGTCTGCCACTTGAGTTTGCTAAACATCTCCGTAACGCTATCTTGGTTACCAAATAACCCTGTGACGAAACGCGCCGCTCTTCTTTGGATCTTCTCTATCTCCTCTGTCAACCCGACTTGGTACGGATCCCACACTGATGAGCAATACTCAAGTATAGGCCAAACGAGTGTTTTGTAAGCCACCTCCTCTGTTGATGGACTAAATTTTCTGAGGACTCTCCCAATGAATCTCAACCTGGCACCCGCCTTACCAATAATTAATTTTATATGATCATTCCACTTCAAAGAAGTAACTGCTACCAGTGTTTGTTCCGCTATCATATAATCATACAATAAAGGATCCTTCTTTCTATGTATTCGCAATACATTACATTTGTCTATTTTAAGGGTCAGTTGCCACTCCCTGCACCAAGTGCCTATCCGCCGCAGATCTTTCTGCATTTCGCTGCAGTTTTCTAATGCTGCAACTTCTGTGTATACTACAGTATCATCCGCGAAAACCCGCATGGAACTTCCGACACTATCTACTAGGTCATTTATATATATTGTGAAAAGCAATGGTCCCATAACACTCCCCTGTGGCACGCCAGAGGTTACTTTAACGTCTGTAGACGTCTCTCCGTTGAGAACAACACCCCTCTTCGTATAGTACGAAATGAAATATCCGTCTGAATGTCTTTATTACATAAGAGGACGCCGCGACTTAACTCTCATGATGAAATAATTCAGTGGATTAGAGATAAGTAGACACGTGTGCTTTGTAAGATGTGTGACAGTAGCAGCTACTCTGAACTGACAATCGGCATTCGTTGTGATTCAAACTTTGGATTTTGTTCGTTTAAGTACATCCTATGCGCGACATGTTTGCCACACGCTTGTTGCTTCGTGAAATGGGAAATCATATGACCTACAAATGTCGTTGGTATAAGGAAATACAGAAAAAGTTTTATGTGATGATACGCAAAAATTATGACAGAAGAATAACGATAAATATAATACTGTTGTACGGGCAAAAGTAAGACGTTTGGATAAACTATATTCAGTCAGAGCAACTTATTTAATTAAGTTGCTCTCGGTATACTATATTCCGCGTTAGATGTCAGTGTCTTTTCTTATGCGCTTCGCAGCGATATAACGCTGAAAAATGCCCTCTTCAGTTCTGCTAATTTTCTTTGAAGATACACCAAACTTGAATTTGCGTCATCGATAAAAACTCCTGCATAGCGTCAGGAACTCGTTCTATTGCACGCACGAAAGATGTCCAAAGATGGTTTACGGCGAACGATCAGCGGAATGTCCTCAAGATTACGGCTCTAATTACTGTCACCAGCTGTGATTTATAGTGTCACATTATGTCGTAGAAAACGTCACGAATTTGGAGTTGTCATTTCGAGCACGTCCGAAGTGCTTTTTAATAGCGCGATTAAATTAGTCTTGATCGTCATGCGAAAAAACTGATGCTTATTTAAACTATCGCACTGTGACACGTCGAAACACGTGAATTATTCATCAGGCAACACTGGATTTTAAAGTTTAGGTGTAGAGGCAATTAGAATTCAATGATAACAGGAATGGATACGATTAATTAAAACGACTGTATTTAAATGAACCGAAACGTGGATCAATGAAGGTCACACCAGGATATACAATGTTGCAAACCCAAAGGAGAATATTCAGTGAACCGTGGAAGATATTGCTTATTTCGACGGTGTAGACACTTCACACACACACACACACACACACACACACACACACACACACACACACACAGTCAGACACAGACAAACACAGCCGAGAGGGAGAGAGATTGGTGACGTGAAGAACGATATTCGATTCGGTAATTTGATATAGGGGCATACATCATGTTTGACGATGAAATAATGCATGCATGACGAGTGTGGACCTAGATGAAGTCCTTAACAACGTGAAGCTTTACATTAGGTGAGTGGGGACGCTGTACAATTGAGTAATTAGTTACACCCACAGAAACTAAATCAAAAAAGGTCAAAATGGAAAGTCAAAACACACTCATGCTTACTTAAAACCTTACGAGAATTTTTGCCAACATAAATTTTTATCTTATATATAGGAAAAATTGATGCTGTAAGTAAAAGTTCAACAGAACTGAGAAAGTGAGACAAGAACTTAGTAGAATACTTAATTTTGCATAATATCGTATAGTGCTTCTGACAAATAAAGGAACATTAATCGGTAGCTAAAGTATCATGCGCAATATAAACTATGTTTGTGTGCAATTTCGGTTAAGAATAAGCTAAGTGAAGATCAGAATGACGAATAGCAAGAGAAACGAGAATAGTAACTATTCAGATGCTGAATGTGGGGGAAGTTGAAAGGATTACAGTATTTAGGAAGCCAGGTCATAATCTCATATTCAGACGCCACAGTGTAATCTTTTTGGAGGCTGAGAATATGAACCGTATCGTGCAGACTCTTTGTTTCACGGTAAGAGATACAGTTTTCTTGAGAGGCGTTTCGAAAGTAATAGCAGGGTGATTTTTCGACTGACTCACGGCTTAAACAGAAAAGGGCAAGGCCTCCCATAATGAATGAGATTCATCCACCAATAAACGCCGTTAGGAATAAGATCGTTGATCTCTCTAAATACGAAATATATTTTTTCGACAAACCTTGTGTGTTACTATAATTCATACAGAAATAATATAATGCCACTTACCATGCCTACAGTCCGGATCAGCACTAATTTGTACATGCTCCATCTCTTTCTTGGCCGTGGGAGAGGTTTTTGGGTCAAATGAAAAGTTCGTACCTGCAAGATACGAAAACGACTTCAGAAACAGAACTCAAAAATACAAAGACAAAATAATGTGAATATATACAAAAAATTTACTAAGTTACATGTTACACTGTTCTCACGGTAGTGACAAGTGTTGCACAGAGTACTTTGTAGCCTGGAAGACATTTCTTTCTAATTCTACAATTTTTAGGGGTAGTATACCTCACAATGTTTTCTAATTCGTTCAGAAATAGAAGCACTACATGCATGCCTATGTAAGACTAAAGTAAACATTATTTGGTGAAGATTATTCCTTTCTAATCTTTAATATTTTTATGTTCATATATCTATAGTCACCACGTTCAGAAGGAATAACTTTGTACTTTATATTCAACCAAGTTTGTTGGAGTTCTGTAATCCATACAATATCCGCCTGCCTCAGGACTGTATTGGAAAAACGTACTCTGGGAACTGCCAGAGCAGTTTATCGTAAAGAGTTGAAGTAAAATTTCATGTCTTTAACGTTAGTGACTGAGGAACGCAGAAAAATCTAGACAGATGCAGCATCATCGGCTTACTGAGGTGCTATGTAGCTTAACGCAAACGGAGTCTGCAAGGACTCAGCATTGACCTAGAGAACTATCACAATTTGCAGTCGATGGCGTAATGGCGCCGAAGCTCTTCAGTTCTAACGCATCATTACTACAACGTCGCAAAATCGTAGGCTAAGTTTATGCACCATCACTGAGCTGTAAAGGAGAGATCGCCTTTGCATTGTGAAAAATAACTGGATTTTTATCGTCGTCTGGATCTAATAGTTTACCCAATTTTCTGTCATCTTCTTTAGGTCCTGATTTATTTCTTAATATGTTAAGACAGTTATGAAACTGTTGAAAACATAATCCAAAAATAGCGAACATATTGTCCAGATTGTTTATTAATTACAAAATTCCTTATGAGTACATTTCTGTTCAACTAATCATACCGTGAATTAAGTTATTTATTTTCTAATAGTAACTTTAGGAGAAAATTTTTACAGTTTAAAAGTCTTATGGTAAAATTAATTCTCTTGGTTTAAATTGTTTTGTTTTACAGATCATTGTTTGCACTTTTTGTCTTATTTCCATTCTATTAGCTCCTCGTATGCTTTCGTCTTTCTATTTTATTGGTTGTGCCATGCCTTCGTCTTTGTTTTATTTACAGTGGGGAGAAAAGAAATTTTCATAATTCTGAAAGATTACTTTGGTAATGTGTACGGTAGATATACGTTACAGACAGATTGTTATTGTGAAAAGACCAGCTGCTATTGCATTCAGTACTCTACATTTGGCCCGCCGGAGTGGCCGAGCGGTTCTAGGCGCTACAGTCTGGAACCGCGCGACCGCTGCGGTCGCAGGTTCGAATCCTGCTTCGGGCATGGATGTGTGCTGTCCCTAGGTTAGTTAGGTTTAAGTAGTTCTAAGTCCTAGGGAACTGATGACCTCAGAAGTTAAGTCCCATAGTGCTCAGAGCCATTTGAACCGTTTTAACTCTACGTTTGTGCCGTACCGATGGGTTCCAAAAAGCTGCGAGACGAAATGGGGAAGTTATGTCTGGTTCTATTGATCACAGAGATAAGGGATCAGATGTTCTGGATACCAGTTGGCCTAGCGATACATATTCGGAAGGACGTGCATGCTTTAGCTATTCTACAGTGCAGAGTCAAAATTTAAACATTACGCACTTCTCCCAGAGAAGGCGGATTGAACATATTGTTTGGTTCTTTGTATTAGGTGTGGTATCGTGCGGGCCTTAGACGGCTTCTAAAAGCACAATTTTTTCATGGGCGATTAGTGAGAAAACCCCGAAAAACCGTAACTTTTGGGTTCTATAAGTAACAGTTGTGGGAATGGCCACTTCTATATTTTCTGTTCAGGAACCTTGAAACTCTTTTACGTATCCGTTTACTTATGCATGTAAAATACGTACGTAATATCCGATCTGAGGCGTACATGTAACTTTAACTGATGTAATGGACACATGGCAAGGGTTCTGCGGCCATCGCAATTGTTCTGTGGTCACCAAACTACGTTTTTAGTCGCCATTTTTCACCACTGTAGCTTTATGACGCACTGTCTCCGTGTAATGTGAACATAGTGCTTTTTCGTGCAGGAAGAGAACAGCAGAAACATAGCGACAATGTAAGATAAAGTTGGCAGTGGCAGTGGGAGAGAAAGAGAGAGAAGACAGACATAGTGGGAGAGAGAAAATGCAGTGAAAGAGAAAGAGAGATGGTTGAAAACAATAGCAGTGGGAGCCAGAAGAGAGAGGAGGTACTGATGGTCAGTGGGGGAGGGTGAGAATAAAAGAGGAAGACGAATGGATGGAGATAGAAGCAGTAGGAGCAAAAGAGAAAGGAAATAGTGTAAACGAAAAGAGAGAGATGACCGGAGACAACACATAGGCTTGGGGGTTCTGGACACCTCCCCCCCCCCCCCCCCCCCCAGAACTTCAACACGAAGCAGTTTGCCCACTTTTCCCCATCCCCTATTGCCCAAATTAAAGTTTCCCGGTTTAAGGGCCAAACCCCAATCAAACCTTCCTGAGGAACATGAGTGGAGAGGAGGCCATTTTGGCTGAAGAGAAAAACAACAGACTGAAAGCAAGAAAGTAGGAGACAGTGGCAGCGGTGGAAAATCAAAATGGGACAAAGGCGATGGTAATGGGAAAAAGACTGTGAAGGTGTCAGAGGAGGAGGCAGTGGTAAGGAAGAGCGAGAAAAAGGGATGAAGACAGTGACAGTGGGAGAGACAGACAGGAGAAAGTGCCAATGAGACGACAAAGGAGACAGTGCTAGGGAGACCTATATAGACGGTAGAAGTGAGAGGGAGATATCGACATGAAGGCTTCACTAGAGGAAGAGACTGAGTACAAGGAGAAGGACTTATAAGAAAAGTGTGCAGATACGTTCGCATCCCAAAATCTTTGGTTAGGAAGTTTGATTGAGGACTGAAGCAGCTGGTTATCCACTTTTCTGTCAGACTTTTAAAGAGTATCATATTCGTCTTCTTGTTCCAGTTACATAAGTTACGCAAACCAATAACCGGTTTACAAAAGCATTACCACTTTTGTGCTATCCGTATGCCCTGTATCTAATTGATTTCGCTTGTATGAAGTTGTCTCCTTTTGCCTACATCTCCTCCTTCCGTTAACAATGGACCTTGCCGTTGGTTGGGAGGCTTGTGTGCCCCACCGATACAGATACTGAGAGGTGGCATGAGCCCCCTCTCATATTTCTATCTTACGATTTTCCTCTCTAATTGCATGCAGTGAAAAGTCGCTATTCCTTCACTTGTGGTCTTCCCATGCAGCGTCTCTCGTCACCCGGGTGGTCCGGTGACAGGCGGGCTCTGCTGATCTGGAAAGGGTTAAGTCGACGGGTGTGAGAAAGTCGAGTGAATGCTTTGCAGACGCCGACATTGTCAAAAGACACGCCCGGAGGGGTCTGAAGTAGCGGCTGGGCTAGAGGTTCCGTTACTTCGAAGAATCTTAGCGAAAACACTTTCTGGCGGGCTACCAGCGAGGCGTGGGAATGACTTGTGTACCCAGGCAGTTGTGGCGGGAAAATTCCCGCGCTTTCTGCAAAATAGTAACTGTGATTGGCTTGCTCAGGGCATAGCTCCGTGACGTAGCAAAATCAGCGCAGAAATTAGCGCCAAGAATCTCCATTGGTGGAATGGTAGTGCTCTGGCAATGGAGTGGAATTTTCCGCCGGTTTTCGAGTTGCTGATTGGAACGTTTAACCACGGCCACTGTCGTGGGGGAGGGAATGTTGTGTGTTCGGCCTGTACGGGTGCTCTAGGTAGTCGGCTCTCCCCTTTCGGTCGAGGACGTCGAAGCAACCAGCCATCGCCTCCGGTACGCCAGATCGTGTTTTGGCAGTTAAGAAGACAGTTTGGTAATGTATGTCCGCAGCACCGGCAGATAGGGATTTTCCTAGGTGATAATCAGAGCTCAGCAGAGCGCACCTGTTCGTCTTTTTCTATCTTTGTTCTGTCTTGAGTAGCAGCAATTAATGTTGGGTTAGCTGTGTGTCTCTCTTAAGATTTGAGTGGCAAGGAATTGGCTCCACATACCACTTCGTCATAAACCTCACAATCTAGTTTAGGGACAACTTCACCTTCACAGCGTTTGTTTGAGTATCCAGTTTGAGCCAATTTGATGTATTATAAATGTTTCATGTGTTTTTGTTTATTATTTTGTGTTTAGTCTTAATAAATCATATTGTTATTTTGGACAGAACTTTCATTCTGTTAATTGGTAGAGCAACCCATCATTTCTCACTACGTTAATGAAACCTTCCTTTATTTTACTTATTTATCAAATTAAATTATTGCAGGTGCCAAACTCTTTTCTACTCCACTTGCAGGGTTGATTACAGTCAGTTCGCGTATATTTTTTATCCATGTGCAACAGCAAAAGTCGGAGTTAGAATAGGGGGGCTTAGAGCATCATTTACATATGTAGATTCTAGAAGAATTTAGTTTTAAATACACTGACTGCTTGCCCCGGCACCTCGCATAAAATGGCGACCCTTAGCCTCGGATCTTTCCTGTGAATCACTGAGTAACAAACAGTATTCTTAGTAGGAACATTCAAATATTTTTTCTCTACTTTTTTATGATTAGTACCCAAGTTCTTTTTCTTGTAGTTCCACGATTAGTTTTTATTAGCGGCGCATGATTATAGTTTTTGTTTTCAGTGTATATATTTTTTGTTTGTTCATTGTTTTTTTTTTTTTGTGTGTCTTTCATGTGGAGTCCGTACCTCATCACACTTGTCGGGTTTGTGTGCAGTTTCTGTACCACAACAAATCGTGCTTGTAGTTACAGCGTTGGAACGGTGTTGTTGAAATTTTATGTCTATGTGGAAAAATATTGGGTGTAGATGATTTTTATTGCGAATTTTAGATAAATTTGTTTTTTCATGAATGATCACGAGAAGTAAGGCACGACTATCATTGAGCGAAACTAAAACAAAAGAGAATAGTATAATGGATAAAAGGCAGGTTACTGACGAGGATAGGTTCGGAGATGAGATGGGCACATTTTTAGCAGCACAGGACGACAGGGTCATTGATGAGGAAGGTGATTTGGACGCGATCTTAGAGCAACGTCGCGACCATGATAGTGAGGTAGAGGATGAAACAGCGACAGGCACACAGGTCGAGACGGCAGCAGAAGTTTACTATCAAACGAACGAGTGCAGACAGAGACCAGCTCGGTCACGTCAGAGTTCTAGCGCCTAGGTGTCCAGAGTGACATCACCCATGTGTGACGAGGATCAAAATGATGACATTAACCCAATACTGAGCTTCCTACGATCAATGAAAGAAGAAGCTGACGAACAGCGTAAGAAGGAGAAGGAAGAAGATGAGAAACAACGCAAGAAGGAGAAGAAGAAGCTGAGAAACAGCGTAAGAAGGAGAAGAAGAAACTGAAGAACAGCGTAAGAAGGACACTCAGGCAATAATTTCGCATATAGGAGAAATTCGAGGGGAATTACTAACAATAAAGAAAGAATGTGGAGAAGCAAAACAATTGTCAATGGCAGCACAAAAAGTAGCAGGCCTAGCCAAAACGGCAGCAACAGGGGCAAGTAACTTCTCAACTTGCGGGTCGCTTGCGACGTGCGACCCAAGCCCACTCAAAATCCCTAGCGTTCTTAAAAACCCAAGGTAACATTGCGGTTACGAACATCACGAAACGAATGAAAGAAGTAGAGAGTCGGATAGCAAAACTAGAGCGAAACGGGCACACGAGAACTGCGCGTTCGGATACCAATGATGGAGTACACAGAATTGTGTCTCCGAGGAAAAGCCCGCCGTGCTCTAGCCCAGTGGCAGATTACGGAACTAACAGTGCACACGCAGAAACACCTAGTAATAGCTCCAATAATTGTAGCCCACTTAGGAGAGTGAATTCTGAGTGCCACTGCCACTGTGAGACAGAGGTAGCACATCACAGTTATCAGCAAGATAGATCAAGACACTCAGCAGACGTGCAAGTATCGGAAACGAGTGACAACACCAGTGCGAGGACCGGACAGGATTTTGATCACAGTCACTTCCTGTCGATACTAAAATTCCAAAAGTTCAGAGATAATGGAGGGTCGATGCATCCCAAGAGCTGGATGATTCAGTTTACAAATTCATTACCGTAATCATGGCCAACCCTGGCAAAATTAGAATTCATGTGTGGGCACATCGAAGGCCAAGCCGCGGAAAAGATGCGGGGTGTGACAGCGACGTGTCAGACTTATCAGGAATTTGTTGATGCATTCCTGGGGATCTAATGGTCAAAGGAAACGCAAGACAGGGTTAAAGAGGAAATAATATTTTGTCCTGAACTGGAAGTGTCCGGGCAAAGGAGCGCAACCAAATTTTTTGATGATTTACTCAAGAAGAATCAATTTTTAGATAGTCCATATAGCAAGGGAGAAATCATCAAATTTTGTTTTTCCAAATTGCCTGTTAAGTATCAACAGACACTTGTCGGCAAGTGTGGATCTGACATAGAAGCATTCAAGAGTCTATTGCGCGAACTCGAAGTAGTCTTCGATAAACAAGACGCAAAGGACAGGAAGAAGGCGCAAAATAACAAATACCACGGGCCAGTAAGAGCAGACGACAACAGATCGCATAATCGCGCTCGTCAGTTAGGAAACCAGGGTTACGGAAATCAAGGTTATGCAATTCAAGATTATGGAAACCAGAGACACGGAAACCAGAACGTCAGGGAACAGGGTCAATCTAGACAAGGAATCTGGGACAGGAGGAATAACGAACGGCAAAGCGTCCGTAACTGGAGAGAGCGAAATCAAGGACCACAGGAGAACCAGGAGATTGAAATTAGACCTGCAAATCCTAATGCACGTCAGAGGAGGGGGAGTCTGACAAGGGATTGGCGCTAGTCCATAGGACTCCACCACATCTCTCACACAAAAAAGTTCGTGGAATAATAGTAGTTTAAGTGGTGTACATAGTACAATAGGCAAATATATGAACCTATCTACGGGGAACAATAATCGTTGGATTAATAGATTAAGATTGTTAAAGTATTAACACGCTGCGTTTTCACGCATAAGAATTTACTGCTGTTAGCTTTTTTTGTCTATGTTCGGGATCTCCTCTGTCGTTGCGATAAGAGGCACTACCTTTCCATGAGCAATGTTTTTGTCCTTTCCTATCTGGTGTCCATGTTAAGGGATAAAGATGAGTGACGAGATGTCGCAAAAACGGGCGCATACAAGAACGTGCTCTTAGAAGCGTTCTGAGAAGTCGTGATACGCTCCTTAGCGGCCACAACCAGTTCGTGAGACGTTCATACCAATGCTTGCAGGCACGCGTCAGTGCACTGCAAGATTGTGGTATATTGCGTGATTTCGAGGATGAATATGGACAGTATAGTTTTTTGCAGAGTTGCGCCAGCATCGTTGTCTTGCAAGTCGGGGTGAACCTGTGAGCGTTTGACTCCAATGGTGCCCTAGACGAGAGAAATGCGGGCATAAAGCCTACCATGCCAATGTGCTGGTTGGGGATTTAGCGTGCTGCTCGTGACTGTCACAGATGAATAACCAGGGACTTATACTTGGATATTCGTGACATACTGTGTAGCTGGCGTGTGTTGGGCGACTGAATCCTCAACGGGAACCAGTCCTGGCTTGGTCATATTACATTGCCTCTGGAAAGGTGGGCTTTGATCGCGAAAACCGCATCACATAGAGAAGGAAGTTGCAACTATAAATTTATTGTCGTGTATAGCCATGGCTAACCCAGTCTCTGGAGTTTCAGTGAGGCGTAATGAAAACTCGGAGGTCATGTCGTACGGCGCGCACATCACTGTCGTCAATAGCGGCGAGCAGCGAGACATCTCAACGTAACAGGAATTATGTAAGAGTATTGTATAAGATAAACAAAAAAAAAAGTACGATATACTAAGATAAGTTAAACTGTAGGATTTAACAATAACTAGATTAATATTGTGGGGGTTTTCTACCACAAGTGTTTGGCGCGTGCCTGTTGGGATGTTATTTTTCAGGTCATCAAATCACAGACCCAAGATGGAGGGACGACCGGCGAGCGAACGTAGAATAGTTGCTTGTTCTTCATAAGCTCAGTAAAACTTCGACCTGCATAATAACATAATTTATTCAAAAGACATAGAATGTAGATCGTTGGCAAAGTAGTTAATTCTTGAGCATGTCTACTGTCGATCTATATAATTAATAGTAATATTAGTGTGGGCCCGCACATTTAGCTGTTCATCCAGTGTAGCGTCACACACCATGTACAGTAGTGAGACCGGTCTCTACACAAATATCAAGATAAATTATTTCCATGTCTAAATTTGATACACCAAGATTTCGTTATAATGATAGACATAGATTAATAACTATAAAAGTAAAATAAGAGTGTCTGAAATGACAGATCATCAATGTGTCATTATATAAATTTATTATAACATAGAAGGTCATGGGAAAAAGTTAGGCACAAGATTTTTGTCAGAACTGTGCAGATGACGGGTATCGTGGCAATGCAGAGGCCAGCCAGCGCAAAAACAAGAGGTCTTCGGCTACCTGCAAGAAGGCGAGCGTCCGGTCCTGCAAGCTGACAGTCACCGAGCCGTATACCTGCGGGATTAGGCGGGATCCTCGCTGGGGCACAAGCGAAAGTGAGGCTGGCCGTTGACACTGACACGCGACCCACACGCGACAGCCTGCTAGCTCTCCGGACGCGGCAGCCGTTTGGAGGGATTCCCTGCGGCAGACCACGTTGTCGTGAGTACACGAAGAAGATCACATATCGTGTCAGAACCTGCGCCTCATGTGCCTCAGGACAGAAAGGGACGCTATATACTCACCTGTTTGGGTTTTTACAACTCACTAGCATTGGCCAATCTGCATACACAAAGCAGTATCATGCCACACTAACAAATGAATGGTCTCATTTCCATCTTCTCCTCTCTATTAGAGAGCAGTTTTAGCAATCGTCGCTCCTAGTACGATCCTGTATGGATGACCTCACACACTTGTGGAGTCACTCCACGTGCCATCATCCCTCGTCAAACTGCAATATTGGGAAACATAAAGTACTGTCCAGCGAGAGAAGAGACCTAGACTAGTGATGTATCCCAACAAGTAGACCTCAGAGACAATTAATCGACGTGAGGAGAGCCTATCACTGAGCCTTCCTACCGTACTGCCATGATCATATGCGTGGGTCTTGGTGCAATCTCAACAGAGTACTACAGATGCTCCAGCACACCCTATTGCCGTTGCAACAACGTAGCAACAACACCTGACGTTTAGCCCTATGTGATGTCAGTACTGTGGAATTTGTGAAGTGCTTCGAATATTTCTAACAATGTGATTTAGTGCCTCATTCTCAGCACAGTCGTGAACTTTGTGCAATGTGCACGCACAACTTGATGCCCCATGGACCTTGTTTTTTTTCTTAAATTTCTTTCTCTTGTGTTGTTTTTGTAATGTATGTTATACCTTGTATGTGTTTGTGTTTTACACTGCAATTCTTATTACAAATTACTGTATTGTTCTCCACACCATGTTTTCTTTGCATTTTGTATTTATTGTTGTGTGTATGCAAACAGTGTGCCTGAAGTCCACATAAACTAAAGCAGATACCACCACTGTCATTGTGAATGGACCATCAGTTCAGGGAACTTTTGTAAAGGCAACTTGATGCCCCATGAACCTTGTTTTTTTTTCTTAAATTTCTTTCTCTTGTGTTGTTTTTGTAATGTATGTTATACCTTGTATGTGTTTGTGTTTTACACTGCAATTCTTATTACAAATTACTGTATTGTTCTCCACACCATGTTTTTTTTTGTATTTTGTTTTAATTGTTTAGTGTATGCAAACAGTGTGCCTGAAGTCCACATAAACTGAAGCAGATACCACCACTGTCATTGTGAATGGACCATCAGTTCAGGGAACATTTTTTAAAGGTTATTCTTGCTGCAGGGAGACAGAATGAATCAGAGGTTGTAATTAGATTCTGAAAGCTCACAAAGAGATTGTTAACTTAAATAGTATCATGTGTGAGTGAGTTCAGGTTAGTTTAATGATTAAAATTGTTGTAACATCTTGGGCATTTAATTGCGGAGCACTCCAACTCTGATTGTAAAGAATAAATTGCTCCATATTTGGCTCACATGCCCGGGCCATATTTAGAGAGTGAATGTCTGTGTGAATCAGTGTTTGGAAGGGGCTCCCTGGGTATGGATGTGTGATGTGAGTGTTAGTGTTCCATATTAAGAAGGTGAAGTTGGCTACATCATAAATAATCCTCCCTCTGTGAGCTGCATTTTTCAGTTGCAGTGATTTACTTTATAGAGTGCAGCATGTGCAGCCAGTTTGCGAGATTGTTCTTGGGCGATTGACTCACTACCTTGCTCCTAAGTGAGCCAACCGCTCACCAATTACAATATAAAATGGCATAGGGGCATGAGAGGTGGCATGAGCCCCCTCTCATATTTCTATCTTACGATTTTCCTCTCTAATTGCATGCAGTGAAAAGTCGCTATTCCTTCACACGCGGACTTCCCACGCAGCGTCTCTCGTCACCCGGGTGGTCCGGTGACAGGCGGGCTCCGCTGATCTGGAAAGGGTTAAGCCGACGGGTGTGAGGAAGTTGAGTAAATGCTTTGCAGACGCCGACATTGTCAAAAGACACGTCCGGAGGGGTCTGAAGTAGCGGCTGGGCTAGAGGTTCTGTTACTTCGCAGAATCTTATCGAAAACACTTTCTGGAGGGCTACCAGCGAGGCGTGGGAATGACTTGTGTACCCAGGCAGTTGTGGCGGGAAAATTCCCGAGCTTTCTGCAAAATAGTAACTGTGATTGGCTTGCTCAGGGCATAGCTCTGTGACGTAGCAAAATCAGCGCAGAAATTGGCGCCAAGAATCTCCATTGGTGGAATGGTAGTGCTCTGGCAATGGAGTGGAATTTTCCGCCGGTTTTCGAGTTGCTGATTGGAACGTTTAACCACGGCCACTGTCGTGGGGGAGGGAATGTTGTGTGTTTAGCCTGTACGGGTGCTCTAGGTAGTCGGCTCTCCCCTTTCGGTCGAGAACGTCGAAGCAACCAGCCATCGCCTCCGGTACGCCAGATCGTGTTCTGGCAGTTAAGAAGACAGTTTGGTAATGTATGTCCACAGCACCGGCAGATAGGGATTTTCCTAGGTGATAATCAGAGCTCAGCAGAGCGCGCCTGTTCGTCTTTTTCTAACTTTGTTCTGTCTTGAGTAGCAGCAATTAATGTTGGGTTAGCTGTGTGTCTCTCTTAAGATTTGAGTGGCAAGGAATTGGCTCCACATACCACTTCGTCATAAACCTCACAATCTAGTTTAGGGACAACTTCACCTTCACAGCGTTTGTTTGAGTATCCAGTTTGAGCCAATTTGATGTATTATAAATGTTTCATGTGTTTTTGTTTATTATTTTGTGTTTAGTCTTAATAAATCATATTGTTATTTTGGACAGAACTTTTTCTGTTAATTGGTAGAGCAACCCATCATTTCTCACTACGTTAATGAAAACTTCCTTTATTTAACTTATTTATCAAATTAAATTATTGCAGGTGCCAAACTCTTTTCTACTCCACTTGCAGGGTTGATTACAGTCAGTTCACGTATATTTTTTAATCCATGTGCAACAGCAAAAGTCGGAGTTAGAATAGGGGGGCTTAGAGCATCATTTACATATGTAGATTCTAGAAGAATTTAGTGTTAAATACACTGCTTGCCCCGGCACCTCACAATACCTGTACAAAAAAAGGAGGGGTATCTGTTGAGAGGCCAGACAAACATGTGCTTCCTGAAGAGGGGCAGCAGCCTATTCAGTAGTTGCAGGTGCGACAGTCTGGATGATTGACTGATATGGCCTTGTAATATTACGAAAACGGCCTTGCTATGTTGGTACTGCAAACGGCTAAAAGCAAGGCCATGCAGCTTTCCTGAATGGTTACATGATGATGGCATCCTCTTGGGTAAAATATTTCGGATGTAAAATAGTTCCCCATTCGGATCTAAGGGTGGGGACTACTCAGGAGGATGTCGTTATCAGGAAAAAGAAAACTGGCATTCTACGGATTGGAGTGTGGAGTGTCAGATCCCTTAATCGGGCAGGTAGGTTAGAAAATTTCAAAAGGCAAATGGGTAGGTTAAAGCTAGATATAGTGGAAAATTACTGAAGTTCGGAGACAGGAGAAACAAGACTTCTAGTCAGGTGAATACAGGGCTATAAATGCAAAATCAAATCGGGGTAATAATAATGAAGAGGAAATGGGAGCACGGGTAAGCTACTACGAACAACATAGTGAACGCATTATTGTAGTCAAGATAGGCGCGAAGTCCATGCCTATCACAGTAGGACAAGTTTATCTGCCAACTAGCTCCACAGATGACGAAGAGATTGAAGAAATGTATGATGAGACAAAATAAATTCTACAGATAGTGAAGAGAGATGAAAATTTAATAGTCGAGGGGGACTGCTATTCGATAGTAGGAAAAGAAAGAGAAGGAAAAGTAGTAGGTGAATATGGAATGGGGGTAAGGAATGAAAGAGGAGCCTCCTGTTAGAATTTTGCACAGACCATAACTTAATCATAGCTGACACATGGTTTAAGGATCATGAAAGACGATTGTAGACGTGAAAGAGGCCTGGAGACACTGGATGGTTTCCGATAGATTACATAACGGCAAGAGAGAGAGATTGTAAGACATTTCCAGGTGCAGATGTGAACTCTGACCGCAATCTATTGGTTATGAACTGCAGATTAAAACTGAAGAACCTGCGAAAAGGTGGAAATTTAAGGAGCTGGACCCGGGTAAACTGAAAGAATCAGAGGTTGTAGAGAGTTTCAGAGAGAGCATTAGGGAACGATTGACAAGAACGAGGGATAAAAATGCAGTAGAGTGGATGGCTTTGAGAGATAGAATAGTTAATCCAGCAGAGGATCAAGTAACTAAAAGGACGATGGCTAGTAGAAATCCTTGGGTAACAGAAGAGATATTGAATTTAATTGATGAAAGGACATCGTGTTGCGACTCAAACTGTGCGCAGTAGGCTGTAACTTCACTCCCGGCGTCCATGGCGAGGTTCATCTTTGCAACCACGACACCATGCAGCGCGGTAGAGATCGGCCGAATGGACCGCTCAGGATTGGCATGACGTTCTCTCCACCAATGAGTGTCACATATGCCTACAACCAGACAATCGTGGGAGACGTGTTTGGAGGCAACCTGGTCAGGCTGAACGCCTTAGACACGCTGTCCAGCAAGTGGAGCAAGGTTGAGGTTCCCTGTTGTTTTGGGGTAGCATTATGTGGGGCCGACGTCCGCCGCTGGTGGTCATGAAAGGCGCCGTAACGGCTGCACGATACTTGAATGCCATCCTCCGACTGATATAGCAACCATATCGGCCGCACATTGGCGAGGCATTCGTCATCATGGACGACAATTCACGCCCCCGTCGTGCACGTCTTGTGAGTGACTTCCTTCAGAATGACGACATCGCTCGACTAGAATGGTCAACTTGTTCTCCAGACATAAACCTTATCTAACAAGCCTGGGATGGATTGAAAAGGGCTGTTGAAACGTCCCCTTTGAACAATTTATACAAGACTGTGCTTAAACTGACACACAATATTTTGTTAGCGCAACGCAATCTGACTTTCAAAATTCCCTACAAAAGAATGACCCTGACTAACATTAAACTATATCTTTCACAAATCACTTACCTCACAAAAATCTTCGCTGCTCAAGCTACTGCAATACAGCGAGCGCCACTACTACCAGCTAAATAAAAGATTCAAACTATGGAAGGCACTAACTACTGATAGGGATAGTTAGCAAATGAAAGATATTAATAGAGAACAAACAATGTATTTACCTTGATATCATCATATATAAATATAGCAGTTCATGACAAATTACAAAACTCCGCCATCTCTCTCCCCACATCCACCACTGCTGGCGGCTCACCTCCAACTGCGCAACGCTACGCGCTGTTCACAGCCAGCTGCCTAACACTACAATGGCGAGTATTACAACAATGCAAAGCAGCCACAGACTGCACACAGCACAGCCAGTGATTTTCATATTGAGCGCTACGTAACGTTGCCAACAAGAAAACATAAACAGCCTACTTACATAGAGAAAACATAAACAGCCTACTTAACGTTGCCAACAAGAAAACATAAACAGCCTACTTACATAGAGAAAACATAAACAGCCTACTTACATAGCCCCCATGCTCCCCACAAAAAATTTTACAAATTATTGTGGGCAGTGGCCAATAATGATTTGATAAAATTTTTCATAATTACAATAACAAAGAAATCAAATGCACACACTTATTGATACAATGTTGGTCAAAAGCTAAAATTTTCTCACAGTCCATAAAGATAGTCCTGATCATTCATCATAATAGTAATTACAGGTTTTTTTCACAAAGTCTCATTAGTAAAAGAAATTGCACACAGAAGTAGTGGATTTCCATGCAGTCTTGAAGAAGTAGTGTTGTCCTTCCAACGGAAAGACAGTGCTGACTCTTGACATGCTGACAGGTAATGGGCCACAATGGAGCAAACCCACACTCATTCGAAGTTTTGAAGAATATTGGTAGGTAGGTCATCACAGAGCAGACCCACTGGAGTCCTGGTAGAGATTACGGTATTGGTGGGCCACCAGAGGTGCAGACCCACTGTAGTCCTTGTAGAGATAATGGTACAGGTGAGTCAGCAAAGACGCAGACCCACTGTAGTCCTTGTAGAGACGGCCAGCAGCCATCTGTTGCAAATGTGCAGGTGCACAATCACCATCGAAGAGTCTTGTAGGTAATATAGCAAGTCCATAACCACCACTTGTGCACTCACAAAGTTTTTTTGGAATTGTCCTTAGAACGAGCAATGCTGTTATCCAGTCCCTTGCTGAATTATTAACACACGTGCAAACACTAACAGTCCCTACTTCTCACATATTGTCCATATACGATGACCAACAGAAACGTGTGCAGTGAAATGGAACTTACAAGTTACTTAATTTGATGAACTGGTGTTAATTACAATTGTATAACATAAGAATACAATTACAAAGGTGCAAAATACATCATTAAAGAACATAACAATACAGATAACATTTGTAATAATATG
Organism: Schistocerca serialis cubense; assembly: GCF_023864345.2. NCBI lineage: Eukaryota > Metazoa > Arthropoda > Insecta > Orthoptera > Acrididae > Schistocerca > Schistocerca serialis. The sequence continues at coordinate 434,605,780 of NC_064643.1, forward strand.
GGCTTTACAAAAGAATCGAAATAACATATACATCAGTGTTACAGAAATTATGACATAAGTAAACACATAAAAGATCAGAATAATTATTGAAACATCAACTTCACACATGAGCATTAAAACAAAACATAATAAATAATGTGTAAACATCTTTACAAAGTAAATAACATATTATTAATGCAAATTATAATCGAGGATAACAGTATTCCTCATCATAGTGAATGTAGCTTAGTATTAGAAGAGGAAAAAATTCTATGAAACTACACAGAGACAGGAAGAAAACAAATACACAAGGGTACACAAACACATAGTGGGATAACACAAAAGGAAAGGACAGGGATTGTTTTCAGTGTAACTTTTGGTACTGCAGTATTTTGCGAACAAAACCTTTTTTGTTCTTGGAGATCTCCCTTCGTTCATCATTATTCCCAAAAAGTCCTATCTGTACCTCTTTTCTGTATTCTAACCATATTTCTTTCAAAATAAATATGGCTCATTGTACAATACTCATTTCATATAACTTTCAAAGCATTCCTTCCCTATTCTCCATAGTTAGGTTCTTATATAGTCTACCCCCTCTTAAGCTAACTTAAATCTACTGAGCTCAGATGCTAAACTAAGGGACGAGGCAATGCAGCAGCAAAAAAATAAGTAACACAAACAGCAATGACCAAAAAAATGGAAAATTGCAAAGCAAGCTACAGTAAATCTAAATTACCAAGCAATGCAACATTACAACTAATATAAGGCAATGAGCAGCAAACAAGAAAAATAAATCTGGCTTAGCAGAGTAACACAAATTGAAATTCAGCAGCACTATGCCTTTTAACCAACAACAGAAAATGAAATAACTTATACCTAAACATGACAAAGCTCAAGCAGAAAAAATAGTACACTAAAAATGGCCATGTCTAATACCTATGTCACATCTTAATACTAGAGTGATGCATCACAATTTATTCTACAAAAGAAATTACCAAGTGCTTAAAAAGAAAATTATGAATGCAGTTCCTGTGAAGGTAAATGTCGTTTTGTGCTCCCTCATTTTTTTGAAAAAAATTATTATTTACTCGATCTGTAGACAGAAAATATTTGTATTAGTACATCTATAAAATTTTATTTTAACCAATGCTGCAGTGCAGCTAGAAACTAGATATTAAACAAAATGAGTAAACAAATACATAAAGCAAGCCATATGGCATTTCTCTCAATTAGCAAGACAATAGCTGTGAAATGTGTAATCATATGTTTTCATGTTCAACCGTGTCGTTTTTGCGATGCTCTCTACAAAGGAACGTCAATAGCGAGGATAATGTCCTCCCCTTTTTTTTTCTACCTGTGCCGCTGAAAAGGGCTCGCAATAATGGCTTTTTCTCCAGGCGTCTGACACAGCTGGGTGCCCGCGACGCATTACGTGCAGGTGGTCACTTAACTTTCGTACGGAAATATTTACGACAGCAGTTTCCGCTACCGTGGCAGTCTCATATAAAAATATTTCACAGGTCAAGAATTAGCGTTGCAAATCTGTAGAAACAAAATCCTATAAATATAAGTGTCCAAAAAAAATATTCATCAGCATTGTGATACAGTCACACATTTCATAACTCTTAAAGTACGATTCTTGGTTTCCAATATACTTCTTATTCCTCATATACGGTAGCATCATCTTATTGATCATAAACATATCTCAACTGCATAGTACACATCGTCGTCGTAATAATATCATAACATCTCAGTCAATTCTCAAAATCGTCGTAGCTTCCTCCAATAATTTCAAACCTAAAAAAAATTCTCTGCTCATTTCAATAGTGTCATCTACCTCAAATGTACTTTAAAAATCATGATCCCATACCAAATACATCATTCAAAGCTCTCATAGTATCACAATGGTTCCAAAAAAATATGAACAGTTCACAAAGTACTGACAAAATGCAATTTCATACGTGTGAAGTTATTCAATTGTGAAATTGCGTAAACATGAAGTTATCCAATGGTGTAGTTACGTAAACATCTGTCACTGACGTAGTAAAAAAAAAAATGTTTATCTCTCAGTTACATGATCAGATAGCTGTGTAATTTGTGTGTTAGAGAAATATGGTACCGATGTGTAAAGTTGTATAAGCAAATACCATATTAGCTAGGGTTCCTTGTGGTTGCCACACACATGGTACACAAAGTAAGCGTGTACCCCCCTGAGGATTAATGTAATTATACCCTCAGGTGTTACAGATTACAGCAATGGAATGAAATGTATCACGGAAAACTTTCTTTGTAATTCAAAAATCTTTAAAAATAAATGTTTTAAGTACAAAATTAATCACTCAAATACGTGTCCTGTAGCGCTAAATGTGCGTCTTGTTGCAACATAATCTCTGTGGAAGTGTCGTAGTTATCGTCCTCCGAAAGCTAAGTTCTGCAGAAGTCAATGTACTTACCTCATGATACACAAAAGTGAAATGCTTTGCGTATAAATGTCTTAGTTATTACGCTTATTGCCGTGATGAGGACAGTACTGTGCTGTAACGTATTGTTGTGCTATGGAAAAGGCAGTCTCATTGTAGCTATACCACAAAAGTTACTAATAAAACATGTTTTGCTTTCCAGAAGAATTCAGAAAAACTGTGCAGATATAAAACAGATATAGCGCAAAAGCAACATTGTAAATTGTCACTCATTAGTAGCGTCGTGATAAAATCGTGTATCTGTCACATAAACTAATCACTCTGTCGTCTGGTATCTCACAGAAAGTACTTTAAACCCAGAATGTATTTTCAAGTAAACCAAAATGTTGCATTAAAATCTCATTAGCAGTACTGGTAAATGTTCTAAGTATGTAAGCCTTATAGTCGTTCCATAATCGTGCAACTAACAAGCAAGAATGTACACACACAATAACACTGTGACGTCTGTTCACTATAACAATGCATTCGTCATTTCTGTTTAAATAAGTTCTCTTGGTTCTTGATTGGATATTTAACTTCAAACATTGTTGTATGTTAACAGATTCTAAGTCTGACAAAGCATATTAGTAACGTGAAGCGAAAAATTTTATGACAAAGACTAAGTTAAAAAGCAGATTATCTCTCAATAAATTGTTTTACATGTGAGATGTGGTACAATCTTTTACTCTTCAAAGTACTCAGAGTTTCAGCTTGGATGCAATTATCATGCAGTATACGTCGGTAAAGAATACTGGAATTTTTCTCAAGGTTGGCTTCTATGTTATTTTTCTCTGAGCCAGCCGGCGCACGTGGGTGCCTGCGGCGCGAGTCATTGTCTGTCTCTTTGTTGGCGTGCGTTGTTATTGGGATTAGGAGACCTAGCTGAAACAAATTCACGTTGTCGAAAGTGCCCTGCTCTGTTTGAATCCCGCCAGTTCTGATGCAATTCAGGTCTGTCGTTACGATCATATCGTCTGTCGTCATGTCGGTAGATTCCATAGTTTCTTTCTTGTCGGTCACATGGTGGAGAATTTCTCCCTGAGTCGTAACTGCGCTCTGGACCGTTGCGTCTAAAGTTATTCTGTCTCCCTTGATAATAATTGTTTTGGTTCCCAAATTGTCTGTTTCTCTGATTGTCTCTGTGATAGTCATTACTACGGAAATGCGATCTTTCTCTGTAACTATTATTACTCAGCCAGCGGTTGTCATATGGGTGGTGTCTGTTTTGGTCACGATTTGAGTTGTAAGAATAGCCTTTTCGTGTCCAGTTATTGTTTCTGTCATCACGGAATTGTGACGTATGTGACCTGTAGTGATTGTTTTCCTGTTTTCGCATCCGGCGACTGTCTGTGTCAATTTCTAATTCTTGTAGGAGTCCCTGAAAAGCTTCAATGTCGTCTTTGCAACGTCCTGCCAAAATAATATGCCGTAAATGTTCAGGTAATTTGATTAAGCAAATGCGGATGAGTTCTGAGGGGCTGTATGGGTTTGAAAGATACTGATTCTTGTGCAACATGTCTTCAAAATATTTCACAAGACTGGAAAATTCAGATTGTTCGAAATGTTTCATCATTATGATACCATGTTTTACTCGGTCTTGTGTGGCTTGAGACCAATATGCTGAGAGGAAGGCATGGTAAAATTCTCCTTCACTGTGGCAATCGTGAATGACCGATCGCATTCTTACAGCTGGTTCATTCTCCAAGTAGCCACACATAAATTCTAACCTGTGCTCCAATGACCAGTTGGGAGGAAAACAATGAGAGAATTGATGGAGCCACGCTTGTGGATGAATGTCGTTGACAGAATTCTTAAACGTTTTGAATTTACGTGTAGTAATGAACAGCTTATAGTCAAAATCATCATGTCGGCGAGTCGCATGTCGGTCATTGTTACGTCGCTTCGGCGGTTCCAACTCAAAATTCGGTGCACCTTGCCAATTTCTTTCATAACTGTGTTATTATTTTGCGGCTTTTCCGTATTTCTAAGTCCCTCTTCCCGTGTTGGAGCGCGAGTGTCCTCTGAAATACGTAATTCTTGTATTACCTGCGTTAGCTGATCTTGTACTTCCCGGATTTCTCTTTGGTGTTGCGTATCAATTTGATTCAGATTTTGTTTCAGTTTCCTAATTTGTTCGCTCTCTTCTGTGTTATTAAAGACTACCGGTTTTGTGTCATTCAGATTATCATCTACCTTCGTAGATAAATTATTTAGCAGATCCGAAAGTTCAACTACTTTCTCTGATAATGAACTAATTTCCTCCATGTGTCTTTCTACTGTGTCCTTTAAGTTTTCCTGAGTTCTTGCAAGTTGCGTAACCGAATCGGTAGATGCAACTGAGTCAATTTTAGCTTGCAAGGTCTCATGATTTTCATGAACAATAGTTTGCAGTTCTTTTATGGCTGCTTCGTGATTCTGTAATACATTTTCATGACGCGAAAAAATAGGTTGGAAATGCTCACAAATTTGTGTTTTTACGTGATTACAGACCTTTTGACATTTCGATTCGATGTTATGTAACTCAGTGGTTAAATCTTCACGTGTTTGTTCAAGTGTAGTGTCTAACTTTTGAAGATTTTGTTCCATTGTGTCTAACTTTTTGAGATTTTGTTCCACTGTGTCTAACTTTTTGAGATTTTGTTCCACTGTGTCTAACTTTTTGAGATTTTGTTTCACTGTGTCTAACTGTTGCTGTGTTTGTCTCTGGTGTTGTTCCATTGTGTCTAACTTTTCAAGCTTTTGTCCCATTTGTTGCATTAATTGTAATAACAATGCACTGGTGTCTGAAACATGTTCCTCAGTGCTTTTCGGCAGTGAAGTTGCACCAGCAACATTCACATTTTGACAAGCAGAAAATGTTTCTTGACTCATTTGAGAAAACGGTGAGAACCCAAAACATAAGTCTACAGTATTTGCAATATTGTGTTCTGTCATTCCCGATTCCTGAGGCGAGCTGTTGCCGATCGATCGATCGATAATGCTTCCCTGTTCACTAATTATTTCACTGCCTACGCCATTGTTTGCCGCCCGCTCAATTTCCCTATGCGCAATTACCAAATTACTACTTTGAACATTAGTTAATTCATTACTCTGCGGCGCTAACACACTGCTTTCATTTTCACTGTCATTTCTCAGTTTACTTTGGAGCCTCGTATTACGTTTTTCACACGCCATTATTGTCACAGTATTTCACACGACAACACAGAAAAACACAATTTGAAGATCAAAAATAAGAGAACACATTAACATAGCACTGAAAATAATATCTAGTTAATTGCAGCTGCGAAATACTTGGTGCAAATCTACATGCATGCCACAACTGTTTTACTGTACAACAATGAAAGTCTGCAACTACAAAGGAGATTTTCTCTACAATTACGCGCTAGCAATAAACAAAATCTACACTAATTACACAAACTACAAGAAAAAAATCAGAAGATTCCAGTGAGGTATCCTCGGCTAAGGGTCGACATATGAAACGTCCCCTTTGAACAATTTATACAAGACTGTGCTTAAACTGACACACAATATTTTGTTAGCGCAACGCAATCTGACTTTCAAAATTCCCTACAAAAGAATGGCCCTGACTAACATTAAACTATATCTTTCACAAATCACTTACCTCACAAAAATCTTCGCTGCTCAAGCTACTGCAATACAGCGAGCGCCACTACTACCAGCTAAATAAAAGATTCAAACTATGGAAGGCACTAACTACTGATAGGGATAGTTAGCAAATGAAAGATATTAATAGAGAACAAACAATGTATTTACCTTGATATCATCATATATAAATATAGCAGTTCATGACAAATTACAAAACTCCGCCATCTCTCTCCCCACATCCACCACTGCTGGCGGCTCACCTCCAACTGCGCAACGCTACGCGCTGTTCACAGCCAGCTGCCTAACACTACAATGGCGAGTATTACAACAATGCAAAGCAGCCACAGACTGCACACAGCACAGCCAGTGATTTTCATATTGAGCGCTACGTAACGTTGCCAACAAGAAAACATAAACAGCCTACTTACATAGAGAAAACATAAACAGCCTACTTAACGTTGCCAACAAGAAAACATAAACAGCCTACTTACACTGTTTATGGGCGACGTTCCCACCAGCCACTCCGAGGGATCCACGCCGAATCGCTGTTGAGGAGTGGACAATCTGGACCTTGATGTACTAGTGGATAGTATGCCACGAGGAATACAGGCGTGCATCAATGCAAGAGGACGTGGGTATTAGAGATACCGATGTGTTCAACAATCTTGACCACCACCTCTAAAGGTCCCGCTGTATGGTGGTACAACATACAATGTTTGGTTTTCATGACAAATAAAAAGGGCGGAAATGATGTTTATGTTGATCTCTATTCCAATTTCCTATACGGGTTCTGGCACTCTCGGAACGGAGGTGATGAAAAACTTTTTTTGATATGTGTAAATTAAAGAAAGGCAAACCTACGTTTCTAGCATTTGTAGACTTAGCTTTTCAGAATGTTGATTGGAATACTCTCTTTCAAATTCTGAAGGTGACAGGGATAAAATACAGGGAGCATAAAGCTATTTTGAATTTGTACAGAAATCAGATGACGATTATAAGTATCCAGGGGCACGAAAGGGAAGTGGTGGTTGAGAAGGGAATGAGATAGGGTTGTAGCCTATCTCCGATGTTATTCAATCTGTATATTGAACAAGCAGTGAAGGAAACAAAAGAAAAATTTGGAATAGGAATTAAAATCCGTGAAGAAGAAATGAGAACTTTGAGGTTTGCCGACGACATTGTAATTCTGTCAGAGACAGCAAAGGACCTGGAAGAGAAGTTGAAGGGAATGGACAGTGTCTTGAAAGGAGGATATATGATGAACATCAATAAAAGCAAAACGAGGACAATGGAATATAGTCGAAATAAATCAGTTGATGCTGTAGGAATTAGATTAGGGAATGATACTTAAAGTAGTAGAAGAGTTTTGCTATTTGAGGGGCAAAATAACTGATGATGGTCGAAGTAGAGAGAATATAAAATGTAGACTGGCAATGGCAAGGAACGCGTTTCTGAAGGAAAGAAATTTGTTAACATCGAGTATAGATTTGAGCGTCAGGAAGTCGTTTCTGGAAGTATTTGTATGGAGTGTAGCCATGTATGGAAGTGAAACATGGTTTGGACAAGAAGAGAACAAAAGCTTTCTAAATGTGGTGCTACAGAAGAATGCTGACGATTAGATGGGTAGATCACTTAACTAATGAGGAGGTACTGAATAGACTTGGGGAGAAAGGGAATTTGTGGCACAACTTGTCTAGATGAAGTGACTGGTTGGTAGGACACGTTCTGAGGCATCAAGAGATCATCAATTTAGGGTAAAAATCGTAGAGGGAGACCAAGGCATGAATACACTAAACAGGTTCAGAAAGATGAAGGTTGTAGTAGTTACTCGGAGATGAAGAAGCTTGCACAGGATAGAGTAACATGGAAAGCTACATCAAACCAGTCTCTGGACTGAAGACCACAGCAACCTACATTTATCGCAGTGTGAATGTGACTGCACTACTAAATTGACGCTTTTATTTTTGTATTGATGGGGGTGGGGGAAAGGGCTGAACTGTTTATGCTATACATCTTTCTGAGCGTGAACGACAGGCCGTCTCTGTCGGCATGCTTGGACGAGGTTAGAAAAGGAAGGAGCACTGAATTGCAGTGCATATTTGCATAGCAGTGGTCTGTTTCCCGATTCATAGTGATTCTGTTTAGAATTTTCGAAGTGTTGAAGTATTGAACAGTAGATTCACTAGCTGACGATGTACAAACAACTGAAGCTTAGTCATACACATTGCTGCATGTGCTACGTTTCTTCTCATGGTATTCGTACTTATTATTAATATTACATACGTTAGACGTTCATCAGAACTACATTTTAATCATATCAGTCAGTGTAAACTTCTTCGTGTAATGTATCTTTTTCCGCACGTCTTCGGATAGCAAAATGTTGACGAAAACAAATGGGTTACCTGTTCTGAGAATCAACAAAATCTAGTAAAACTGTCCAGTCAGATAATGTTAATAAATTAAATAATGTTACAATTTAGTAAATATAATTGAACTCTTATGAGTTGACAATGTTAGCTTGTTTAACTAAGTTCATTTCTTTTTTTGATACGGGATAGTATGCATAACTTTTTTAGTTTTTGGCTCTCTCGTTTGATCTAGTTGTATTGTCTGGAGAAAAAATGCATTTTTGGTGATGAATCAATGTTGCCATCTAATATGATAAGAATTAACCGTCTGAAATTCTCTTAGAAACGTCTCTACTGCTTAACGCTGTTACTGTCCGATCAAGAGTAATTGGGCAGAAAAAGAGAGTTGGTTTGAACGGGCCTGGTGTTTGCACTCGTATCGTTGGATGTGATGTGTGATGCACTGGCTTGCTCCTCTCCTGGTCGGCCTCACCGTAACGAAATGCTTGCTAATAGGCGAGACCGCAGAGGTCGCACCAGGTCGCTTCGCTACTAATTACTGCCTGCTGACTGCACGGCACGCGAATCTTTGTGCCCTCCCTTACGTCTTCACACACACACACACACACACACACACACACACGTACATACATACGCGTGCACACAGAGAGAAAGAGAGAGAGAGAGATCTGATATGTATGGGGGGTAATACCGTATTTATCCGGCGACGCTAGCCGGCCGTTGTGGCCGAGCGGTTCTAGGCGCTTCAGTCTTGATCCGCGCTGCTGCTATTGTCGCAGTTTCGAATCCTGCCTCGGGCATGGATGTGTGTGATGTCCTTAGTCCTTACCGAGCGAGGTGGCGCAGTGGTTAGCACACTGGACTCGCATTCGGGAGGACGACGGTTCAATCCTGCCTCCGGCCATCCTGATTTAGGTTTTCCGTGATTTCCCTAAATCGCTTCAGGCAAATGCCGGGATGGTTCCTTTGAAAGGACACGGCCGATTTCCTTCCCCATCCTTCCCTAACCCAAGCTTGCGCTCCGTCTCTAATGACCTCGTTGTCGACGGGACGTAAAACACTAATCTCCTCCTCCTCCTCCTCCTCCTTAGTCCTTAGGTTAGTTAGGTTTAAGTAGTTCTAAGTTCTAGGGGACTGATGACCTCAGATGTTAAGTCCTATAGTGCTTGAAGCTATTTGATTGAACCGGCGACGCTGGGCAAGCAACTTTCAAGTAAAATATCTCCCCTGCACGGAAATATACATCATGGATGTACGAGAGCGGGTTGTTGACACATCGTCGACGACATATGGAAGTTTGGGTATGGCTCTGAGTTGTCCTCGGATAGCGAAATGGTAAGGCGATTGCTCACGATAAGCGAGAATCCAGGTTCGAGTCGCAGTTGGGCACAACTTTTCACTGTCGTCATTTCATTAGACTGCTTCGTAATTCGGAACAACACAGGCACTGCAATATCGCATTTGAGATGTTGAGCTACAGAAAAATGTTGAAAATTACATCTTTACTTACACTACGAATGTGAACTTATGGTGTGTGGCTGAGGGTTCTTCTTATATGAGTGGCACTTCCCACAATTCCTGTTGCAATCGAGATGTTATAATTCGAGCTGCTTGTGAATCCGAATCTTTCTAATCTGGCCTTCATGGTCTTTTCGGGAGAGATATTTAGGTGAACAACGTATTGGATGACTCTTCGATGAGCGTGCGTTCTCGGAATTTAACTGAAAACAAACCATGATGCACAACGCCTCTCTTGTAGGGCTGTCTTTAGAGACTTACATTAATTGATTTAGGGAAACAACAGAAGACAAAGATCGGGATGGCATGTCAGCTATTTAAATAACTGCTCTCCCGAATTCGAGTCTAGTGCATTAACCGCTGAGACACATTGCTCGGAATATTCTTCTATGAGTGGACATTCGGCTTGTTTCAGTGGCATCCTAACTTGTAAAACCTGACCGTCAGGCGGCAGACATAAGCGATCTGAAAGATTTCTTTAAAAAAATTTCAGTTGTCTTGATCTAAATACACATTAATTTACAATTTATTGTTTTCTAATATAGGTTGCTAGACAACCATGTTCAATCATTGTCTATATACCCGTAGGCTACAATACCAGCGTTAGCAAGTGTATCTCGGAAAATGCTCAGTAAAGAGCCAGGTTTTAAATACACTTTGGTTATATGAACAGCAACACGGTCACTAAGTGCCATTTCGAATCATGCTTACCACGAGCTCAATGCCTGAGTACGAGACTGATAATATTTTCGTTATTAAGTTTAACACGTCAAAGATAGAAAATATAAAAATAAAAAGGTTTGACTGTTATTGAAAACGCTATGTTCCTTGTCATTTCTAGTAAACCTCACCCTTATGAATACTTTCATTTGTGATCTTCACATCTCACAGAATTTCCATGCAACAGGATCCTGCCCACAATGCTAAAACGTTGTCAGCTGGGGAGAGATACGGCGATCTTGTTGGCCTAGCCAAGGTTTGACAAGCACGAAGAAAAGCAGCAGAAATTCTCGTCGGGTACGGGTGGGCATTATATTGCTGAAACATAAGCCCACGACTGCTTGCCATGATGGGTAACATAACAGGGCGTAGAATATCGTGGACGTGCCACTGTGCTGTAAGTGTGCCGCTGATGACGACCAAAGGGATCCCGCTTTGAAATGAAATGCCAACTCAGATGCATCACTCCTGATTATCGGGCCTTATGGGGGGAGGGAAGGGGGGGGGGGTGGTTCGACCGTTGGGTTAGTATCCCAGCGGCGTCTGGTTGTGTTGCAACACACGTCATCTCCGATCATCGGGGTTAGTTCGAAGCTGGATGATGATAATGATGATGATGATGTTTGTATTGTGGGGCGCTCAACTGCATGAATGATTAGGACAACTTATACACCCGGTCACCTCGAGGCCGATGAAAATCCATGATCCCGCCGGGAATCGAACCCGGGACCCCGTGCTCGGGAAGCGAGAACGCTGGACTCATTACTGAAGAGAATTCTACTCCACTCAATGAGAGTCCAGGCCGAAGATATGTCTGAAGACACCACAGACAACGCTGGAATATCAACCTCACAGTCGCCCGCCATATGGACCGACAACCGGGATTGATGGTCTAGAGGCCATTTCTTTTCGTAGCACGATCACTTTGACTCTCATCCGCGGCACCCTTAGAGCACAACGGTACGTCGACAATATTCTACAGCCCATTTTGTTGACCTTCGTGGTAAGCCATCCTGGGCTTACATTTCAGCAAGATAATGCCCGCCCGCACGCGGAGAGAGTTTCTTCTGCTTGTCTTCGTGCTTGCAAAAACTGCTTTTGCCAGTAAGGTCGACAGAACTCTTCTCCATTCACGAAGTTTGAAGCAATATGGATAGAGCCCTCAAACAATAGCAGGATTTTGACGATCTATCGCGCCAGTTGTACACAGTTTGGTATGGTATCCCTCAGGAGAACATGTAACACCTCTACAATCAATATCAAGCTGAATAAATGCTTTCGTAAAGGCCAGAGGTGGACTAGCGCTTTATTGCCTTGCTCAATTTGTAAATCTCTTTCTCTTAAATGAATCAACCAATTTTCTTGAAATTGTAATCATTGTTTTTCTGTACATGTACACCGCATCTACCGATTTACGTCCCATTCAGAAAATTCTTTCGTTGTACATCTTTTTCTTTTGTCTTAGAGCGTATGCAGAGGTAGCACTGACACAAAATTACATTTGCGCATTCACAATTACGGGCAATTTGACGATCTGCTTTCGTGCTGTCGCCCATGTATTACACATGCCAAACACTTGAAGAAGTAGAATAAAGGCAACGAAATCGAAAACCAGTCCCTAGAGAGAAAGAGACAGAGAGTAGAGAGTGAGGCAGATAGATATAGAGAGAGAGAGAGAGTTAATTGCGAGAGATGAAGCTTGAAAATGGGAAATGCAAGCCACTAGAATCGAGATACATTAGCAGAAACAGGAGTTGATGGTTACTGCATTACTGCTGATGGAGTTTAGTTGCTGAATGTGATCGAAGCATCAGGTGTGACTGCACTGTAACAACTACAGTTGCTACTGCAAACTCTCAATCGCCAATCATGTTCGTCGACGGCTCTTCGATCTGTACACGAATCTGTTTCGAAGCTAACGGAGAGTCAGCCGTGTTCTAAGATGGCGCTGCCTTCTGCGTTGCGGCTGTTCACGGGCGATACATTTAATTTTCGAGCGATTGCATACGAAGGGGGCCAGAGAATGTCTCTCCGTGCTTTTGTTGCCTCACGAAGTATGTTCACGCAGGAGGCGAATAGGTGCCAGTATCCGACACTACTAGAGGAGGAGGCGCTAACAGTTCCTATGGCCTCAGAACTGCGGTGTCGCTCGATCGTTTGAAGTTGCAGGGCGCTTTTGGGCGCCAGTACCTCGAACACGAGGACAGGTGGTATCACTTTGCGCTCGCATGCCATCTCAAAGTTCGAACGTAACGGTTCCAACTTTGAGTGAACTCACAATCTTGAGTGATTTTAACATTAATTGAATGTGAACGGAAAAAATGCTTAGCTCCCTCCACCCGATAGTCCCCCATAAATATATGGCATTGGTGGTGTTTGTTGATAGGAGAAAATTAGTTTTGTTACGCAAATTGATAAATTAATTATAAAGCTTTTTAACTACACAGTTAATAGGTATGTGCTTGCTACGAACAAACCCTCCATCTCGTCACCGACATGAATCTTTAATCGGATTTCCTGGCTTAATTCTATTTTACTCTCTTTGTTTCACAGTACAGGAAGTGGCAGTCTTGATGGCTTCGCCAGGTGCTGTGTCTGCCTGCGAAAACTTTGTGGGTTACAGCATGCTACTTCAGATTTCTCAGTATCTCCGTGAACATATTCCAAACAAACCCCTTTATGTACGGGCTGCCCTTCGTTTTAGATCAATATCCCCTGATAATCGCATTTTGCGTGGGTCCGCAGACTTCAGCAATGGAAATGCAAATGAGCGTTGTCGTTATTGGCCGGGAGGCCCCTTACGGGGCAGGTCCGGCCGCCTTGGTGAAGGTCTTATTACATTCGACGCCACATTGGGCGACCTGCGCGCCGGATGGGCATGAAATGATACTGAACACAACACAACGCCCAGTCCCTGAGCGGAGAAAATCCCCGACCCAGCTGAGAACCGAACCCGGGCCCGTAGGACGTCAATCCGTCACGCAGACTACTCAGCTATCGGGGCGGACATTACAAATGCAGGAAGATCTGCAGCGGATAGGCACTTGGTGCAGAGAGTGGCAACTGACCCTTAACATAGACAAATGTAATGTATTACGAATACATAGAAAGAAGGATCCTTTATTGTATGGTTATATGATAGCGGAACAAACACTGGTAGGAGTTACTTCTGTAAAATATCTGGGAGTATGCGTGAGGAACGATTTGAAGTGGAATGATCATATAAAATTAATTGTTGGTAAGGCGGGTGCCAGGTTGAGATTCATTGGGAGAGTCCTTAGAAAATGTAGTCCATCAACAAAGGAGGTGGCTTACAAAACACTCGTTCGACCTATACGTGAGTATTACTCATCAGTGTGGGATCCGTACCAGGTCGGGTTGACAGAGGAGATAGAGAAGATCCAATGAAGAGCGGCGTGTTTCGTCACAGGGTTATTTGGTAAGCGTGATAGCGTTACGGAGATGTTTAGCAAACTCAAGTGGCAGACTCTTCAAGAGAGGCGCTCTGCATCGCGGTGTAGCTTGCTCGCCAGGTTTCGACAGGGTGCGTTTCTGGATAAGGTATCGAATATATTGCTTCCCCCTACTTATACCTCCAGAGGAGATCACGAATGTAAAATTAGAGAGATTCGAGCGCGCACGGAGGCTTTCAGACAGTCGTTCTTCCCGCGAACCATACGCGACTGGAGCAGGAAAGGGAGGTAATGACAGTGGCACGTAAATTGCCCTCCGCCACACACCGTTGGGTGGCTTGCGGAGTATAAATGTAGATGTAGATGTACTTCAGCAATATTATGGGGTAAGTCGAACGAGTGGTTTACAAGCGACCTCCTTTGTGTGGTACGCTGACCTGTCTTTCCCAGTATCTTACCCGCTAATGGAAGTATGTGAATTGCTTTACCTACAACTTCACCGATGTGGTCATTGCAGTTCATATCCTTATTATACACAGGTATATGTATGATTCATGACTTTTTGTGATTCGATGCTATTGGAGTCATAATATACTAATACACAAATTAACATTTCTGACATTTAAAGCAAGTTTCCGTTCTTTGCACTACTTTTAAAACTTATCAACGTATGTTACATCTGTGCATCTATTTTTCTGGCAATACTTCCTTACTGGTAATCAAAAAGAATTCTGAGATTACTGTTAATACTGTGTCGTACGCTATTAATACTCAGTGTGGACAACAAGGGTCTCAACACGCTTCCCTGGGGCACGCGTGAAATAACCTTTACATCTTGCACTAATTCTCCATCCAAGATAACATGCTGCGGCCGCCCTACTAAAAAATCCTCATAGCGGTCGCAACGTTAGTATATTTAATTATCAACAAGACACACTAAAGAGCCACTTCAAAGCGAGACGATGTCGATTTCAATTCAAGACTTTAAACAAGCCGATTCTTCTTGCGAAGTCTAGTGTCCACGACGGAGCCTGTAAAACACGAACAGACCATTAACAACTCCTCAGAGCGGAGAACACGCGGAATGCATACGGCACGCGCTATTGGGCCGTCTTGCATCAGCAAATGGGCAAAAACGTTAGCTGTCAAGGTGTGAGCCGCGCACTGGGCACAAAACGTCCCCAGAGTGAGACGTCGCGCTTAGCCAAAAGGGTACACACTACCGCCGCAGACGGACGTTAATTGGCAGCTTCTGCATTTCGCTAATTAACAGCGTAGCGATGGCTGGCTTCTACCGCACTCGTACGTACTCTGTCCGTATACGGCCGCCGCTCTGCACCAGTGAGAACGTCCGACTCTGTCGCTTTCCACGAGTGACTGCCAATAATTAAATCTCCCTTCTCCCCCCTCCAACCCCTAGGAAGGGTTGTGCTAATTCGTGGAAGCCGCCGATACCTTGCTGGATTTATAAGGCTAACGAAGCAACTGTAATCCTAATAAGTAGAAACATGCAATTTATTACCTGAACTATATTTCCACACTGGTACCATTTATACTTCATGGCCACCAGTAACTTACATTATGACTTTTCTTACAATGTGTGACTACTCAGATGCCGTCTTCCACTGCCGTCTCATAGTGTACGACTCTCTTCATCTAAGGGCATCTTGCAGCATAAGAGAGACCTATTCTGTTATCGTTTGGCATGATGGAACACTTATTCACTGTCATTCACCCATATTATATACAGCTTCCACAAAAAAAAGAAACGCAAATAAAAATAATCAAAAGTGCAACAATAATGAAAACAGCAGTCTACTTAAAAGAGGGTAACTAATGAAAAGAACATTAATACTTAAAAATTAAACAAATTAAATTAAGGTAATTTAGGGAATACCTTCGCAAAACTAACAGTAGTAGCACACAAGAGAAACCAAAACGTGGATGACATCATGTACACTCCTGGAAATTGAAATAAGAACACCGTGAATTCATTGTCCCAGGAAGGGGAAACTTTATTGACACATTCCTGGGGTCAGATACATCACATGATCACACTGACTGAACCACAGGCACATAGACACAGGCAACAGAGCATGCACAATGTCGGCACTAGTACAGTGTATATCCACCTTTCGCAGCAATGCAGGCTGCTATTCTCCCATGGAGACGATCGTAGAGATGCTGGATGTAGTCCTGTGGAACGGCTTGCCATGCCATTTCCACCTGGCGCCTCAGTTGGACCAGCGTTCGTGCTGGACGTGCAGACCGCGTGAGACGACGCTTCATCCAGTCCCAAACATGCTCAATGGAGGACAGATCCAGAGATCTTGCAGGCCAGGGTAGTTGACTTACACCTTCTAGAGCACGTTGGGTGGCACGGGATACATGCGGACGTGCATTGTCCTGTTGGAACAGCAAGTTCCCTTGCCGGTCTACGAATGGTAGAACGATGGGTTCGATGACGGTTTGGATGTACCGTGCACTATTCAGTGTCCCCTCGACGATCACCAGTGGTGTACGGCCAGTGTAGGAGATCGCTCCCCACACCATGATGCCGGGTGTTGGCCCTGTGTGCCTCGGTCGTATGCAGTCCTGATTGTGGCGCTCACCTGCACGGCGCCAAACACGCATACGACCATCATTGGCACCAAGGCAGAAGCGACTCTCATCGCTGAAGACGACACGTCTCCATTCACACCTGTCGCGACACCACTGGAGGCGGGCTGCACGATGTTGGGGCGTGAGCGGAAGACGGCCTAACGGTGTGCGGGACCGTAGCCCAGCTTCATGGAGACGGTTGCGAATGGTCCTCGCCGATACCCCAGGAGCAACAGTGTCCCTAATTTGCTGGGAAGTGGCGGTGCGGTCCCCTACGGCACTGCGTAGGATCCTACGGTCTTGGCGTGCATCCGTGCGTCGCTGCGGTCCGGTCCCAGGTCGACGGGCACGTGCACCTTCCGCCGACCACTGGCGACAACATCGATGTACTGTGGAGACCTCACGCCCCACGTGTTGAGCAATTCGGCGGTACGTCCACCCGGCCTCCCGCATGCCCACTATACGCCCTCGCTCAAAGTCCGTCAACTGCACATACGGTTCACGTCCACGCTGTCGCGGCATGCTACCAGTGTTAAAGACTGCGATGGAGCTCGGTATGCCACGGCAAACTGGCTGACACTGAAGGCGGCGGTGCACAAATGCTGCGCAGCTAGCGCCATTCGACGGCAAACACCGTGGTTCCTGGTGTGTCCGCTGTGCCGTGCGTGTGATCATTGCTTGTACAGCCCTCTCGCAGTGTCCGGAGCAAGTATGGTGAGTCTGACACACCGGTGTCAATGTGTTCTTTTTTCCATTTCCAGAAGTGTAAAATAGAGGGTAAGGCCCCGCCGATGGCATATACGGGTTGTGAGCACTATGCCGAAATGTAGGCAAATGCCCGTAAGATACACTTTCAAGGCATTTTGCTGGGAAAGGATATCAGCAGCCGCAGAGCCTTAAAGGCTTGTTAAGCGTACTTTGCCCCCAGTCACCGCAAGGATCTGCGCTATGGATGTGTAAAATATTGTACCAAGTGCTGCTTCTTGTCTCTCACTGCCAGAAATGGCAACGTTTAATCGGTATTTTCTACAAATAATATTGGTATTCGTAAGTCGATATTATACTCTAGATATATCGACAATATCGCAGCGTTTACCCAACATAACGATCTTCCATAATTCATTTTTTAGGTACTCTTTCTCGGTTGTGAATATACTCAAGTAAAAGTGATAAAACTGAGATGTATTTCAAGTATACTATTGACATGTGATACCTCAGCTCATAGGTATGGTAGGTACGTAATTAATGTTACTGGACTGATTTTGATTACTTGACTATTCACATATTTCATGGATAGATGCATATTCTTGTCCCTTAACTCGATATAAACCCTGAACAACTCGGTTCAATCCCACTGTTTCCATACGGTCTAATAGGCGATTCCCGTTTATCTGGAACCACTGAGTCGTTAACCCTCCTACCTATATGAAGCCATTTATGCGACTTCGTGTTCAGTTCGGTTGCTCCGTCAAATCGGACCGTCCGTTTGAATAGTCCTGCTTACAGTTCGTGAAGTGACGTGTTGCATCTTTCGCTGATAACTTTACTGTTGTCAAAAAACGATAGACATTATCGTACGCAACGGTCGCAGGTTCGAATCCTGCCTCGCGCATGGATGTGTGTGATGTCCTTAGGTTGGTTAGGTTTAAGTAGTTCTAAGTTCTATGGGACTGATGACCTCAGAAGTTAAGTCCCATAGTGCTCAGAGCCATTTTTTGAAGTGGTAAGTGTAAAATAAGCAGAAAATTTTTGAAAACTCTAACGAATAGATCGTTCAGTGATAGGATCACATCACATGTTGTATCATGTCACAAACACAGTTAAGGAAATCTGAGAGCCTTTCTTGTATGCAGTGGACCTTGACTCAACAAAAATATCCCTCTAATTGTCAACACCTCTAGCTCTCAGTGACAGAGGGATCTCTTTAGATAAATGGGAAAATCCCAGTCGTATTCGAAGAATCGTATATCTTCTTACCACGTGAATGTTTTTCTCCTGTTCGGTATTTTATTATTTATCCTTTCCGTGGGTTACTTAGATACCGATATGCATTTCGATTATACGTCGGACAGCCCGTGGAAAAAGGAGATGATAATTAACAGTGGAATGGCAGTATTGGTGAGTTGCTTGCTAGTCGCGGCGTGGGTTCGTTGGGGTCTGCAGAGAGCAGTCGGTTGTAGTCAAATGTAAGTGTCAATTTGTCAGTTACAGTCTATAGTGGCTGTATCGATTCCTCCATGCGCATTATAAAGATTTTTACTGAAATACCTTTGAGCTAAGTTGCGATTGTTCGTGAGAGCATTAGCATCGACATCGTCACTAATCGTACACTTTGAGTGATGTATATCTTCCGAGGCGGTAGTGTATACAATTTTTCACTATTTGCCGGACTTCATTCTCGACAATGTTTTCCCTTTCCATCAGTATAACAAATCCGTTACATTCAGCATACAGTTTTTTATGCAAAGCTTAATTGGGACGTCATTATCCGTTCCTCATTGAACTTTTAATAATGGATGTATATAAAATGTTGATCAGTAACATGAGTAAGATCAGCGAAAATGTACTGTGCAGCCAAGAGGGCGATAAGAATTACACTCGGCACCCAATGCCTTCGCAGAACAGTACTTAATTGTTGTTGTGACTTCTGTCTCAGCTGAGAGCCTATTTCCAAAAGCCGCACCATCGTCAAATAAAAAAGATACAATGTACGAAACGTTCGTCAAAGCTCTTTTCGTTGTTTCGAACGGCTCACAGTACTTGAAATGTGCATATTTTCAGAATGAGTTTTTCACTCTGCAGCGGAGTGTGCGCTGATATGAAACTTCCTGGCAGATTAAAACTGTGTGCCCGACCGAGACTCGAACTTGGGACCTTTGCCTTTCGCGGGCAAGTGCTCTACCAACTGAGCTACCGAAGCACGACTCACGCCCGGTACTCACTGCTTTACTTCTGCCATAACCTCGTCTCCTACCTTGCAAGCTTTACAGAAGGTCCCGAGTTCGAGTCTCGGTCGGGCACACAGTTTTAATCTGCCAGGAAGTTTCATAGCAGCGCACACTCCGCTGCAGAATGAAAATCTCATTCTGGAAACATCCCCCAGGCTGTGGCTAAGCCATGTCTCCGCAATATCCTTTCTTTCAGGAGTGCTCGTTCTGCAAGGTTCGCAGAAGAGCTTCTGTAAAGTTTGGAAGGTAGGAGACGAGGTACTGGCAGAAGTACAGCTGTGAGTACCGGGCGTGAGTCGTGCTTCGGTAGCTCATTTGGTAGAGCACTTGCCCGTGAAAGGCAAAGGTCCCGAGTTCGAGTCTCGGTCGGGCACACAGTTTTAATCTGCCAGGAAGTTTCATATGTGCATATTTTACTTGTTAGCGTAAATCATGACATACGCACACAAGTTGTGTAGTTCTTTGAAAAAAGAGATAAATGCTCTGACTGAAAAAATAATTTTTGTCGGTTTTAAAAGTGAGTGCTATGCAATTTGTTGCGTATCTTTAGTTTCTTTAGCAGTGAGCCCGCTATTCAAGTAATAGGTTTTATGTTAGTAGTTTTACTGACATCATTTTTTAATATCATTCCTATGAGCCAACTCCAAATAAAAGTACGAAGGAAAACTTTAGAAAAATAAGTGTTCCTGAGTTCCTAACAGTATTTTCAGTTTAGAAGAACCATTTTCTGGTATCTATATTAATACTTCTTAGTGAAATTAATAATCTTTAAAATTTTCTTTAATTTAAAAGCGAGCAAAACATTAGATTTCTTTATAAAACAAATTAAATTCTTGACAAAACTTGTGCGTAAACCAAGAATGACAGACATCTCATAGAACGAATTTGTATAAAAAGTTTCCTTGTTTGAAACCAAACGGTTCTTTAAAATGTCGGTTTTTGTTACATTGAAAATTCGATAAACTGAAAAATATTAATATTTTATATCCGATTATTTTTAAACATCGATGTCACTTATACGATGTATCGATGTCTGAGAAAATTTCTCCCTCTTCACTTCTAGCCATTTCTCGTCCCATTGACGCACTGTCTGTATGTATGGGCACCTTACGTTACGCTACACTAGACGTTGCGCAAACTTTTCGGGCTGCTGCATTCTCCAGTTAATGGTCGCGAATTCACATACGTCCCCGTACCTTCTTACTTGCTTGATGAGATCGTAAATAACTTACAGAATGGTTCAAATGGTTCTGAGTACTATGGGACTTAACATCTGAGGTCGTCAGCCCTCGAGAACTTAGAACTACTTAAACCTAACTAACCTAAGGACATCACACACATCCATGCCCGAGGCAGAGTTCGAACCTGCGACAGTAGCGGTCACGCGGTTCCAGACTGAAGCGCCTAGAACCGCTCGGCCACACCGGCCGGCGGTACCTTTACAAACACAACATGAGGACAGATGATACGTTTATGTCACTGCATTCATGGCAGGCTCAGAAATAAGCTACAGACACCATCTACGCAACGAAACAAGTTTGCACGTGTATAATGGCTAGCTTGCGACAGAATTTGGAATTCCACTGCTCCACTCCAGCTTGCTGGGTTTATAATAGTGAACACTGCCAAAGGAATAAATTAAAACGGTTCCAATTCCACTGTTCCGACGAAGGTTTTTGGGAGGTTTATCACAGTTATCAATCAAATATGGATCTGGAAATCCCTTTCGAAATATTATAAATTGATAACCTACTGCCCCACTATCAGCCTTCTAAGTTATGAGATACGCCTCCAAGACCTACAGAGTAGTAAACGGCGAATTTACTTATCAGGAACGAGAATAAAACGCATTGCATCAATAAATTCCGATGTATAACTTATGGCTGGAGAGATACGAGAATTCTACAACCATCCACTAGGCAAGGGAATAAATGATGCAAACCACGAAAAAAGCTAAATAAAGTTATCATGGATTCATTTCGTTAGTTCATGAAAACCTGTTCTAATTAACGAGCGATTGTGAGAGGAAAGACTTTTTGTGTAGCCTACGTGATCTAAGCAGAGATAATTTTGCAAGTGGTCACTGAAGTCCACTACTAATTGTGCGAGGAAGAGTCAGCAGTTAATGTCAGTTAACTCTCTTCACTTACTGCAAACTTTCAGAAGGAAAGTTTTGAATCAATTGCTCAGTTGCTTAAGCTCGCGAATTATAAATGAGGGTAGCTCGAAAACATAACCTGGTGGCATTCCCGATTAAACGCAGCTGATTGGAATCATAGCAGTCCTCTCCAAACCAGCGGGAGTAGTTAGTTATCTTTCAATCGATCAGCAGTTCTTCTGGTTGTTTTCACATTAAAATTCACGACTACGTCACATTTAATAGCGAGTTTGAATATGTGTTTGATAGAAATAGTGTCTGCTACGCATACTGATTTTAAGAGAGAAGACTTGTGAAACCGTTAGGGACTACGATGGCGACGCATGACGTGTGTCGTGCTTTAATGTGAAAGCCCACG